>NC_025995.2:19465900-19606013 GCF_000442705.2 Elaeis guineensis
ATCCGATAATATTTCAAAATAGTAAAAAAAGATAGTTCATGCTCATAAAATTTTAGTTCAGACTTAATCCAGCTTGTCAAAATCTACATATACAAAGCATACATAATATAATTTAAAATATACGTATATATTATTCATTATTAAGTTAAATTAACATATTTCTGTAAAGTTATGCAAAGAGAACCAATTCATATATATATATATATAGTATTAGATAGAGGAACTTACAGCTCTACTCATGAGGCACCCCGGGAAAACTCTCCAACTGACTATAAGGACCAAACAGCACCTATCAGTTCAACTATTCCCCATAATCCAAGGACTTGAGCAAGAACTCATACTACATTGCCTCCTGCTTAGATAATCGCAACCCTATAAAATTAATCCCGTTGAATTAAGATATAGATAAATCGCAAGAAGGGGATAAGGGATAAGACTGATCAGGCAATTGTGCCTGGCATCCCTAATTTAATTAGATTTAAGGAACATTTAACAAGATCAATGACCTGGGTCTGACTTGAATAGGGATTGACATGATCAGGTGAGGTAAGATTAAGGTCAACCAGTAAAGTGGCTGTCATGGTGGTTGAGTGATAGAGGGCAATGATCAAGACCACCGATCGTTCGATAAACGAAGATTAGATAAGAATCTATGATCAAACAATATAGGGGCATTAGGAAGGGGAGAGAGAAAGGTGGAAACAGGGAATAGAGAGGGTATCATTCTTGCCCGCACATGGAGGAGAAGAAAGGAAAGAGGACACAATCCATCCTTCCTTGGCTAGCTCTGACAAATAAAAAAAGATGGGATATTTCATTCTACTATTGGCCGAACAAAAATGGAAAAGAAAGATAGGCAAGATTTGGCTGGTTTTATTTTTGAATGATACCAACCAACTTGGAAGGAATTTTACCACTTTCAAATTTAAATGAATTTGAACTGATTGCTAAATCGAGAAGTCTCTTGCCAATAATGGAAGGTCATTCAAGATCATGGGCCTCAAGAACCCTCATTGGTGGCTGCTAAGAGTAGAAGATCGGGTAGGGAGAAAAAGGAACGAAAATAGAGGAGAAAGTTAGCCCTCTCTTATTTCAATCTATTGCAATAGTGATCTTCTTTTTGATTATTTATGAAAACCTCTTTACTTGGCGAGCAAGAGATCTATCGTCTAAGTTGATATTTTGTATCCTTAGTAGACCAAATATTAACATTAGTAGTTCCTCTCTAGTCACAAGTTCGAAACTCGAAAACAATTTGGCAAGGTTGAAAGTTTCATAATTTTAAAAATTGATAGAATAACGTAAGTTCGAGAAGAACTGTTGAATAATCGAAAAGAAATGATAAATATACATACATATAATTTTTAATAAAAAATTAGGTAAACTTATTAAAATTTTCATATTATATCATTAGTAAACTTATTATAATTTTCATATTATATCATTAGTAAGTCCAAGTTGTTTTAGCTTGTTGTATTTCAAACCAATGAAGAACGAAGAACTAGAATTAAAAATGTAAAATTCTTTTAAATTAATATTTAGAAATGTCTGAAAATTTTCAAATTCAATAAAACAAAAAACATGATTTCTTGAAAAACAATATAAGAAATATCAATGGCCACTTTCTGGTTTTAAATGCACTAGGGATGGCAAAATTAACCCGACCCGATGGGTATACATCCTACCCGAACCCGGTCAAACCCGAAAAATAGGGTTTGACTGGGTTTGGGTTCGGATTTGGGTAAAACCCAAAAACTATAGTATGGGTATGGGTAGGATATGGGTAGTGCTATTTTCTACCCGAACCCGACCCGAACCTATGGATATGGATAATATCCGAACCCATATCCGAATATATATATATATATATATACATATCCGAATATATATATACATATACATATACATATATACATATCCGAATATATATATATATACATATACATATACATATATATATATATATATATATATATATATATATATATATATATATATATATATATACATATATATATATATATATATACACACACACACATATATACACACACACATATACACACACACATATATATGATCTCTTTCTCTCTATATATATATATATAATTATATATATGTATGTATGTATATGTATGCATGCATATATGTATGCATGTATGTATGTGTGTGTGTTAGAAGTGTGTATGTGCGTATGTATGTATGTATATTTATATAATTGGTAATTCTATTTTTGATTGATAATATGCATAAAATTATTTTACTTTTTTTTTTGGTATAGAATGGATGGTATGGGTTGGGTATGGGGCGGGTATGGATTGGGTATGGGAAAATGGGTTACCCACGGGTATCTCTGAACCCGTTGGGTATGGGGATGGGTATCTCTTTTCTTACCCGATTGGGTATCGGGTAGGGTTTGGGTATAGGGTATTAAGTTCGGGTTTGGGGATCGGTAGTATACTACCCGACCCAAACCCTACCCATTGCCATCCCTAAAATGCACCATGACGATGTAATTTTGATTTATCTAGAATACAAATTGGGAAAGTTGAGATGTTCCTTTACTAGAAAATGGAAAGAGACTTGCATGAATGCAATTCATTATAGATGGTTTTGATGCACGGACAAAAGAACCCATGAGTTCATTAGAGAGCAGTTTCTTATTAAAACTTTCCTTAATCTTATTAATAAACATTTTCATGTTTTTCGGAAAGAAATGAAAGAGATGAATATTAATTCTTAAATTCAAAAATAGGGATCAACTAATAAATAATCCTCATTATACATGTACATGTGTAAATACATATATATATATATATGTTATACATACATACATACATACATACATACATACATACTTGGTTTCTTAAAGACAACATAAAAAGTAGTTTTCTAAAACAAAATACATTTTTTGATCTACTATATTTAATATACAAAAGGTTATGCAAGAAAAATATGATAATTTTTGTAGTAAATTTCTTTCCGACATGACATGATTCTTTTATATATAGATTTTCTTTATCCTCTCTTGTACAAAGAAGATAAAGTAGGAACTGAGAAAATATGTAAGGCTATGTTTGGAAGTGGAGTAAGGTAGAATAAAATCTACTCATTTGTCATTATTAAGTCTAGTAGACCTCTTGTCTACAAACCTTGGGACAGTAAAACTTTCACTAGTAGAGCTTTAATAAAATATTACTTATTATTTGCTTACTATATTTTTGAAATGATGTGAATATTATATAGTAATTTTAGTATTAAAAAACTAATAACTAAAGATATTATGTAGTGGTTTTAATTATATAATCATTTATACTATCAAAAAATATCATGATAAAAAATATTATCAATTTTAAATTATTTATTTTAATATTAATCCAAAAAATATAATAACTAATGAATTTTCCAATTTATTATAAAATATAACAATATTATTTTCATACTATTGTATTGAATAATAATATAATAATATTTTACTAAAATATTATTAATAATTACTAAAATATTATATCATATCATCAAAATTATTATTATAAACTATTACTTGTTAACTTATAAGCTATTTTTAAATTATCTTTTCTAAAAAAATTCGATACTAGGACTTAAATACTTGGATTTCTCAAGAAAAAATAGCTTTCTAATATATCTCGAATGATAGAGCTTTTGCCTAAAAGCTATAAATCAAGGCTTTTCCTATATAATAAAGGCTTTTTCAAATGTTTTCTAAACATCTTTAAAAAACTCAAAAGACATTTTTGCAATCTAAGAAGTGCCTTTTGGCCCTCTAAAAGTAATGTGAAATGAGGCTAGTCTCTCCAACTTATTGGTATTCTTCCACCACATATTAGATGCTACCATTTATCTAATTACAAAAAAATAAAGAAAAATCATAAACATTGTAAAAGCCTATCTCACCCTTCTCTAATTTGAAGGATTGATACTCAATTTACATAAAACATACTATAGGTAATAAAATTCATTAAATAAAATCTCAAGCAATTACTTTTAATCTTGTACATACTTCACTTTTACTTATGTGGAGGAAAGTTGCTTCACTACAAATTTGTTTCTTAAATTGTTTGTGTTATAAGTATCTACTTGATCATTCATGCTGCCTATGCAACATCATTTATCACCAGCTCTCTCTCTCTTTTTTATGACATTATAAATTTATTATACTTTGACTCAAATTCATAAGTTAAGGATATAGTAATCACCATATACTTATAGAAAACTTCTCATACAAGCATGCAAGGCATTCGATCATGATATATATATTATAAGTCATGAGTAAAATAAATTTAAATAACTAAAATCTAAATTTTAATATTTTATAAAATCCTATAATATCCAAAGATCTTACATTAAACTTTAAATCAATCCTAATATACTATAAATAAAAAATAAGAATTTTCTGTTAATTATTCTTCCATAGAAAAAAAACTCTATGCAAGATTAGTTCTCAAAATTTGTAAAGCAATAAGATACCAGATCATGAACTAGATGGCATAGTAAGTAATGTGCACTTAACTAAATGAATCAAGCAATAAGGTAATAAATGACATGATTACAAAAGAAGCATATAAAATATATCAGTTCAAAACCACATCTAGATATAAAGTACTAACCAATAATCAAATCTTGCAATAATAACTCCACATGAAAAAAATCATCCATGAAACTCTAATCTTTCTCGAAATTGAAGTTTATGTTCATGAGCTCAATCTTGCAAAACATCTTGTTCCACTCATGAAGTTTATGCTCATGAGCTCAATCTTGCAAAACATCTTGTTCCACTCATCAGCCATGAATTATGGCTATATTCCTATGGTAATGCCCTTTTAACAATCCAATGACCTTCCCCTTCTTATGATGTATACAATGGTATTTAATATAGAATACTTTTAATATTTTATATTATATATTTTGTTTAAGTAATTTTAATTTTTCATATATTTTGAATATATAATGGATTAGTGAACAAAGCTTTGGTTAAATTAGTCTCCATGCAAGTTTTTAATAATTACACCTTAACCCATTTCTTGATTATAGTATTTTTTTTTGCAATATTATATTGTATTTTATACTAAAATCTATTTTTTTTATATAATTGTTAAATTGATTTAAGTCATGTAACTTATTCATTAGATATGTTGGATCGAATCAACTTCAAAGTAACATACTTAATCATTAAAACATTTCAAATACAAATATAACATAGAATCAATTTTATTAAATTTGTTATCCTACTAATAATCAAGAAGCATTAAAGATTTTTTTCATGAGGGTAGGTAAAAGGTATTATTCACCATGCCTAGATTAATAAATTTTTTATAAGATACTATTAATTAATTTAATAATCATTAATGTATATAAAACTATTATTAAACAAAGTAAAAATTCCAAGCCAAGCAAACCTATACTTCTTGAACTATTCACTTGACTTGATTGATCATGTATGTTGCAATCTAACAAATAGATCTAAACAAATAAAGCTGAAAATAACTTATTTAATCCATTAAAAATTATCAAGCACAAATAGAACATATACTAGCTAGTCAATATATGTAATTGAAACCTCATCACTTCTAAAAGTTATTAGATATATCAAATATATATTTTAAAAAATTCAAATATATATTTAGTGTTGAAATATTATCATTGAAAAAATTCAAATTAGTTTGTAGTAATATTAATTTGACATAATGATGTATGGGTTGCAAAATTTATTTCATCAATAAATACTTAGTATTGTACTCTAAAACTATATATATTATTGATTAAATTCTATTCAATCAAAAAATATTATCCTCACAAGGTATCATAACAACATAAAAAATTTTAGCTATATTTGTAAATAATCATTACAACATTATGGACATTTTATAATAATTTTTAAATTATTATTATAAAATATAATTTTTTATAGTAGTTATAAAATACTATTGCTATATAATAATCTTTAGTAACACTCCAGATAAATCATTGCAATATTATATATATCCTTTATAATATTTCTCAAAATTATTACTAGAAAATATTTATAGTACCATATTTTATTTGCCAAGTGTTACCAAAATTTCATCATTATAGATTGTTTTTGTTGTAGTACATTAGTCCTTCAAAATAATCTTATGCTAACATTTAAACCTTATTGGTTGGATCCTTATGTCAATGTTTAACTCACATCAGTAAGGTCCTTGTGCCGTCCTCTTTTTGCAACATACTATGCCCTTTTGCTATATACATCCTTTGGAACAAACACCACAAAAATTCGGATTATTAGCGATGGTTATTTGCTGTCACTAACAGTCCACCAGTCATCGCTAATAACATCATTGTCGCTAATTTCATCGTAACAGCTAATTTAAAAAAAATTTATTGCTAAATATCTTTATTAATGATGAAAAATATCGTCGTTGCTAATAGTAATATGACTATTAGTGGCTTAGCGATGGCGTTAGCGATGGAAGAACTCCGTCGCTAATTATTTTTTAATTTTGAAATTAAATTTAAAAAAATTAAAAAATATTAGCGATAGTATTTTCATGGCTAATGTCGTCGTTGATAATTATTGGTGACAAACAATGCTGTCTCTATTTTTTTAATTTTTAAATTAAATATTCTTTTCAGAAAAAATATTAGAGATGTCGATATGGTCGCTAATGCCTAGCAATGATATTTTTCATCACTAATACCATCGCTAATAATTAATTTTATTTTTAAAAAATTAATAAAATTATTTTTAAAATCTATTTTAATTCATCACAATGAATTATGATTTTTGATATATATTATAATTAAAATTCAAAGATAATATGATAATCAAAAATTAAAAATTAATTATATTATATTAAAATATAAATTACATAATTTTTTTACAATCAGTATCAAGAAAATACAATACATCAAAAAAAAAATCAAATCGATGCTCATCATCATCCACTTCCTCCTCCTCCTACTCCTCTCCAGTAGCTGATGGATAAGAACCGGATGTCGCGGTATCCTATAATGAAGAAAATAAAATAATATTAGTAAATTTTAATATAGATACATATCTTTCGATATGGAGGTATATCTTTCGATACACTTCTTCAATTTTTGAGCAGATTATTTCTACACATTTTATTCGATGATACGAAGCTATAGACACCTTCAGCCCATCAATTAGATAGTTAGATTAAATTTTTAGTCCCTAAATCTCCTTTTCGGATTCAAACCTAAATGTATAAAGTTTCTAAATATGAAAACTTAAAAAGAGTAAATTGGTTTAGTGATATAGTTACCTGATGTGATGGCTCAGATGATGAGCCTAGTCGGTCATGCAATTATAGATCCTAGAGAAGTTCCATGATCATATCACGGATGGCATCCAGAAGGCTCTAAGATCACTGGCTCAGAATCCTTTGCACGACCTCCTCCATGTGCATATCGCTCTAGATTTGGGACGTCGAGGCTTGTGAGGATGTTGAAAGATATCAAATCGGTGGAGGATCGAAGCTGTGGCCGAATTATATAACTCAGCTCCTACTCACCCTCCCCCCCCACCCCCGATGGTATTAAGCCATCCCTTAAAGTCAAGGGGGGCTAAGAAGATGGGTCATCGTCGTATCTCTTAACAACATACTCCGTGTAATGCATCTACATAGTTCAGAAATATATTAGTTTTAATATAAAAATTAGATCTTGTAACAACTTAATTTGTCAATAAAATTTGAAGTTCTTACCACGATCTATCATGACGTAGAATCTAAATAGTCACCAATCCTCCTAGACTGGTGTGTGGCCTCCCACAACTGTAGCTGCTCTGGTGGATGACCAGTTGTCATATCTATAATAAATAAATAATAATATTAAATTAATTAAAGTATATATTAAGAATTTTTATAGTTCTAGTGAAGAGTTTTGATGTAGATTTCTTACCAATCTATCAGCCACAACATGTGTGTTGATCGAGCCGCCCATGTACCTGATCAAATCCTATTGGGTAGCTCGATTTTGTCGAGCCCTTTATCGTCTATCAGAGCACTCCTCACTACTCTACTGGTCGTGGAGGGTCAGTCATATGTCCGCCCATATCCAGTGATCCATGAAGGACCTCCAATTCGATGGTGATTGAAAATTAGTGTGCTAGATGAGGGACTGCCTGAGGCTGTAGAGGCCATCTCGAAACCTCCATATGGCCACCTTCTCGAAGATCCGACTGCCAGTCTCTTCATCCTGAGAGTCTCGAATCGATAGTACTCCTACAAGATAGAAGCAAGCATGTATTAATATGTAATTAAAATACCAACGTATCAAAAAATTAAAAATTAAACTAGTTTTAACTTACCAGAAATATCTCCTAGGCTGCATCACGAGCTCTCGATGGCCAACTTGAGAACTTGTTCATCGGTCCCGACATCAATCGGTGTATGATCCAGATAATGATGCAAGATGTAGAAGGCTCTTTGAATATGTCGAAAAATTAATTTTGAAGAATAAATGTTAACTCTAAAATTATTAAATTCTAAACATATTAATTGAGCATGTAGTACTTACGAGCGGCTCTTGATATGGATGATCTCTCTATCCTCCGATTGAGTCAAAGGTGCCACAAGCCGGATGGATCCTCGACCACAGTGCTATGTCTGAGAGCCGGCAGTCGCTACTACATGTGACTGTGGGATCACTAGTGACCCCTTATCCTCCGAACTTGAGTGCAAAACATCTAATATAAAGAATATTGTATTAGTTAATAAATAATAAAATAACATAAATAAAAATATATAAACTAAGTATTAGAGCTTATCGCCCGATGAGAGAGGTGTAGAACCATGCGAGCTAGCCGCATGATCGCTCTCTCCTCGAGAGCTCTATCCTCGACTGGTACAGCTCTGACCTTTGGAAGACATAATGTATGCACTTTGAAAATAAAAATAAATATATTCACCAAATTAATTATATAATTATGGATGGGAATGCAAGATTTAAAATGATATAAGATAAGTAATTAAAATAATCTAAGAATTATATACTCAGCACTACTCATTGGCCTCTTCAGATGTTTGGTATCCTTCAGAATCTTCTTTTGATTCTTTCTCTTCTTCTGCTTCTTGGAGAAGATTGTCCTTTAAAACAATCTTAGTTGGATCTACCTCCTCATGTTGGCCATCTTCACGTAAAAAAATTTTAGAGCATCCAATTCTACATCATCGAATGATTGATGAACTCCTACTGTCTCATCCTCTTAAAAGCATTCTGGTAATTGGAGCTCTTTTTCTTCTTTGAGTGCATAATGAATGGTTCGAGACTTAATTTTGCATATAGCCGATCAATCGTTTCTTTCTTTTTTCCTTGATGGAAAAGGAGTATATACAGTTAAGCAGCTTGTGCAACTAGTACAAATGACTCGTTGGCATAAGCTTTGATCTATGTTTGATTTCAATAAACCCATACTATAGATCAACCTTCATACTATTATCGATATCGAACCATTGGCACTTAAATAGAATGGCACTATTACCTCCAATGTAGCTCATCTTAATCATTTCTTCGAGAAATCCATAGTAGTCACTCTTCGCCTTATCTTTCCACCAGTTACCTTTTATATACACACCACTGTTCATTGTGCTTTTATAATTTTCATATTGTTAGATGTGAAATTTGAAATCATTTATGTTATAGCCATTATAGCATGTTACGTATTTTTCAAGCCCATAATCTAATGGTCTCGGCTTCATTGGTATAGACTCGCTCTCCTGAATGACCTACATATTATAAAAAAATAAATTAAAAAAATTAAAATATATAAAATGATAATAGATGCTTAGCAATTGATGGAACCAACATGCAAAGTTCTCTGAGCGCTGTGTTGATATTTCTTCATCATTATGCTCAATTTTCTCCTTTCAGCATCTCATCATATTGCCTAAATATACATAACATAAGTATACTAAAATAAGCGATTAAAGAGTTAGAATTGTGATGGACACTTACAGGACATATGGGTCGATCTTCGCATAGTTTAGCAAAACATATGTCTCTTACACCATTCGCTCACATCCTTCAACTGCTCCCTTGTTAAGGTATAAGATACTTTCGACTTCAGAAATTTCTCAAGTGACACCTCAACCAGCTCTAATAGAGGATGCTTGCATATATTCTTTATATCTGTTCGAATCTTGGGACTGCCCTTCATCTTGCCCTTGACATCCATAACAGTATAAAAAATATTATCGAATATATTCTTCTTGATATGTATGATGTCAAGGTTATGACGTATCGAATTGGTGGACCAATAGGGCAATTTCCGAAAGATACTTCACTTCACCTAGTTATGAGTTGTACCGAATCCTTGAGGCTTCTGCTTGTCAAATTTAATGCTAAACAGGACTTCATCCAATTGGGATACCCTTTAAAATACTTTCATACCACTGAGGTGCTAGGGTGCATGGTCTTTCTCTATCTTATTCCTCTTGAAACTATCTTGCTGCTTTCAAAATGGATGATGCTCGGAGAGGAATTGACGATGACAATCGAACCAATAAGGCTTACGATCATGCTCAAGCTGAAATAATTTTATATTTTTTATGCAATAGAGACATGCTAGCTTCCTATGAATGCTTTATCCTGATAGCATCCCATAAGCAGAAAAATCGCTACTGATTCACATCAATACAGTCTTCATTATAAACTTCTGCTTCTTTGATGCATCAAAAGTATGAATGTTATCAGATTATAACAATTTTAGCTCATCAACAAGAGGCCTTAAATATACATCAATGCTTCTACCAAGATATTGTAGTCCAGAAATAACTAATATAAGAAAGATGTTATATTCTTTCATACACATTCCAAGTGGCAGATTGTATGGAGCAATAAAGACTGACCAATATGAATAAGGGGCCGCTGCATGATTGAATGGTGTAAAACCATCCGTAGATAGATCCAGTCAGATATTGTGCAATTCTGAGCAAATAAAGGGTGGCAAGCATCAAATTGCTTCTATGCTTCACTGTTCGATGGATGACACATCATATTAGGATATTTGCGTGGTCCTTCTTTATGCCATCTCATCTGTCAGATAGTACTTTTGGAAAGTAGAACCTCTGAAGTCTAGAAGTGAGGGAAAGGTATCGAAGAACCTTATATGGTATATCCTTCTGATTCCTACTCTTTTGCCTTGACTTAAATTTGCTTACACCACATACACCACATGAGCTCTTCTATTAGTCCTCTTTATAGAAAAGCATGCAACCATTATGGCATGCATCTATCTTCTCATATCCCATGTCCAATCCTTTCACCATTTTTTTCGAAGTATAGAAGCTCCTAACAAGCTTCTCATCTTTCGATAGTATTTTTTTTTATTGCTACCATCCTATCATAACAATTGACCATCATATTAAACTCGGCCTTCAAGTTCAACAACTCTGACACAGCTGATAGTATAGTGTGTATTTTATATCCCGACTATAGTGGTTCATCAGTATTTTTCAGCATACGATAGAAATCACCGCTACCAATCTCTGGATTATCCTCCACATCTTAGTTAAATTCAAGACCAGCCGCATCTATAATCATATCTACCATTCTATCTATGTCCATGTTCTGCTCGATTTTAATCCTTGCAACTTTCTTCCATATCTCTCCATGCAGATACCAATGCTTATAGTTGGGCATAAATCCATTCTTATACAAATGGATAGTAATTGTATCCCTATCAAATATTTTTCTATTGCCATATCTGTTACAAGGGCAACGAGTCTGTTCTTGATGTAAAAGTCTCACATTCTCAAAAATAAAATTGCAGAGGTACTCTACACCCTTCCTGTATTTAGTAGAAATCTCTCCGTTGATTAGTCGACGATCCATCCAATTATGATCCATGGCAGACTATCTAAGAATTCTACATATATATAAATACAAGGTAATTGCTAAATACTATTTTATCATTCAAAATGGCTTACATAGCAAATGCATCCTATCATCAACTAATAGGTAAAGATAGGTCCTATCGTATTCAGAAAATATATTAATTTTATAGATCCATTACAGTAATCAAACGATACACAACAGGAGCTGAAAAAAAATTTTGACAGCATTTTTTCTTAGTTCTCCCGTATAGGAAGAATAGAAGAAAAATACTGTCCGAATTTTTTTTAAATCTTCAATATACCATTTAATTACTGTAATGACCTAAAGAATTATTTATATTTTTTAAACTATCCATAGTGAACAATCAATTGATCAATGTTTGTAATTCTTCCATCCGTACAAAAATAAATAAATATATGGATACATTAGAATATGTACATCAATCAACTGATGGGTCTATCGCTCCATACAATATAAATTTTATTAAAATTAATATATAATTAATACTATCCAGCACCTTTCATCAGCTTGAGCACACTGGGCATGCGAGAGCTAGATGCCTTAGATGTCAGGTCATATGCCAGCTATGACCTAAGGCTCGGACACGCTCAAACCCCATGTTTGCAATGCTGCCCAGCACCTTCCCTCGATCCAAGAGCTCTGCATGCCCAGACCCAAGTCCTGTGCATTTAATTAATTAATTAATTATCTAACTAATTAATTAAATCAATATTTAATTAATTTTTAGTGATGGTACTAGCCATCACTAATAATAGACAATATTAGTCATTACAATGCTGTTGCTAATACTCACAGTAATACTCACAGACGTGCTAATGCGGGGACAGATCGTAGGGCAGGGGTGGTGGGGCAAGGCCGGGGTGGCTGGCTCGAGGCCACGGGCTGGGGGCTGTGGGGCAGGGGCATGGGCTCAGGGGCCGGCAAAATCTGGCTATGGGTTGGGGTTGACAGGGCCGTGGCGGGTGGCGGGGCTGGTGCGGGGCTGTGGGGCTGCGGGGGGCAATGGGGCTAGGGCGGGACCATCAAAGGCAGCAGGGTCGGGGTGGGGCTGTAGGCCATAAGGGGGGGTGGGGCAGGGGCAGGGCCGCTGGGCTATGGGGGTGGTGGGGCCGGCAGGGCAGGGCCGCCAAGGTTGGCTCAGGGTCGGGCCAATGTGGGGATGGGGTCGGCGAGATTGTAGTATCCATGAGAGACCAAAGAGGGGCGTTGGGGGGGTGAGGATGCCGGAAAGGGGGGTTGGTGGGTGGGAATAGGAGAGAATGAGCAGGAAGAGAGAAATTTTTCGATTTTATAAAAGACGGACTATTAGCGATGGTGGCAAACTTGCCATCACTAATACCATCAGTGACGATCCGACGGTATTAGTGATGGCAATTTTCATCATTAAAAATAAAAATCCATCGCTAATATTTTTATCAAATTTTTAAAATAATTATTTCAAAATTATTAGTGATGGCATGACTTCCATTGCTAATACTTTTACCAACTCCATCACTAATAATTAAAAAATATTTTTTATTAGCGACGGAATCAGCCGTCACTAAAAATATCGCTAATAACTCTATTAGCGATGGCAATATTACCATCGCTAAAAATCATCTCTAATAACCTCTCCACACCTTCACAAATATCTGAATATGATATAATTTTAAAATTTAAAATTTATCTTCATCATTCATTATCTAAATAATTATTATTATAGTATCATCATAAAAAAATACCTCGATCTGATAGCCCTAATTATATCAACCATTAAAATTTGATTTCGATGGTCACGAACGATCGCATAATGATATGAAAGATAGAGACTACCGATGTATCTAAAAATTTACAACGATAATCTCGATGATATTTATAGTATACTATCAAAATTTTACTTCAATCAAACATCATTATCATGATCAATTTAGTACAGGATAATTTCGATCGTTAAATAAAAAATGAGTGATTAAAAGACCAAATGACATCCTATTAAGGTAATTTTTTAGATAAATGATCTTTGCTACTATTTTTATTATTTGTATGATGGTGATCATAAAATCTAAATCGTATATATAAGAACCATCTATGTTAAGCAGATCTTACAAAAGCATAAGTATAATTATTTAAGAATTTTAAGAATGAGTATCAAGAACATATAGTTTTGGATCATTCATATACATGCATTTTGAATTTTATAATCACCACCATACAAACGATCAAAGTAGTAGCAAAGATCATTTATCTAAAGGATCACCTTATAATCGGATATCGTTTGACTTTTTGATCACTCATTTTTTATTTAATAGTCTAAATCATTATTTCTTGCTAAATTGATAATGATAATGATATCTGATTGAAGTAAAATTTTAAAAGTATGCTACAAATATTATCGAGTTCATCGTTGTTAGTTTTGGATCCATCGATTGTCTCTATCTATCAGATCATTATGCGATCATTCGTGAACATCGAAATCGAATTTTATTGATCAACATAGCTAGGGCTACCAGATCGAGATGAGTTTTTGTGACGATACTCTAATGATAATTATTTAGATAATGAATGATAAAGATGAATTTTAAATTTTAAAATTATATCATATTTAAAAAAAATAAAAAAAATTATATTATGTATTAAGTATTAGCGACGGTAACTACCATTGCTAATAATTTTAATAATTAAAAAAATTATTTTTTTTGTGACGGCATATACCATCGCTAATAGTGCCATAGTTAATGATTATTAGAGATGGCAATTGCCGTCACTAATACTCTTTTTATCGTGGCTAATAATTTTAATAAATATTTTTTTTTATTTTTTACGACGGTGAATGCCGTCGCTAATAATGCCGTTGCTAATGATTAGTAGAGATGGCAATTGCTATTGCTAATACTCTTTTCACCATCTCTAATAATTTTAATAAATAATTTTTTTTTACGATGGTGAATGCCATCTCTGATAATGCAGTCGCTAATACCATTTACGCCATCGATAAAAGTAATATTAATGACGATAAAAATACCATGTCTAATAGCCGTCAGTAAAATAATTATTAGCAATAGAATTATTACCGTCGGTAATGCTGAGATATTAGCAACGACAAAAATGCTGTCGCTAATACCTTAATTTTTTGTAATAAAATAAAGTGCCAATATTTTATCCCTGTATATAAAGTCTTTAGCATGATTAGGCTGAGGATCTAAAACCATTTTGAATCGCAATGCTTTATCATAAAAATATATTTAATGTTCTAAATCGAAAGATACATAAACTATCCATTATCAAAATCAATTGATAAATGATAAGCATAATATATAACAAAAACATAACTGCTAATTATGGGTCATATATATGACATATTGTTCAGTAATAAAAATACTAATCCACCAAATTCACAAACCACATATATTATGACTCAGAATGTATTAAACATTATATAATTTGCTAAAACAAATCTAAAACAAGGTGATGAATTGCTTACCTTGCAAGATGATCAATAACTAAGTTAACTTTATGAATAATCTTCAATACCTAATATTCAAAATTACATTTCTACTAGAATTTAATCACATGATAAAGCCTAAAGTTAAAATTCCCAAATCTGAACATTGCAATGTCTGGTTGAGCCCAACTACTTGAAATGAGTAGATCAAAGGATAGTGTTCTATAAGTAGAGTCGAATCATGGAAACACAATCTAAGGCAAAGATGACGGTATTGTTATGACACATAGAAATTCCAAGATGAGGGCTGATGCTACTCAGACACTCACACAGTTTAGGATTTATCCCTTTAATAAGGGAGTATGAGAAGTATGGGACCCTCCTGCTGGTGTCCACAAAGCCATGGAGAGAGAAAAATAGAGAGGATGGAGAGAGGAAAAAAGAGCCAGCTAGAGAGAGAGAGGGAAGATAAGAGAGAGAATATATGGGAGAGAGGTGGAATGATACTTTTCCACCTCTCATCGAAAGTGGAAAGAGTGCCCCGGTAGTTGGTGGTATTGTTGGTGGTCAGAGTCCGCTGATAGGTGGCCGCCAACAATGAGGCTTATTAGAAAAGAGGAGAAAATGACAAGAAAAATAGGGGAACATATTATTTGGCATTCAATTAAGCCTCAGTTACTTACTAATGAGGGTTGAGAAGGAGCCAGTCAAGGCTATAAATAGGCATTGTGGTTACTATAAACGAGGGGCAAAGCTCATTGTTTGGTAGAATAGGGGATGTAAATAAGGGCTTATCCTATTAATATATAAGGTATCATGTCTCGGCTTGCTCAACCTTCAAAGTATTGGAAGGCTAGAGGATCAGGTCTGACTAGGGAGAAGAAGAAGCCCCCATCATGAAACATGGAGCTGACCAAACAAAATAGGAGACGTCTCGATTGATGGACTTCGGTGACTATCCGGTTGGTAGTGGCTCAATGCAAAAAAGAAGAAGACCAACAAAAGGAACAGAGATATCACTCCAATGAGAATCGGTAATGGCATGATGAGCCCAATAATAGGACACAATGAATAAGAAAATAGAGAAGGAAGGAGAAGAGGAAGTGAAAAAGAGCGGCTTCTGGTGTGGTGCTTTTCAGGGAGCTATGAATGAGATCAAATAGCTAGTATGTAGAAGCTAGGTTTCTTAGCCCGTGTTGAAAATCGGAGAGGAGGATTCTGTCTCCTTTGATTGAAATTGGGGCTTCATGCATTTTCTTTGAGAGAGGCTTTGGTCCTTTATTTAACACAAGGCTGGGCCAAAGGGCTAAGCTTGGCTAGGCTAGACAATCAATAGATCGAGCTAGGCCTTACAAAATTATTTTGGAGATTTTTGTTGAAGTTATTCTCTACCAGTTCAAATCAAATTCATGGTATCCCATCTACGGCTTGCAATATTTTGTGGATATCATAAATTGTTTCTTTTGGCGATTGTAATTGAATTTATATCTATGTTCAAACCTTTCAAAATGTGCTGGCTCTCTATAAAAAAATGTCCAATGGATATGTTAGCTAAGAATTTAAACATTAACCTGATAAATATAGCTAGGGGTGTGTGCAATTCAAATCAGATTGTTTCAGGGTATTCTTGAAATTAAACTAACTAAATTAAATTAGTTTTCTAAAACCGAAACTAAAATCGAACCAACCAGAAATGAAAATCGGTTCGAATTTACCTGAGAAATTTGGTACAGTTTTGCTCAATTTATTGGATTGAATAGAGCTAGGCTGAATGGACTTTCTAAGGATAATAAAGAGCCGGACTAAAATATTTATGTTTGGAACCCATATGGACTCTGTTGAACCACCCTCTAGCTAGGCTAAATGGGCCTTCCAATAATAGCGAGATCTGGAATGGGTGAGCCCATAAATCTTTGGGGCATTTGGTCGAGCAGCCTCTGACTCGAGCTAGCCTAAATTATTATGGTTACAGTCCATATGGAATCTATAGAACCAAGCCTTTGCTAGATTGAATAGACTTTCCAATGATAACAAAGAGCTTGGATGAATGAGCCCATAGGTCTTCGAGGCATTTCATTGGAAACCCCTAGCTTGAGCTCCTTGCATCTTAAATACCCTGTTAGAATTGAGTTCCAAGAGATAGCTATAGCTATGGCATATTTTAATTTGTAGAACAAGCTCCATAGTGAATCAAGGAACCCAAAGGTCAATTACATATAGACCATTGCGTTTTGGACAAAGATGTCTAGATGGAGGCCTAGCTTTGAGATGTGGGCGTGAAGGTTCACAATTAGAGTCAAAGTGGAAGAAATAGAGCTTGAGGAGGAAGGGGGAGGATAAGTGGCCAGGACGGACACCAACGGTGATGACTAAGGTAGCACAAATGGAGGCCCAACTTCGAGATGTGGGTATGGAGTCCCTTGATTTGGCAATGTACTCAAGGCAAAAGGAAGCACTCCTTAAGAGAAGGAGAAAGTGACATGGTTGGCGCCAACACCAATGGCTAATACAGAGGAAAGAGATAGAGAGGGTTTGCATAATAAGGGATGGTAGGATTTTGGGGCATCATAGTAAAGCAGATTGAGATAGTTGGGATTGTGTTGGTGGTTGAGATGATGGAGTTGTTGAACGGCTCTTTGCAAAGGGCCACTTGGAGGAGGGAGGTGAGAGAGAGCCCATGGATAGTCTATTCCAATAAGGAGAGTGGGTCAAGGGTGATCCCAAGCAGCAAATGGATGGAGACTAGAGACTTAGGAGAGTATGAAAGGATTTCCAGCAGCTAGGGCTATTGAAATAAATGACTGAAGACTGAAGGCACTGAACTTGGTGTGCGTGCATGCATGTGGGTGTGTGTATGTGTATATATATTGAAAGGACTAGCCGAGAGATAATTGAGCACACTTCGATCCACACGGCATACAAGCACAGCAAAAACAAGATCATTTTACAGGAGAAAGATAATTAGAACAAACGTAGAATGCAAAATAGAAAAAATAATCAAGTAATAAAAATAAGAGAAAAGAAAGCACACCAAATATACATGATTCGACATGATTATTGGCCTATGTTCATGGGCAAAACCTCCTCAACATTCTTCTATTAATAATCCATAGCACAAAGAAGTACAAAATTGAAGAAGAAAATAAGAAGCTCACATAGACTCTCTTTTAAAAAAAAAAATACTCTTTTTCTCTCACAGGAATCTCACACCACTCAAAATAAACTCCCTGTTTCTTTTCTCTCCGATATCTCTATTCACACTTTACAAGCCTTTGCCTGTGCCCTTTAAATAGAGCTCGGAATCATGAGAGAATTGGTCCAAACCGCGATAAAAAAGGACTCCGTTTCATTGTTGAATTAAAACTCAGAAGCCTGCCGTTGGATCTGCATCGCACGGTCCAAAAAATACCTGAAACCAGCCTAAAATGAGTCGAAGAAATGCCATCGACCATCGGATCTGAATCGGGAAGAAGGGAAGCCATCCAATCATGCCAATGATGTGGGCCACCACTACTTTATATGGTAAAGAGAGATATCAGCCATCCGATCGCATGTATGATGAGCTCTCAACCATTGGATGGCGCTTAGATCTGGTGAACCACCGATGGACGGTGCTTGGTCCATGAAATGCCGTGTGCACTGATCAGCCCCGCACCTGTTTGGGCTTGGGCCGTCGCTTCCGTGCACGCACGCCTACGTGCATGGGCCTAGGTTGCTCGCTCGCGCACCCGTGCGCTGGGCTGAGCTCGCATGTGGATTTGAGCTGGGCCTAGCCTGGCTGCTGGGTTCAGGTCCGGGCTGCTTTCACATGGGATTTATCCTATCAATTCTCTCACTTAAAGGCATGTGTCGAACTCAAAAGAACGTCATCCCTGGAGGCCTTGCCAACCTCCCACTCCTCACATAACTTTAAGATTGAGAGAAGCTTTGCTCTAATTGAACTTCCCCCGAGTCATCGGTTTGATCAACACATCCGCTGGATTTGCATTAGTATGAATTTTCAACAATGAGACTAGACCATCATCAACCACATCTCTCACAAAGTGATAGCGAATGTCAATATGCTTCATCTGAGAGTGAAATGCCGGATTCTTCGCTAAGTGCAATGAACTTTGACTATCACAATTCACCCTCATCACATCCTACTTCTACTTGAAGACTCCAAAAAGCCTCTTGAGCCAGACAGTTTCTTTACATGCGTGTGCCACTGCAATAAACTCTGCCTCTATCTTTGATAATGCTATCATTGATTGAAGCTTAGACTCCCAGCTAATAGCACCGCCGCCTATAGAGAATACATAGCCCATGGTAGGTCTCTTCTTATCTCGATCATCTATAAAATCAGAATCAACATACCTAATGCACTCCAATTCCACTGAACCATAACAGAGTGAATGATCAGTCATCCCCCTCAGATACTGGAGGATCCACTTTACTGTTGTTCAATGATCGCTACCTGAATTTGCCATATACCAGTTCACAACTCCTACTGCTTGTACAATGTCTGATCTTGTGCATACTATGGCAAACATAAGGCTCCCTACTACTGAGGAATATAGTACCCAGGCCATGTCAGCCTTTTCTGCTTTTGTGCTGGATGATTGCTCTGCTGACAATTTCAACTGAATAGGAAATGGGGTAGACACCGGCTTTGCATTTTGCATATTGAAGGGCTGCAGAACTTTCTCTACATATCCCTTTTGTGAAAGCCAGACCTTCCTATCCTTCCTCTCCCATAGCATCTTCATCCCAAGTATTTGATTCACGGCTCCTAAGTCCTTCATCTCGATCTTCCCAGCCAACTGAGTTTTCAGATCTGATATCTGACTCTTGCTATTCTCTGCAATTACTATATCGTCGACATACAGTAGCAAGATACAGAAGCTCCCATCATCATAACCATAGAAAAATGCACAATGATCTACCTTCAGATGATCAAATCTCAAACTCACAATAAAAAAATCAAATTACTTGTACCAGCACTTCAGCGTCTGTTTGAGACCATATAATGATTTGTTCAGCTGATAAACCAACTTCTCCTTATCTTTTTCAACAAAATCTTCAGGTTGCACCATATAGATCTCCTCCTCCAAGTCACTATGCAAAAAAATCATCTTTACATCCATCTGCTCGAGCTTCAAATCCATGATTGTTGTGATCACCAAAACAATTCGAATAGTAGTAAGACAAACCATCAGTGAGAAGATCTCATCAAAATCAATTTCTGGCTTCTAAGCATAATCCTTCACCACCAAATGTGCTTTGAACCTCTTCACATTTTTATCTATATCCTTCTTCACTTTATAGACCCATCGACATCTGATCGGACTCCTCTCTTCAGTAGAACTATAAGCTCTCAAATTTTATTCTTTCGAAGTGACTCCATCTCCTCCATAGCATAATATCACTTTCCAGCATTGGTGGACTCACATGCCTTCCTGTATGAAGTTGGCTCGTCCTCCTCCGTCAAAGCAACATAAGCACAAACATGGTTAGCAAAATGAATGAAAGAAGTGACATAGTCATCATACCTGGTAGGAGATTTAATGACCCTCCTAAGCTGCTTGAACTCGATTGGTGGCTCTTTCAGTGAGATAGTATTCTCAGGTGATTGTAAAGACTTCATTCCCGATCCATCATCAACTACTTTGTTGTTCACCTGTGCTTGCTCTGCTTGCACCTCATCACTTATATCAAAAAACTTAATAGAAGTAATGGCTTCATCATCTTATTTTTTTTTGATGCCTTGAAAAGATTCTTCATTAAAAATAACATCTCGGCTAACAATGATCTTGTGGGTAGTAGGATCCCACCACATATACCCCTATACTCGTTTAGCATAGCCAAGAAAGATGCACCTCCGAGAGTTTTTGTCTAATTTTATCCTTTTCTCTATTAGAATCTACATATATGCATCACATCCAGAGACACAGAGATGGAAATTATAATTTACTAACTTATCGCTCTAAAGTTCTTCTAAAATTTTCAACTCAAGGGATTTTATTGGTGTTCGATTGATTAAGTAAGAAGATGTACTTACAGCCTCTACCCAAAATCTCTTGTCAAGTTTTGCAGTACTCATCATACTACGGACCCTACCCATGAATGTTCTATTAAACCTCTCTACCACACCATTTTGCTGTGGTATTTCGAGAATTGTAAGTTATCACCGAATTCCATGCTCGCCATAAAATTTCTTAAATTCCTTGGAGCAATATTTTTCTTTATTACTAGAACGTAGGTATTTAATTTTTAAACTTTTTTTATTTTTCACCAGAACCTTAAATTTCTTGAAAGTTTCAAAGACATCGAATTTTGCTTTAAAATATATATCCAAGCCTTTTGAGAATAGTCATCAATGAAGGAGATGAAGTACGAACACCCACCCAATGATCTATCAGACGACTCCTAAGTATTTGAGTAGATTAGCTCAAAAAATTTCTTACTTCGCTGCTATGAAAAAGAGAAAGAGATCCTTCTTTGTTTACTATAAATGCAATCTTCACAAAATTTTAGTGGTACCGACTTGTACCTCGGAAGAAGCTCCATATTTGATAATAATTGTAGCCCACACTCGCTCATATATCCTAAACATTGATGTCAAACCATTGAAAATACTATCTTTGCACTTGATACTACTGCCTCTCCCACCTGAGTCTCGTCCATCAATTTATAAAGACCACCTATTTGTACTCCTTTTATCACCACCAAACACCCTTTGGATACCTTCAATTGATCTTTCTCTCCAATAAACTTTAAGCCTTATTTACGAGACTTTCCAAGTGATAATAGATTCTTGTGAAGTACAGGAATATGCTGTACATTAGAAACCATCTGAACTATACCATCAAATAGCTTGATCCGAACATCTTCCACTCTAATCACAAGATAAGTTGTATTGTTATCCAAATAAATAACTCTTCCATCTCATGATTTGTATGTATGAAACCACTCCCTAAAAGGAGTCATGTAAAAAGATGCCCTCGAATCCAAAATCTAATGACGTGCGAACTCGGATCTCTCCAATGCTGTCAATGCATCCCGTCATCTGAAGTAGCTAAACTAGTTTCACTTTCTGTTATATTGTCTTGAAAGTTTTTCGATTCAGATTTTGTATCAACTCCTTTAGCCCGACAATCTTTCTTTATGTACTCTGATTTTTCATAATTCCAGCATTTCATCTTCTTTTTGCTCTTGGATTTAGATCTTGTCTTCCCTCGATCACCACGTTTCCTCTCAAAAGGCCTGTCCCATGCTACCATGACCTCTCCTGAGAGCTTCCTTGGCTAGATTTCTGCTTCATCTCTTCTGTAAGCAATGATGCAACCGCTGACTCCATCTTGAGGATTTCAATGTGACTCAAGTTCATAATAAGATTATCCCAAGACTCCGACATAGAACAAAGTAAAATGCTAGCTTTCTCTTCATTTTCAATTCTGATATCTAGGACCGCAAGCTTGCTCACAATAGAATTGAATACACTTAAATGCTCTTGAACTGATGCCCCGTCCTTCATCTTTAGATTGTATAATTATCATCTTAAATAGATTTTATTTACCAAAAATTTTTCTTTATAGAGATTCTTCAATTTTTTTAAATTCCTTTTGCAGTAGTCTCGGCCTCGATATTGAACAATACTAAATCATCCAATGCCAAATAGAGGTTCACCATTGCCAGCTTGTCTTTCTCCTCATATTGCCCATCCGTCATCTCTTGATGTTTGCATTTTTTTTCTTGTAAAGTGATTTCACAACCATCTCTGATCAATACCGTCTGCATCTTCATCTTCCAAAGTATAAATTTGATCCATCAAATCTTGGTATCTCATATTTTATTATCGTCACCTTGTTCGTCATTATTTCAAATCAAATCAGTTACAAAAGAATCTCCTTGCTTTGATATCAAACTGAAAGGACTAGTCGAGGGATAATCGAGCACACCTCGATCCACACAGCACACAAGCACAGCAAAAATAAGATGTTTTGAAGGAGAAAGATAACTAGAACAAACGTAGAATACAAAATAGAGGAGATAATTAAGCAATAAAAATAAGAGAAAAGAAAGTACATCAGATTTATGTGGTTTGGCCTGATTGTTGGTCTACGTCCACGGGCAAGACCTTCTCAATGTTCTTCTATTAATAATCCATGACACAAAGAAGTACAAAATTGGAGGAGAAAATAAGAAGCTCACACAGACTTTTTTACAAAAGAAAAACATTCTTTTTTTCACAAAAGAGTCTCACGCCACTCAAAGAAAACTTGCTATTTCTTTTCTCTCGGATCTCTCTGTTCACACTGTACAAGCCTCTGCTTGTGCCTTTAAATAGAGCTCGGAATCACGAGAGAACTGATCCAAACTGCGACAAAAAAGGACTCTGTTTCATTGTTGAATTGAAAATTTGAAGCCTGCCATTGGATCTGCATTACACAGTCCAAAAAATGCCTAAAACCAATCCAAAACGATTCGGAGAAACACCATCAGTCATTGGATTTGAACTGAGAAAAAGGGGAGCCATCCGATCATGCCAATGATCCACCACCGCTTTATATGGTAAAAAGAGGGATATCAGCCGTCCGATCTATAATGGTGAGCTCCCAACCGTCGGATGGCACTTAGATCTGGTGAAACACCAATGGACCACACCTGGTCCACGAAATGCCGCATGCACCGATTAGCCCTGCTCGCTTGGGCTTGGGCCGTCACTTCCGTGCGTGCGCGCTTGCGGCTTTGGGCCTGGGCCACTCGCTCGTGCGCCCTTGTGCTGGGCTGAGCTCGCATGTGGATCTAGACCGGGCCTAACCTGACTGTTGGGTCCGAGTTCTGGGCTGCTTTCACATAGGCTACATCCTATCATATATATATATATATATATATATATATATATAATATATAAAGAGAGAGAGAGAGGTGAGTTCAGTTTAAGTTGTTTTTTAAAACTTAAGTCGAAACCAAAACAATTTTTTTCCATCCAAAAATTTCAAATTTGAAAATAGAGCCAATGTGAAGAAAGCCAACTTAAATCAAACCAAAATTATCAGTTCAGATCAGTTTTGTAGTTTGATCGATTTATTTGCATACTCCTAAATTTAGCCTTCAAACGATATACAACAGGCCAGCAGCATATGATGTTTCTTTTTTTTTTTTTTTTTCTGGAGAATGGTATATCATGATCTAAGCATCTCTAATCCACACAAAATCCTGGTTTCTAGATTTTCAGGTCAAACTTTATTTTTTTTAAATACTGGTGCATTTATTAATAATGGACAAGTTTCATCCTTATTGCATTCTTCTCTGGATGGCTACATAAGATGATAATACAACATTAATTGTTGTATTAGCAGTTTACAAACTGATAGTTGACGATCAGATGGCCTTGAGCATAGTCTTGCCCATTAGTGTCTAGTTTAGAGAACACACCATGGTCTAAATCAAGCTCGTCTAGCCGTGGGCGGCCTATTTATTTAAAAAAAAATACAATTATATAAATTATTAAATATTAAAAAAAAATTAATATTAAAGTCAATCACGTGACTGGCTTTTTATTAAGCCTCCCATTTTTTTTTTCTCTCACTCCCAATCTCCCACGAATCCCACCCTTTGGGCCCTGGTCCTTTACTTTTCAATTTGCAATGCCAATTAGGCATCCTACCCACCCCCACCCAACTGTCTAATTGAAACCTTAGAGCCGCTGTAGCTGCATCCCACGGTCCCACCCCACCCCATCGTCTCTCTCAGTTTTGAAGCCGCATCCTACAACCAGCAGAATTTTGATTTGCAAGCAGTCATTCTAAGCAACAAGCTAGCAATATCAAGCCTTAGCCATCAGCATCAAGTTCATTCTTTTTTTTTTTGTGCTTTTTACTCGCATTTTGCTCACAAATTCCATTACAAAAAGTATAAAAAAATGATAAATTGCTATGATTTTATTTATTTGGATGTTTATACTCAGATTTTGGGCTTAGAACTTCGGGTTTATTGTTTGGTAGTCTGACTATTTGAGACCAAGTTATAAACAGTTATGTTTTAATTTGATTAATTGGCTTAATTTTGATAGGGCTTTTGTTTGTTATATGCTTATAAACAGTTATTATATTTTTGTGTAAATTTTTATTGTGGATATAAATTTTTTATTTTTTTGTTGACTTATTCAAAAATAAACATGCTAAAATATTGATGGGTTAATCATTAGATGATTGATTATATGATAGTTTAATTTGATTTTGCAGTATGAATTATGAAAAAATTGATCATAGCATAAATATTGATGATAATGATGAATTAGAAATGCTGGATGTACCTAAAATTTTCCTAGTTAATAAGAAGACACAAATAATGACTCTGAAAAATCAAGTAAGAAAGCTAAATCTACTACCTCATAGGTATAGAATTGTTTCACTAAAATAGATGTGTGGTAAAGAAAAAGAAAAATGTAATGGGTGTAGAAAAGAGTTTGTTGTGGGTGGTGTTAATAGGACTTCTTATCTATCTCATTACATGTTAAGTTGCAAAATTTTACCTAAATTTTTTGATGTAGGTGAGATAATATTAGATCATGCGAGAAAGTTGAGATTTAGAAAACTGGATCATAAGTATATGTGTGAAGTCATATCTATGACTATCGTTAAGCATGATCTTTCATTTTTATTTGTTGAATATAAACAGATTAGAGAGCTTCACTCTTTATTTAATGCAGATGAAAATATTATAATAGAAATATTGTTGTGTCTGATGTGATGAAATTTTATATGGTTCAGAAAGAGAAATTGAAATAAGTTATGCATAAGAGTCTGGTAGAATATGTTTGATCTCTGATTGTTAGATTACTTACACTAGTGCGGGGTATATTTGTTTAACTGCACATTTTATTGATGAAAATTGGAAGCTAAATTGTAAAATTTTATCTTTTTATAAAATAGAGCCTCCGCACTCTGGGTTTGAATTGTAAGAAAGGTATTTGATTATTTGAAAGATTGAGGAATAGATAGAAAAGTCTTCTCTCTTACTTTGGACAATGCCTCTACTAATAATAATATACAAGATATTTTGAAATAATAACTTGCTTTGCAAAATAGCGTATAATGTGATGGTCAATTCTTTTATGTGAGTTGTTGTATACATATATTGAATCTTATAGTTTAAAGGGGTTTGAAAGTAGCTAGTGGAGTTTTGCACAAAATTAGAGAGAGCATCAAAGATGTAAAAACATCGGAGGTAAGAAAAATATATTTTCAAGAATGTGTTCAACAAGTTGGTGGTATTGACTAACATCCACTAGATAAAATTCTACTTACAAATGCTTCAAAGTGCAATTAAGTATTAATGTGCTTTTGCTAGTCTTCAATTCAATGATAGAAATTTTAAATCTTCTCCATCAAATAAAGGGTGAGTAGAGGAGAAAAAATATTTCAATTCTTGCATCCATTCTATGTGATGACCAAGTTGATTTTCGGCTCATCTTATCCAACCTCAAATTTATATTTTATAAAAGTTTGAAAAATTGAGTGTTTGTTGAAAGATAATGTGAACAGTGAAAATTCAATTATTAAAGACATGGCTTTTAGGATGACAGAAAAATTTGACAAGTATTGGAGTGATTACATTATTGTTTTTGCTCTTGGGGCTATTCTTAACCCACGCATGAAGTTTGATTTGTTAAACTTTTGTTAGTCACAACTTAATCCTACTACTTACAAGAGAAGTTGCAAACCATTAAAAATAAGTTGTATATGCTTTTTGAGGAATATGAAAAAGATAAATCCTCTAGTGATCCAAGTACATCAAGCAGTTCTCAAATTTATTCTTCTAGTCTACAATATACATAGAGGCCCGTTGGAGGGGGACAATGTGAGGAAATACAATTGGAAGGCTTGGATGCATTTGATTTAAGTTGTATGTGCTTGATATTTTTTAAAAAATATTATTTTAATTCATTACATGATAATTTTTCTTAATTATTCCTTTGATTAACAATTCTTTATTGCCAATATGCTTGAAATGATATAGGAGTATGTAATATATGTAACTCAAAACAATTCGACAACTGGAAAGTCTCAATTGGATCTTTACTTGGAGTAGTCAAAATTTGAACCTAAATATTTTTCAAAATTGATATTCTGCAATATTAGAAAGATAATAAACATTGGTTTCTTGATCTATCAAAAATGGCTCGTGATATTCTAAGTATATCAATCACTATAATAGCTAGTGAATCAGTTTTTAGCATTAGTGCTTATGTTTTAAATAAATATAGATACTACCTCCTTGGTGATCATGTACAAGCTCTCATTTGCACCTACAATTGGTTACATGACTTTGTTGATGATAGTAATATTTATAATTTAAGATAAGAATCTAAATTTAGTTGGATGCAAAAAAGTTTTTTCTAACTATTTATTGATCTTTGTTATTTGTTACTTGTGGATTATAGACGAAGATGATGATTCAAGTACAAAAGTTGATCAAAATATGTCAAAACAAGATTTTCAAGATTCTAATGTTATAATTGAGGAAGATGAGGATGATTATTGATTAATGAAATCTTGGTGGCAAATATCTTATGGCAAAAATCTTGAGAATAGGGACTAAATTTCAATGGTTGGACTCAATATTATTTGGACAATATTTGTTACTTATTGATTTCTTTGATTTTGTGGAGTTTAATTAGTTTGTGATATTTTTTTTCTTGTGAAGAATGGAGATTATGATATTATTACAAATTTTTTGGATTATTTTATATTTATTTTTGGTGTTTTAAAATTTGATGCAGGGATTGGTTTGGTTTATTTATTTGACGAAGTATTATGTTTTAAAGATTTTTAATTTTTTATAATTTTTATAATTTTTTTAATTTTTTGATGAGTTATAAAGGTCGGCCGTTTAAACCCTTCACTTATAAAGGTTAGGACCAAACTGGCTATTTGATGATCCGTTTATCAAAAAAATATTTTTGATCTGACCTATTTTGATGGCTCTAGTGAGGCATTTGGTCAAACAATCTCCGGCTCAAGCTGTGCTAAATTATTATGGTCAGAGCGCATATTGACTCTATGGAACCAAGCCTTTGCTAGATTAAATAGACTTCCCAAATATAACAAAGAGCTTGGATCCACGAGCCCACAAGTTTGTGAGGCATTTCATCGAAAAATCTCTAGCTCGAGCTCCTTGCATATTAAATTCCCTGTTAGAATTGAGTTCCGAGAGATAGCTATGGCATATTTTAATCTATAGAACAAGATCCATGGTGAATCAAGGAACCCAAAGGTCAATTATATATAGATAATTGCATTTGGACAAAGACGTCTAGATGGAGGCCTAGCTTCGAGATGGGGGCGTGGAGGATCCTAGCCGGTGTCAAAGTGGAAGGAATAGAGCTTGAGCAGGAAGGGGAAGGTGAGGTGGTCGGGATGGACACCAACGGCAATGACTAAGGTAGCACAAATTAATGGAGGCCCTACTTCGAGATGTGGGTATGGAGTCCCTTGATTTGGCAATGTAGTCAAGGCAAAAGGAGCAGTGCTTAAGAGGAAGGGGAAGGTGACATGGTTGGGATGGGCACTGTTGGTTATAAACCCCCCCAGCCGAAGTTCGTGTCAGGAGTGACCCCTCTGGGATTCTACAGGTAAACTTCACCCGGACTCCTACAGAAGTCGGACTTCGTCTCCAACTTCGGCTGCAGGTAAGCTTCGTCCGGACTCCTACAGGAGCCGGACTCCGCCTCTAATTTCAACTGCAGATAAGCTTCGTCCGGACCCCTATGGGAGTCAGACTCTGTCTCCAACTTCAACTGCAGATAAGCTTCGTCCGGACCCCTACGGGAGCCGGACTCCATCTCCAACTTCAACTACAGGTAAACTTCGTCCGGACTCCTATAGGAGCCGGACTCCGTCTCCAATTTCAACTGCAGGTAAACTTCGTCCGAACTCCTACGGGAGCCGGACTCCGTCTCCAACTTTAATTGCAGATAAGCTTCGTCCGGACTCCTACGGGAGCCGGACTCCATCTCCAACTTCAACTGCAGATAAGCTTCGTCCGGACCCCTACGGGAGCCGGACTCTATCTCCAACTTCAACTGCAGATAAACTTCGTCTGGACTCCTACGGGAGCCGGACTCCATCTCCAACCCCAACTGCAGACAAACTTCGTCCGGACTCCTATGGAAGCCGGACTTCGTCCCCAACTTTGACTACAGGAAGACCTCATCCGAGCTCCTACGGGAGCCGGACTTCGCCTTCGACTCTAGCTACAGACTCCAACCAAACTTTAGCTGACAAGTCTGGACCCCTTGGCAGGCTGTAGTAACGGCCACGACTCTGCTCTACTCTCTGCGGCGGATCCTATGCAGCTCCATTACTCCCTGGCAGGCCGCAGTAATGGCCACGATTCTGCTCCACTCCCTACGGTGAATCCTGTGCGGTTCCACCACTCCCTGACGAGTCACGACAATGGACGTCGCTCCACTCTCCGCAACTAATTCTACGTGGTGAGCCATGGTGACAGCCACGACTCCACCCCATTACTCTTCATGATAAATTTCTCCTGGCCCCGTACGGCCCATGACGAGGCAATCATAAACAGTTGCTATCAATCCGCTGCTCCCCCCGTCTATAAAAGGGGACCCCAGATATGTTATTCTCTAAGCTCTCATTTTTTACCTAGAAACTCTGCTAAAATTTTTATTCGAGCACTCCATTCTTGTTGAGGCAGAGAACTGACTTGAGCATCGGAGGGTCTTGCCGGAGCAACCCCACCTCCGGTTTAGACTTCTTTTGCAGGTCCCGGCGGTGACCGCGACTCCCACGACTCCAGCTTCTCCGGCGCAGGAGGATTTTTGCACCAATAGGATTGGCGCTAGAGGAAGGGTCGGGCTGTGTCTTCGCAGTACCCTTGTTCTTAAAGGAGCGCTCAACGGGACTGCCCTCGGGCATCTTTTCCGACGTCCTCTCCTCCTTCCTCCACTAGGTCCTCGCCCGACGTCTTCTCGCGAAGCATCCACACGGCGACCCACGGCCTCCGCGGCCAGATCTCAGGCTCCGACCTCACCTCCGGTTTCCCAGGCCCCACATCCTCCGGCAACGGTCGTCGGCATGGAGCGGTCGTATAATCGGCCTCCGACGGATTTCGCCAACACCATCTCGGGAGGATCCCGGCAGGAAACAACCAATGTACTGGCCGTATCCCCCAAGCGACAAAAGATTGAGGAGCCCATAATCTTTACTGAAGAAGATGCTCAGGGAGTCCAATTCCCTCATAACGACGCGGTTGTAGTTTCCTTGAATATAGCAAATTACGACGTCCGCCGCATTCTTGTCGACAATGAAAGTTCGGCCGATATTTTGTTCTACGATGCCTTCTCAAGAATGTCCATCCTTGACAGTCATTTGGGGCCGATTAGCTCCCCTCTAGTAGGGTTTACCGACGATGCTGTCCCGGTGGAAGGAGTGATAACTTTGACTGTGGCCGCGGGTCGATACCCGAGACAATCCAGAGCTCTGGTGAATTTTCTGGTGGTGAAGGCGCCATCAGCCTACAACGCGATCCTCGGCCGACCTGGCCTCAATGCTCTCCGAGCCGTCGTGTCAACCTACCATTTGAAGTTGAAATTCCCTACCAACCAGGGGATCGGAGAGGTCAGAGGAGACCAAGCCCTGGCCAGACACTGCTACAACATAGCCTTGCAAAGAAACGACCAATCCGACCCCTGTCCAGTTGATGGGCTGGATGCTCACGATGACCTCACTGAAGAGAGGGGCGGCCCAATCGAAGATCTGGTACCGATCCCTTTGAACGACGGAAATGCGGAGCATGTGGCGATGATCGGCTCCAACCTGGGAGAAGAGGTGCGGATGCGTCTCATCGATTTTCTATGAAAGAATGTGGACGTCTTTGCTTGGGTTCCGACGGACATATCGGGGATTGACACGAAAGTCATGGAGCACCGTCTAGCCGTCGATCCAAAGCATCGACCGACGAAAGAAAAAATCTGAGGTCATGCACCAGAGAGGCAGGAGGTGATAGCCGAGGAAGTGGATAAACTCCTGAAAGCCGGATTCATTAGAGAAGTCAATTATCCTGATTGGATTTCCAACGTTGTCCTAGTCAAAAAGGCAAACGGCAAGTGGAGGATGTGCATAGACTTCAAAAAACTGAATAAAGTCTCCCCAAAGGATAGCTACCCCCTACCCAGAATTGATCAACTGGTGGATGCGACCTCGGGCCATGAGCTCCTCACCTTCATGGATGCATTCTCCGGCTATAATCAAATCAGGATGGCACCGGAAGATGAAGAAAAGACTGCTTTCATTACTAACCGTGGCCTTTACTGTTACAGGGTCATGCCTTTCGGCCTAAAAAATGCAGGCGCAACCTATCAACGGTTGGTGAACAAAATCTTCAAGGAGCAGATCGGCTGCAACATGGAGGTCTACGTGGACGACATGCTCGTAAAAAGCAAATCTTTCATGAACCACATCACCAACCTCGAGGAAACCTTCGACGCTGAACCCAACTAAATGTGCTTTCAGAGTGACCTCAAAAAAGTTCCTGGGCTTCATGGTATCGGGGCACGGAATTGAAGCCAATCCGGAGAAAATTCACGCCATCCAGGGGATGGCCGCCCCAAAGTCGATAAAAGAGGTTCAGCGCCTTACCGGGAGGGTAGCAGCCCGGAATCGCTTCGTCGCGAGGTCAGCCGAACGGTGCTTACCCTTCTTCCAAACCCTCAAGCAGTCGAAGAACTTCTGTTGGACCCCTGAGTGCCAACAGGCAATCGAAGAACTAAGGAGCTACCTCGGCTCACCTCCGCTGTTGGCGAAGTCAGAGCTTGGAGAGGAACTATTTTTATACCTGACGGTCTCTCCCATGGCTCTCGCGGCAATCTTTGTCAAAGAAGAAGCAAAAGTCCAACGGTCGATCTACTACGTCAGTCGCGCGTTGAGAGACGCCGAGACCAGGTATACTAAATTAGAAAAATTGACTTACGCCCTGTTGATTGTAGCCCGGAGGCTTCGACCCTACTTTCAAGGGCACACCGTAACGCTGCTCACCGACCAACCGATCAAGGCGATTCTACACCGAGCGGATGCCTCCGGGAGGATGGTAAAATGAACAATCGAGCTTACAGAATTCGACATCAACTATCGACCCAGGCCAGCAGTGAAGGCCCAGATATTGGCAGATTTCATAGTGGAGTGTACTATCCCAGAGGAGGCCGAACCTGAACAAGGCGAAATGGACGGCCTGGAGTCCCGACCGAACTCCCCCAAAGAAGAAGCAGATCCCTCTGATTGTTTTTGGGCCCTCTACGTGGACAGGTCTTCCAACATGTCAGGCGCAGGTGCGGGCCTGATCTTGATCAGTCCAGAGGGAGTCGTCGCAGAGTACGCTCTGCACTTTGAGTTCTCCGCTATAAATAATGGAGCAGAATATGAAGCTCTGATCGCAGGACTGAGAATCATCAAAGAACTGGGGATAGATCGGCTCCAGGTCCACAGCGACTCTCAACTAGTAGTGGGATAAGTCAACGAAAACTATGAAGCGCGGGAGGACAGCATGGCTAAATATCTTGAAATGATAAAGGAGCTCATCCCCGCCTTTAGTAGCTTCAACATCAGGTAGATTTCGAGGTTGGAAAATACCAGGGCCGACCCTCTCTCCAAGCTGGCAACACTGGCTCCGACCGAATTACCCAAGGGTGTTCTCTTTGAAGTTCTAAAGTGCCCGAGTACGGAAGAACCACGGCCCATGATGGAAATTGACCACGAGCCCAACTGGATCGACCCACTGATAACCTATCTCAGAGATGGGGTTCTCCCCCAGGATGCAAAAGAGGCTCGGAAGCTCAGAAATCAAGCCTCCCGATACATCCTTTATGAGGACAAGTTGTACAAGAGATCATACTCTTTACCCCTTTTACAATGTCTCTGACCTTCGGAAGCTGACTACGTCTTGTGGGAGGTGCATGAAGGAATCTGCGGAAGCCATCTGAGGGCTAGATCTTTATCCCACAAGTTGCTCCGCCAAGGATATTACTGGCCGACGATGCATCATGACTCGATTGAATACGTCAGAAAGTGTGATCGATGTTAGAGATATGCCAACATCCAGAGACAACCCGCCATCGAGCTTACACCCTTGAGTGCCCCATGGCCTTTTGCATAATAGGGAATGGACATCCTGGGATGCTTTCCCGTGGCGTTGGGGCAGAGGAAGTTCCTCCTGGTAGCGATTGACTACTTCACCAAATGGGTTGAAGCCGAACCACTGGCAAAAATCATAGAAGCAAAAGTGCAAGACTTTATTTGGAAGTCAATCGTATGCAGGTTCGGTCTGCCAAGGACCCTAATCACTGATAATGGGCGGCAATTCGCGGGAGCAAGATTCGCCAAGTTCTGTGAAGATTTAAACATCTCCCACAACTTCACATCAGTAGCCTATCCTCAGGCGAACGGCGAAGCTGAAGTGACCAACAGAACCCTGCTGCAGGGGATCAAGACAAGCCTTGAAAAGATGAAGGAAACTTGGGCAGACGAGCTTTATCATGTGCTGTGGGCATATCGAACTATCCAAAGACTGCCCACGGGGAAGACCCCCTTTGCTTTAGCCTTCGGAACGGAGGCTGTCATCCCAATTGAGCTTAAACTCCCGTTGGCACGAGTCGTGGCATTCAACGAATATCATAACTCGCAAGGTCTTAAAGCCAACCTTGACTTGCTGGAAGAAAAGCGGGAGGTAGCTCAAGTTCAGATGGCAGCCTATAGACAGAAAGTCGCCCGCTATTATAATTCTCGAGTCAAGAATAAAGCCTTTAGAGCGGGAGATCTAGTGCTTCGACGAGCCGCTGTCTCGCAACCTCAGGATCGAGGGAAGCTCGCCCCAAACTAGGAAGGTCCGTATGAGGTCAAAGAAGTAGTCCGGTCCGAAATTTATTACCTCAAGGAACTCAGAGGAGCGGACCTCCCGCGACCATGGAGCTCGAAAAACCTACGAATGTATTACCGATAACTTTATTTTAAATAAAAGTTGCATATCTACATGTCTCCCCTCTTGGCACTAGCTTATATCGACAGGGCAGTCAAAACAAACTGTGTCGGAAGCAGGAGGGAAACTTCATCTCGACAAAGTCGAAGGCTCGGTTCTCTTTAGATCGAATGGGGAGAGAGGCCCTGCAACGCCCATATGCACCCCCACAGCCCTGTTAGGGACAGTAGGAGAACCTCGCCCAAACTTGAGCAAAGTCGAAGGCCCGATTCTCTTTAGACCGGATGGGGGGAGAGGCCCTGCAACGCCCATATGCGCCCCCACAGCCCTGTTAGGGACAGGAGGAGAACCTCGCCCTAACTTGAGCAAAGTCGAAGGCCCGGTTCTCTTTAGACCGGATGGGGGGAGAGGCCCTGCAACGTCCATATGCGCCCCCACAGCCCTGTTAGGGACAGGAAGAGAATCTCGTCCTAACTTGAGCAAAGTCGAAGGCCCGGTTCTCTTTAGACCGGATGGAGGGAGAGGCCCTGGAACGTCCATATGCGCCCCCACAGCCCTGTTAGGGACAGGAGGAGAACCTTGCCCTAACTTGAGCAAAGTCGAAGGTCCGATTCTCTTTAGATCGGATGGGGGGAGAGGCCCTGCAACACCCATATGCGCCCCCACAGCCCTGTTAGGGATCGGAGGAGAACCTCGCCCTAACTTGAGCAAAGTTGAAAGCCCGATTACACCTAGATCGGATGGGGGGAAGGGCCCAGCAATGCCCATATGTGCCCCTACAGCCGCGTTAGAGACAGGAGGAGAACCTCATCCTAGCCAGAGCTGGAACCTGTTACGACAGAAATAAGGGAAGAACCTCGCCCCGACATCAATTAAGGTCTGGTCATTCAAGACCAGATGAGAAAAAGGGGGACCTTCTCAGCGGCCCCTTCGCAATAAGACTCTGTCCCGACTCCTACGGGAGCCGGACTTCACCCTCGACTTTGATCGCAGGAAGACTCCGTCCGGACTCCTATGGGAGTCGGACTTCATCCCCGACTTCGAACACTGGTAAGCTCCGTCCGGACTCCTACGAAAGTCGGATTTCACCTCTGACTTCAATTGCAGGCAGACTCCGTCCGGACTCCCACGGGAGTCGGACCTCGCCCCGACTTCGCCTACGGGAGCCGGACCCCCGCAGCCCCACCAAGAGCGGAGGAAAAAATCCCACTCGAACAAGAAAAAGGGGAGAGGGGTTAAAAAAGAAAGCGATGGACTACGTCAGCGACGAATGGAAAATAAACAACGTCAAAGATGCAGAGAACCCCGTCTCAGTAAGGATTGGGGTCCTTATCAAGAACCCCAGCTTTCAAGGAAGCTTTCAATGCAAGCCCGAGATAAGATGACTTTCTTAGGGTGACGGAAGCTCAGACCTCCGAGCTCAAGCCCTGATGGGGGGCACCAAACCCGAGCGGCCCCAGACAAATCTGTGGCCACGGATGAAAAAGACGGATCGATACGATGGCAATCGGATACCTCCGAACGACGCAAAGGCCGAAAAGAGGTAGCAAAAAATTTCCTTCTCATATTATTTATCAAATATGCATTATAGAGCCATTAAGGTTGAGGGAGAAGGATAACTGAAAGGCGAGCCGACGTGACAATAATCGGTAACCTACGGACGACGTCAAAAAAAAAAAAAAAAAGAAGAAAAGAAAGAAAAGAAGAGAAAAGAGAGAAGAGAATACAACAATAACAATGGTAAAGGAAAGAAGTTCAGCAGGCAACAATTCGACGCAAAGTGCGAATGAAGTAATAAATTTTTTTTTTCATTTTTTGATTAACAAGATGTATGTTACAAGACCCAGAGGGCCAGAAAAAGAAAATATTATTACAAGACTCAAAAGGAATACACCGGAGGCCACTTCAAGCTGTAGACTTCTCTTCCCGGTTCTGTCCTTTCCAGCAGCATTTTTCAGTACGTGTGATAAGCCTCTCGGCTCTCGCCCCTCACCTCATTCCGCTCCATCTCCGAAATCTCAACCCTATGGGGAAAAGGATGTGATAGAATTCAGGGGGTAGCAAAGACAACGGCAGTGGCGACGACGACCTGTTTCAAGAAGAACCGGAGGTACCCCAGAGGCAGTGATGACGTCGGAGATATGCGCCACCACCGTGTGCTCCACGACAACCACCGTCCTAGGAGTTCTGACTAGATCGGCATGCGCTACTTCCACCATCCCCGCAACAAGTTCTACTGCCCCACCATCGGTGCTGACCGCTTCTGGTCCCTCGACCCCGACGACATCAAGAATCCCGCTACAGCTTGTGACGATAACTCTGCCCCCTTGACCGGTGTCGCCCTGTTCAGTTACTCCAAAATTCTCAGGCGGAATGTCCTTACCGGTTGTCCCCGTTATTAAACCCCTGTTGTTGAAGGAATTCTCCCTCGAGCCCCCTTTAAGGCGACGGGAACCCTCAGTGATAGTTTGACAACCGGAGAACTCGCAGACTGCTGTTCTCCTCCTCGCACTCTTCTTGGTCCGTGGCATCATCTTGAGGTTGGCCTCCGGGGCGGAGGCCCCGGTGGGAGAACCCCTCGGAGAGACTCGGGGGGCTGAAGACGGTGGAGAATCGATGGAGATGGCAAAGATCGGTGTGAAGGACGCTCGGAGTCGGAAAGGGCACCGATAGAGTGGCTGAGTGGCTATGCTCTCAGGTGGAAGAAAGGCGTCGACCCTCAGGTGAAGTGAAGCCCTTGAAGGAAAGGCGGGGGCTTAAATAGGCAACGGGGTCTGGCGCAGTTATGGTGACAGGTATCCCTAGGCCAACCAGTGCCCACCACGTGTCCCACTCACCGCGGCATAAGGTTGACCGTTGGCGGACCATTATGACGTGATGCTTAGAATTACGTCCTGGTGGGAGTTCCGAAAGGACTCTTCGGATCGCCCTAATCAAAAAAAGACTCCAGCATGCACGCATTAAATGTCAAGATTTTCGAGGGCGGTCATGTGCAGAATTCAAGGAAATGACTTCGGCTGTGGAAATTTTCTGTACTTCCTTCGTTCGAAGCATGAACTCGAAAGTAGGGGGACTGATGTTGGTTATAAAACCCACCCCAGCCGAAGTTCGTGTCAGGAGTGACCCCTCCAGGATTCTACAAGTAAACTTTGCCCGGACTCCTACGGGAGCCGGACTTCGTCTCCAACTTCGGCTGCAGGCAAGCTTCGTCCGGACTCCTACGGGAGCCGGACTCCGCCTCCAATTTCAATTGCAGATAAGCTTCGTCCGGACCTCTACGGGAGCCGGACTCCGTCTCCAACTTCAACTGCAGATAAGCTTCGTCCGGACCCCTACGGGAGCCGGACTCCGTCTCCAACTTCAACTACAGATAAACTTCGTTCGGACTCTTATAGGAGCCGGACTCCGTCTCCAATTTCAACTGCAGGTAAACTTCGTCCGAACTCCTACGGGAGCCGGACTCCGTCTCCAACTTCAACTGCAGATAAGCTTTGTCCGGACTCCTACGGGAGCCGGACTCCGTCTCCAACTTCAACTGCAGATAAGCTTCGTCTGGACCCCTACGGGAGCCGGACTCCGTCTCCAACTTCTATTGTAGATAAACTTCGTCCGGACTCCTACGGGAGCCAAACTCCGTCTCCAACCCCAACTGCAGACAAACTTCGTCCGGACTCCTACGGGAGCTGGACTTCGTCCCCAACTTTGACTGCAGGAAGACCTCGTCCGAGCTCCTATGGGAGCCGGACTTCGCCTTCGACTCCAGCTACAGACTCCAACCGAACTTCAGCCGACAAGTCTGGACCCCCTGGCAGGCCATAGTAACGGCCACGACTCTGCTCCACTCCCTGCGGTGGATCCTACGCGGCTCCATTACTCCCTGGCAGGCCGCAGTAACGGCCACGATTCTGCTCCACTCCCTGCGGCGAATCCTGTGCGGTTCCACCACTCCCTGACGAGTCACGACAACGGACGCCACTCCACTCCCCGCAACTGATTCCATGTGGTGAGCCATGGTGACAGCCACGACTCCACCCCATTACTCTTCATGATAAATTTCTCCTGGCCCCGTACGGCCCACGACGAGGCGATCATAAACAGTCGCTATCAATCCGCTGCTCCCCCGTCTATAAAAGGGGACCCCAGATATGTTATTCTCTAAGCTCTCATTTTTTACCTAGAAACTCTGCTAAAATTTTCGTTCGAGCACTCCATTCTTGTTGAGGCAGAGAACTGACTTGAGCATCGGAGGGTCTTGCCGGAGCAACCCCACCTCCGGTTTAGACTTCTTTTGCAGGTCTCGGCGGCGACCGCGACTCCCACGACTCCAGATTCTCCGGCGTAGGTGGATTTTTGCACCAACAGGCGCCAACATCAATGGCTGACATAGGGGAAAGAGATGGAGAGGGTTTGCATAATAAGGGATGGTAGGATTTTGAGGCATCATGGCAAAGTGGATTGAGACGGCTGCGGTTGTGTTGGTGATTGGGGGAGGGGCCAGGGCAGAGATGATGGGGTTGTTGAACTGCACTTTGCGAGGTGTTGGAGGAGGGAGGTGAGAGAAAGCACGTGGATACTCTGTTCCAATTAGGAGATCAGGCCAAGGGTGATCTCGTGCAGCAAATGGACAGAGACCAGAGACTTTGGCGAGTCTGAAAGGATTTGGGGTAGGGAGGGCTACTGAAATAAACGACTGAAGACCGAAGGCGCTGAACTAAATGTGTGTGTGTGTGTGTGTATATATATATATATATAGAGAGAGAGAGAGAGTTCAGTTTAAGTTGTTTTCTAAAGCTTAGGACGGAACCAAAACAAATTTTTCCCATCCAAAAAAATTCAAAATTGAAAATAGAGCTAATGTGAAGAAAGCCGACTTAAACCAAACCGAAATTATCAGTTCAGGACGGTTTGTAGCTCAGGTCGGTTTTGCGATTTGGACAATTTGTTTGCATACTCCTAAATGTAGCCTTCAAACGATATACAACAGGCCAGCAGCATGTGATGGTTTCTGTGGAGAATTGTATATCATGATCTAGGCCTCTAATCCACACAAAATCCTGGTTTCTGGATTTTCAGGTCAAACTTTATTTCTTTTTAAATACTGGTGCATTTATTAATAATAGACAAGTTGTCATCCTTATTGCATTCTTCTCTGGATGGCTACATAAGATGGTAATACAACATTACTTGTTGTATTAGCAGTTTACAAACTGATAGTTGACGATCAGATGGCCTTGAGCATAGCCTTGCCCATTAGTGTCTAGTTTAGAGAACACACCATGGTCTAAATCTAGCCCTCCATTTGCACATTGATCTACAATCCTGACAGTTGCCTGTGCGCCAGTCGCAGTATTTGTCACCTGCACGGTACCATGAAACCACAATATTAGAACAATCATGTTCTCACTTACTATAATAAGATTGGTGGTTCCTTTTCTTTTTCTTTGTTTTTAGTGTAAGGAGTAGTTGGGATCCTCTGTAACTTTTATATCATCATCATGACTTAGAGATGGACATCATCCAAATGTGAAGTCGAGGGAACTACATAAAATTTTATCAAAAATAATTAGGCATTTGGGCTATACTACATGGCACCTTTAGATGGAGAAAAGAATATGACTGATTTTCTACAAGGCTATTTATTCATTTAGAAATTAAAAAAAAAAAAATATTGTATCAACTGAATACTACAAACCCATGTTACCATGAGTCAAGTAATTCAAAATTGCCAACAAACTTATGACATTTTGACATTTAGACCAAAGTGACTATTGTTAACAAGGGACGTTCATTTTCTTAACTAATTAATCATTTCGGGAACCCACTTTCTACCTTTTCTTAAGCCACTTCTCCCAATTTCGTTTTCTCCGCAATAGAAAACTTAATCAAGAGGCGTGCTATAGTGGTAAAAAATCAAGCTCCCCTATTTTCCTTTTCGAGAGATATCAGCTGAATTGGAAACCTAGCACTCCCGCTCCACTCAAAGAAGCAGATGTCCGCGAGAGAGCTGTGGGTATAGGGGGCCAAGCTAGGTTTCGACCCAAGTGAAACATGAGATGGATATAACGTAGAAAGATGGATATAAAGTAGAACCATCTACCAACCCGGGCTGCATGCATGAACTCAGCTCAAATCTGACCAGATTGGGTCAATGAGATGGGGCATTTCTATTCTGTCAATGTACAGTGATTAGTTTGCTTCAGATTATGGATCTCCAGCCCCATCCCGAATACGACCCAACTGATTAGATAAGACTTTGCTTACACAAGCCCAACTCAAGTTAAATATAAATCGTAGAGAGTTTTTAACAAAAGAAAAACGTAATCTGAACCAAAAAAAAAAAATGGAAAAAGAGATAAGGAAAGCATAGTTAGAGCTTCAAATTCTCCAAACTTACCTGCAAACACTTGCCACAGGCGGCTTGGCCTCGCGGGCCGACGGGACCGCAGAAGGCCGTCCATCCATACTTCTTTCGCCATGCAAGTGGCTTATCGGCATCCCATGTCGAACAGTAAGCACTGACTGCATTCAGATCCCAATTGTGCTGCGCGGGGTTGTATTCATGGTATGTTGCACGAACGTTGGACGCCGACTGAGCGCTCGCCGCAGCGGCGATGCACAGCAGCAATGCCACAAAGAGACCCACCCTCATCATCATCATCATAATTAATCTTGGCTTTGTTTTTGATGGAGAGAGGATGAAGCTTGGGCGCCTCTATTTATAGATGCTGTGAGGCTCTCTAACTACAAAAATGCCCCTTAGCTTTGATGAGAACTACTTCAGAGTAAGAGGCTTCCTAAAGTGAAGAGGCTCCAGGACAAACATGAGAAAAACGTTAGGAGTCTAGTCATCAGGAATTAGCGATCGGCTTTCGAGCACATCCTCCTCTCTAAAAGAGGGCATGGATAAGGTGGAAAGGTAGATGAGGACAAAGAGATCAACTCAGGCAATGTTGCATCTCCACGTCCTCGTACGTGATCGACCCACCGCCTACGATTTTGGATTATTAATGCCGTAACATGCGGTCACCCTGCGAATAGGTGTGGAAGAGTCTCTTATTGACCGGCCATTCGCTACAACAACGTGGGCTGCACGCTTGAGAGGAACCGGTCATTAGCTCGGATCCACAGAAGAACGAGTCATTAACTTCGACTGATCAAGACAGGAGGAGGAGGAGGACGAGAGTTTTCCATGGAGAGTGGAAATTGAACAGTACTTCGGCAAGGTGCACCCGTACTCGCAGTCAACATTGCCGGCTTTCATTTTTATTCTAAGATCCAGTAAGGTTTCCTAATTTACTTCGTGGTTAGTCTTGGTATAACATCATTATGTAGGTTCTAGCTACAAAATTAAGTTTCAAACCTACAACGGCTTTTTTTCTGAAAACGGGGAGGGAGTAAACATCATTCCATTAAGGAGGAGGAGGAAATGATGAGAGGTCCAGAAGGGAAAAAGACAAGACAAGGAGAAGGGCAAAAGAAGGGAAAAGAAAAAACGTTTTACAAAAATGATGATAACATATAAAATAAACATAATCCTATCAAAAATATAGGGTCCAAGAGGCCAAGGAAAAGAGTAAAGAGAACGAAGGAAGAAGAAAAGTAGATGATGAAATATAAAATAAACATCATTTTATCAAAAAGCATGAAATGATACAAGGTCCAAGAGGACCAAGAAAAATAGCAGAGGGAGGGAGGGGAAAAGCAAAAGAAGCTAGTCAGGCACGGCCCCAAACCCATCCACCACTCTTTTCTTCAACTAATAAAGCTAACAAAATACCCAGCTGGACCAGACTCTACGGTAGAAGTTAGTTTTCGATGGCCGGACATTTCTCTTTCTTTTGCCCAAGCCCATCCCGCGACCCTATCTTTAGCGTCCAAGCCTACTAAATTTTGCTCTGGGCGGGCCACCTAACCCATGATTAGCTCTATTTAAAAGTCATTCTAGATTTTTTAGCAAGGTCCGCCATTGTAACTATTTGTAGTTTTCTAATTATTTATATTGCTTAATGCAAAAGTGGGTGGTCATATTTTTTTTCTGATTATTTATCTAAAAATCTTTACTTATTAAGGCAATATTATTGGCAGATTCGATCTTTTGTATGCTTAGCATATATACAGCATACTAGTACGTAGTTCATTTCTAGTCACAAGTTCGGAACTTAGAGATAATTCGACAATGTTGAAAGTTTCAAAATTTTAAATAAATTGATAAAGTTTCATAAGTTCTTGAAAAATTATTAAAAGCAAAACTAAATAATAACTATCCATATGTAAAATTTTATATAAAAATAAGTACATAAATTCATTTTCGCCGACATATTTCTATAATCAGATAACTTTTCTAATTTTCATATTATGCCATCAATAAGTCCCAGTTGCTTTAGACGGTTGTATTTCAAACTAACCAAAAAAACAAAAACTAAATGCAAAGCACTCTCAAATTAAGATTTAGAAAAGTTCTAAAATTTTTAAATTCAATGATACTAACGATCCATCTCTATCTCACAGATGCTCCTATCCAGAGCCCATCTACAACCATGTCCCATCTAACTTCTGGCACCCCACACGATGCAAGGACTGATCATTGTAGGTATTCAAGTGCATAAGGGCTCTGGGGGTCTCACCCTTCAGGACTATTTCGAACTCTCTAAATACGAGGATCAAGGCCATGTTGTAAGATAGGCAGGCCTTTATCCAGTTGGTGGCTTCTTGCATCTACTGTAGCATCAATGCCAGAAAGCTTAGGAGAATGCTCTGAACCATGCATGTGATGCATCACCATCACTCTTCTCTTCGAGACAAAATCGAATCTTCCCATCTTTAGAAAGAAAATCATGCCAATAATATGATGGAGTGGCATCTCGATGGGCAAATGGTTCACCAAGATCTCCTCCAAGATATCGACTTGCTTTCTCTCAAGAATGCATCGGAGTTTAGCCTCCCTATCTGTTAGTCTATCCTGAGCTTACCCCTGTCTGGGCATTTGAAGGATGCAAGCCAACCTCTGCTCTCTTAAAATAGTCAACACACCCTTGACAATCAACTTTATGCTCCCAATATCTCAATGTAGGTTCCCATAGAACTCTCGAATGAGATTTGGGTAGGTTAAACTGTTTAACTACATATAAACTATCATCGTTACTCCTTGATCCACTACCTTTTGGAGAAATGCTCTTACTCAAAGAATGCAAAATCAATCTTCCACCTAAAAGTCACCACATGTGTGACCAATAAAGTAGTGGGGGGAGAGAGCTGAGGAGGAGGGGGAGTCCGCTCGGTCTCATGCTGAGTGGGGGCTTCATTTCATGCCTTTTTTGACCTTCTTTCCATGTATTCTAGGGCATGGGTCATCTTCAATTGGTAGGCAAGTTGTTTTTTTTGACCCATTAGAGCTCAAAACCAGAGAAATTTAGTGGAAAATGACAAGTGGAGTGGTCAAAAGGTCAGGCAAAACTTGCCATGGGGGCACTAGGGCAAATAGTGAATGGATAGAGGTGAATAAGAAAATGATGGCTAGGGCTTTAAGAGGTGATCCCGATGCTAGGGTCGACTCGAGGTTTTTCTTCAAGTTGACTGAAGCAGGGGTCAACTCAAACTGAACTATGAGTCAACTCGAGCTGTATCTCTAGTTGAAAGAATTGACCCTTTTTAACAAAGAGTCGACTCTTAAGGCCATAAGACAACTCGAGGGACCAAAATCAAAGAGGATATTCTATCAAGGATCAATTAAATAAGGATTAAAGCAAAATCAAATTGAACAAATTGAGGAAAAAAGGGCTAAGAGATTATTTAATCAAAAATATCACACACTCCTAACTCTTTCTTAATCATGCTAAATTTTTCCTCACTTTAGGGCTTGGTTAAAATATCTGCTAATTGCCTATTAGTGCTCATAAAATTAAGTATTATATCATTATTTTGAATATGCATTGATCTTTTAAAAATGATGTCTTATTTCAATGTATTTAATTATTGAATGCTAAATTAAATTTTTAATTAGATTTATTGTACTTGTGTTATCATATCATATGAAAATTTTATTAAGTTTAATGCCATAATTCTCAAATTGTTACTTAATCCATGATATTTGAGTATAATAATATTCGGCTGCAATATACTCAGCTTTACTTATTGATAATACCATCGAATTTTATTTTTTGCTCAACCAAGAGATTAAGTTAACTTCTAGAAAGTATTTTTTTTATCAAGTTTGCAACCAATAAAATTGACATCAGAATATCCAATTAAATCAATAGAGAAGTATTTAAAGTACCATAATCCTATATTAAAAGCATCAATTAAGTATCTAAAGATTCTTTTAATAGCAAATAGGGAGATTCTTTAGGATTAGATTGAAATCTACTACACATACAAGTATTAAACATTCACTACAAAAAATTTATGTATTTGTTGGTACAAAAATCCGCTTGCGTCGGAGAAGCTGGAGTCGAGGGAGTCGCGGTCGCCGCCGGGACCTGCAAAAGAAGTCTAAACCGGAGGTGGGGTTGCTCCGACAAGACCCTCCGATGCTCAAGTCAGTTCTCTGTCTCAACAAGAATGGAGTGCTCTAATAAAAATTTTAGCAGAATTTTGGGTAAGAAAATGAGAGCTTATCGAATAACGTATCTGGGGTCCCCTTTTATAGGCTAAAAGGGGGCAGTAGACTGATAGTGACATTTGTAACCGTCTGGCAGTGGACTGCCCGGAGTCAGGCGGAGTTTGTTGCAAAGAGTAGTGGAGTGGGATCGTGGCCACCGCCGAAACGTGACACGTGGAGTCCGTTGCGGGTAGTGGAACGGCGCCCGTTGTCGCGACTTGCCAGGAGGTGGGAGGAATCGCGCGGTATCCGTCGCAGGGAGTGGAGCAGAATCGTGGTCATTATAGCGATCTATCAGGGAGTGATGGAGCCACACGGAATACGTCGCAGGAGGTGGAGCAGTATCGTGGCCGTTGCTATGGCCCACCAGTGGGCCCAGGCCTGTCGGCCGAAGTTCGGCTGGAGTGTCTGGCGGAGAGATGTGGCTGGCCACCCGTTTGAAAGGAACTCGGAGTCCGGCTCCTGTGGTCGAAGTCGAGGACGAAGCCCGGCTCCCGTGGGAGTCCGGGCGAAGCCTTCCAGCCGTTGAGGTTGGGGACGAAGTCCGGCTCCCGTAGGAGTCCGGACGGAATCTGTCTGTAGCTGGAGTTGGAGACGAGATCTGGCTCCCGTAGGAGTTCGGTCGAAGTCTACCTGCAATCAAAGTCAAGGATGAAGTCCAGCTTCCTTGGGAGTCCGGACGAAATTTACCAGTAGTCAAAGTCGGGGACGAAGTCCGGCTCCCGTAGGAGTCCGGACGGAGTTTCCCCATGGTCGGAGTCGGAGGCGAGATCCGACTCCCATAGGAGTCCGGTTGAAGTCTTCCTGTAGCTGGAGTTGGAGACGAGATCCGGCTCCTGTAGGAGTTCGGTCGAAGTCTACCTGCAATCAAAGTCAGGGATGAAGTCTGACTCCCTTGGGAGTCCGGACGAAATTTACCAGTAGTCAAAGTCGGGGATGAAGTCCGGCTCCCGTAGGAGTCCGGACGGAGTTTTCCCGTGGCCGGAGTCGGAGATGAGGTCCGGCTCCCGTAGGAGTCCGGATGGAGTTTGCCTGTAGCTGGAGTTGGAGACAAGATTCAGCTCCCGTAGGAGTTCGGTCGAAGTCTACCTGCAATCAAAGTCAGGGATGAAGTCCGGCTCCCTTGGGAGTCTGGACGAAATTTACCAGTAGTCAAAGTCGGGGACGAAGTCCTGCTCCCGTAGGAGTCCAAACGGAGTCTGCCTGTAGCTGGAGTTGGAGACGAGATTCGGCTCCCGTAGGAGTTCGATCGAAGTCTACCTGCAATCAGAGTCAGGGATGAAGTCCGGCTCCCTTGGGAGTCCGGATGAAATTTACCAGTAGTCAAAGTCGGGGACGAAGTCCGACTCCCGTAGGAGTCCGGACGGAGTTTCCTCGTGGCCGGAGTCGGAGACAAGGTCCGGCCCCCGTAGGAGTCCGGACGGAGTCTTCCTGTAGCTAGAGTTGGAGATGAGATTCGGCTCCCGTAGGAGTTCGGTCGAAGTCTACCTGCAATCAGAGTCAGGGATGAAGTCTGGCTCCCTTGGGAGTCCGGACGAAATTTACCAGTAGTCAAAGTCGGGGATGAAGTCCGGCTCCCGTAGGAGTCCAGATGGAGTTTCCCCGTGGCCGGAGTCGGAGACGAGGTTCGGCCCTCGTAGGAGTCCGGACGGAGTCTGCCTATAGCTAGAGTTGGAGACGAGATTCGGCTCCCGTAGGAGTCCGATAGTTGTAGAAATCTGCCGTCGGTGAAGTTCGACTGTTGGTGAGGTCTGAGGCAGTTCGGGTTGGAGTTGAACCTGGCTAGAAGAGGTCTGGAAGGGATTTGGGGAGCAGCCGATGGCCGTAGGAGGTCGGCTGGCGGCAGAGCTTAGTGAGCGCTTGGGGCGGCTTGATAGATGACTGGGGGAACTCATGTTGAAGGAGTTTGGGGTGGTGCAGTGGGAGTTCATCCGTCGGGGGAGTTCGATCAACACCGTGGAAATCCGGCTGTTGGAGAAGTCTGGAGAGGTACCATCTGCAGTCGAAAGCCGGATGAGTCTCGGGAGGATCAATCCTACTATGAACTTCGGCTGAGGGTATTTTATACCCAACAGTATTAATGATGGCTACTAGCGACGGCAAAAAGCCATCACTAATAGTGCTATTCACCGACAAGATATTATGATAAAAAATCTTTCCATCACTAAAAGTCAACAAATTATTAGTGATTGCTTAATTGGTTATTAGCAATGCAAAGGCTATCGCTAATAAGCTATTAGCGATGGCTTTAGAGATGGAGTGTACGCCATCACTAATAACTAATTTCTTTTTTTAAATTTGATCATAATCTTAGTAGCGACAGAAAATTTTATTAGCGATGGCTATAGCGATGGTAATTTTACCGTCGCTAATACTACCCCTATTTCACCTCCTGTCTAATTTTTAACTTTTGACTTTTTCTCTTCTTCGCTTTTTTCCCCACCTTCGATCCCCTCTCTTTACCCCACCTCCAGTCCCCCTCTTTCCCCCACCGTCGGATCTCATCTTTCTGAGACTCCGACCATCGGATCCCACTTCTTCGAGCCTCCAACCATCGGATCCCGCTTCTTCAAGCCCTCGACTGTCGAATCTCGCTTCCTCAAGCCCCCAACCACCTCCCCAAGCCCTTATCTGCCTCCCGCCTCTTTAAGCCCCCAGCTGCCTCTCTGAGCCCTTGGCCGCCTCCTCGAGCTCCTGACCCACCTCCCCTAGTTGCCTTCGGTCCTCCTCTTTCCCCCACTGTTGGATCCAATTTTTTCGAGTCGTCAGTCGTCTCCTCGAGCCCCCGACCCATCTCTCCGAGCCCTCGACCTGCCTCCCCCTACCACCTCCCCAAGCCCCCGACCTGCCTTCCCCCGACGGCCTCCCTGAGCCCCTAGCCTGCCTCCTCGAGCCCCCAGCCCACCTCTCCCTTGTTCCCCCCATCTTCCTCTTTCCTCCCCTTCCCTTTCTTCTCCTACCACGCAGTGCCGTCTCCTGCCATGCAGCATTGCTTCCTTACCACAGCACCGCTTTCATGCCATAGTGCCATCTTCGTAGGTTTGGTGAGTATTAACGACGGCAGCAGCGACGACTACATAGCGATCATCAAATATCATTATTTTAATTATTTTAATATTTTTAAACTAATATTTGTAAGATTTAGTTAAATTAAATTTAATATTTAAATTAAATTAATAATTTTAAATTAAATTAGTTTTAAAATTATTAATTTTATTAATTATATTAATTTTATTAATTTTATTAATTTTATTAAAATTAATATCATTCTTAAGAGGTGGAACCACTCTAGAAAGCTCTCCAGTGAGTCTGGGCCAGGACATGGTTCAGACCTAATTTTTTTTAAAATCATCGGGTCTAAGCCCTCCTCAAAGCTCGAAAAAAATTTTTGGATGGTGCTCGGATAGGGGTGGGAGGCGGCCGGAGGCTCGAGGAGGCTATGATGACTGTCTGTGCGAGATGTGCCTAAAGAATCTAAAAAGAGATCGATGAAGGTGATGCATTTTTGCTCTTATTATTATAGTTGCAGGACAAGCTTGGATGGTCTGTTACATCGTAAACAACTACTTGCAACCACCTCATGGTTAAAGGTGCAGAGGAACTTGCAATGCCTTATTTTTTAATGATAGATTTGAGCCTTCTTCTTTCCCTCTTTCTTTTATTTGCTTTGTTGGTCTCTGATTTAAGTACTATTTTTAAGTTTTTATTTTATTTTTTTAAAAATTTTACACCTAGTTTACAGCCTTCTTATTTTGCAGCCACCTTATGGTTTCGGCCCACCCAAATGGGTTCAGACCAGGTTTGGGCTTGGCCTAGGATATGGTTCGAGTCTAATTTTTTCTAAAATCATTGGGCCTAAGCCCACCCCAAAGCTCAAAAAAAATTCTCGAACTGGGCTCGGGTAAGGATAGGGGGCTCGAGGAGATGGCCGAGTGCTTGAAGAGGCTACGATGACTACCTGTGTAAGATGCACCTAAAGAGTCTAAAGAGAGATCGATGGAGGTGATGCATTTCTGTTCTTATTGTTGTAGTTGAGGGACAAGCTTGGATAGTTTGTTATATCACAGGCAACCGCTTGAAGCTACTTCATGGTTAAAAATGTAGAAGAACTTGCAATGTCTTATTTTTCAATGGTAGATCTTAGCCTTCTTCTTTTCCTTTTTTTCTTTTTTCCTCATTTACTTTGTTGGTCTCTAATTTAACTACTATTTTTAAGTTTTTATTTTATTTTTTTTTTAAATTTTAAAGGGTTTGGGCCAAGCTTGGGCCTCCCAGAGTCATGATACTTTACTTGAAGTATTTGAAAGATGTGAATTCAAATTACTGCAGGCAAACTACTTTCAAGTAAACATGCTAAATACAAGTGTAACATATCTTTGAAGGTGGCAAGATCTGGGCATCAACTGTAGCAAATTAATTTTTAACCATGATTCTAAACTCTTTAGCATACTTATCATGAGGAAACTTATAATATTTAGACACAAGATGCACACTTCAAAGATAGAATCAAGTCAAGAAATAAGAAAGATTAAAACCTCCAGGATTTTGTGCTCCCTATCTTGAGGGCATTTGCATGTAAAGGTCAACATTTCAATTACTTATCGCTCATTCAGCTGAGCTCATTGTCACAGCCATCACAGTAAGTCAAGTAGCTGAGCTCATTGTCACTAATTCAGCTTCAAATTTTTATATTTAGAAGATTTACATAGTTAGGTTTGAGTTGAAAGAAGAAGATCTAGGGGTCAAAAGCCAATCTTCTTATTCGATGGATGGGATGGAGGTATAGATACATCCATATCATCAAATGAAATATGTAAAAATAATCCATTCAAGAATCAGAGGAGTATATTGAAATATACTCCTCCATGTTGGTTGAGACTTAAGATGAAAGAGATGGATACAAGAAGATCAAAATTCAATCTAACCATCCTATGGATAGATCAGAGGTATCTCTAGCTCTGTATCATCAAATAAAATACTTAAGAATAATCTATTCAAGAATCGAAGTAGTATATTAAAATATATCCCTCCGTACCAGTTTAGGCTTGAGGTGTATCAATTATAATAGTTTTTCAGTTTCAAATAACTTAGTTACAAACTACTGGATTATTAGCATCCATAATTATACAATTAATCTATGAATCTATTTATTTTTATTTTCAAAGATTATAGATCATATCTTTCAGAGGTCGGAGCCATCACAGCTGAGGAGAGAGCTCTCATATAGCTAGCTCGTATGGTTCTACGCCAGACATATCATGCGGTAAACTCTAATACTTTAGATATTCTTTTTTATATTATTTTATCTTTTATTATCTAATATAATATTCTTTATGATGTCTTGATACTCTCAGATTCAGATGATGTAGGGTCACCAGTGACCCCACACTCGCATGAAGCAATGTCTGGCTCTCAGAATCAACAGTGTGGTAGAGGACACGCCCGGCTCGTGGTACCTCCGACTTGGTTGGAAGATAGAGAGCTTGTCCACATTCAGATGCACTCGTAAGTACTATATCTTCACTAAACATATTTAAAATTTAGTCTTTTAGAGACTAACATTTATTGTTCAAAATTAATTTTACAGTACATTTATAGAGCCTGGGGTGCCTCCTATGATTATCAAGATCATCCGACGATTGATGTTGGTTTGATGAATGAGTTCTCCAGTTGATCATTGGAGGCTCATGATGCAACTTGAGAGATGTTCTTGGCAAGTCAAAGATATTTAATTTTTAAATTCATGATAGATTTGTATTCTATTTATTAATACACAATTGCTTCTACTTGTAGGGATACTATTATTTTGAGCACCTCAGGATGAAGAGGCTGGCTGTCGGATCTTCAAGGAGGTGACCATGTGGAGGTTCTAGAATGGACGGTACAGCCTTCGATAGTCTGCCATAGAGCACTCCAGTTCTGAGTCACTATCGGATTGAAAGTCTTACATAGATCATTAGACGTGGACAGACATCTAAGAAGCCCTTTGCGACCAATGGAGTACTGAGGAGTACTCGATAGGTAATAGAGGGCATGACAGAAATGATCCGCACAGCAGCATCTGATCAAGCACACTGGTGGCTCCATTTGGCATACACATTGTGGTGATAAATTAATAAAAATTTTATACTTAAATTAATTTCATATTGAATTGATCACATGTATGTTTAAATTAATTTAATTTTCTTATTTATTTATTATAGACATGGCAATTAGGTCGTGCACCAGAGCAGCTGCAGATATTGGAGGCCACACACTAGTTTAGAAGGACTGGTGACTACTTAGATTCTAGATATCGACAGATCGTGGTAACAAACTTAAAATATTATTTATTAAATTTTTATATACACTGATATGTATGCATAATAATTTCTAAACTGTATAGATGAATTATACGGAGTATCTTGTATCACGGCATGGCGAGGATCAGTCCTCTCAGCCCCTCCTTGATCTTGAGGGATGGCTCAGGGCCATTAGAGAGGTGAGTAGGAGTCGGATCATAGAATTCAACCATAGCTTTAACCCTCCAGTAGCACGATACTCTTCGACATTCTTCTCTCAGGTCTCGACGACCCAGATGTGGGGTGATGCACATGTGGAGGAAGTCATGCGAGGCTTTGGAGCCAGCAACCTCAGAGCTTCCGAGATGCCATCCGTGATACAGTCATTGAGATTCTCTGAAACCCACATCTATGCGATCAGCTAGGCTCATTGTCATAGCTATCACAATAGGTAAGTCTAGCTATAATTTTTTTATTTTAAAGTTTTATATTTAAAAACTTCACACGTTTAGGATTAAGTCTGAAAAAGAAATCTAGAAGATAAAAATTTAATCTAACCATCCAATCGATGAATCGAAAGTGTCTATAGCTCCGTATCATTGAATGAAATATGTAAAAATAATTTATTCGAGAATCAGACTAGTATATCGTAATATATATCTTTGTATCGATATATACGCTTACGTATCAAAACTTATTAATAATATTTTATTTTTTTTTGTTATAGGATGCTGGACATCTGACTTTTATCCACCAACTACTAGAGACGATGTACATGAGCAAGAGGAGGGTGAGGAGGATCTCACATGATTTTTTTTAGATATGTATGTAATTTTAATACTTATAAAGTAGCATAAATTTATAAAATTATATAATTTATATTTTTAATATAATATAATTAATTTTATATTTATGATTATGATAAATAATAATTATTTTATTTATAATAAATTTTAAAAAAATATTATTGGTTGTTATTATGATTAAAATTGATTTTAAAATATTTAATTATGAATTTTTTAAAAAAATAAAAAAATATTAGTTATTACATTAGCAACACAAATATAGTCGCTAATAGTTTTTTAAATTTTTTTAAAAATTAAAAAAAATTAACGATGGTGTTAGCGATGACATTATCATCATTAATAATTTTTTAAAATTTAATGAATAAAAATTTAAATTATTAGAGATGGCTTTGGTATCGCTAATGCCATCACTAATTATGATTATTAGTGATAGAGTTTTTAAGATCGCTAATAATAATAATTATTTTCGATAATATTTTAGTGATGGGGTGCCATTGCTAATAGTATTAGCAATGGTAACTCTGCTATTAGCGATGCAATTAGCCATCACTAATAGTCTATTTTCTTGTAGTGATTGTATGAGCTATATTAGTAGTAAGATAGAGTAAAGATCCAACAATACTTTAATATAATTTGAGATCAATACTTTATCATTCTTATCTTTGTCAAGCTTGCATGAGGAGCTCATGATGGTGCCAATTAGCTTGACATTCTCCATCTCAAACTTCTTAAATATTTTGTTATACACTTACTTTGGTTGATGAAGATCTCTTTTTTCATTTGCTTGATTTGGAATTTGAAAAAAAAAAAAAAAACTTAGTTCCCCATCATGCTCATTCCAAATTTTGCTACGTTAACTTAGCAAATTCTTAATAAAGAGTTTCATTAGTAGCACTGAAGATAATTTCATCCACATAAATTTAGATAACTAATAAGTCATCAATTCTTTTCTTTAAGAATAAAGCAGTATCTATATTTTCTTTAGAAAATTTATTATCAAGAAGAAATTTATCCAATTTTTCATACCATGCATGTGGTACTTATTTCAAACCATATAAAATGTTATTTAATTTGTAAAAATGATTTAAAATATATGATTCTCAAATCCAAGAGATTGTTCAACATACACTTCTTCAATTATGTATCTATTAAAAAAAATGATACCTTTAACATTCATTTGATAAAGTTTGAAGTCCATGAAATATGCAAGTGCAAGCAACAATTTAATGGCTTCTAATATAGCATCAGATGCAAAGATTTCATCAAAATCAAATTTTTTTCTAGATTATAATCTTTAGTTACAAATCTAATTTTATTTCTTATAATACTTTTATTTTTATCTAGCTTATGTTTATATATCCATTTAGTTCTAATTATAGGATGGTCAATAAGTCTACTTATTAATATGCAAATCTTATTTCTTTCAAATTGATTAAGTTCATCTTGCATAGTATTTATCCAATTTGAATCATTTTCACCTTCTTTGATAGATTTAAGTCCAATTTAAGATATAAAAACTACATAATTGCATGCATTTCTTAGAGATGAACAAGTTCTTATCCCTTGAGATAGATTATGAATAATAAGATCTGTTGGGTATAAAATACCCCCCAGCTGAAGTTCGTGACAGAAGTGACCCTTCGGGGATCCAACCGACTTTCCACCTCCGACGACGTCTCTTCAAACCTTCCGGGCGGCCGACCCCCCGCAACACTCCCAAGTTTTGCTGACGGATAAGCCCCCACTAGCATCGACCGGATTCTTCGCGACGGACGGGCTCCACCCAAATTTTCATGATGATCGACCATCCTTTAGGCATCGCCCGGACTCCTACGGGAGCCAGGCTCCGTCCCCAACCTCAACTGCTGGAAGGCTTCGCCCGGACTCCTACGGGAGTCGGACTCCGTCCCCAACCTCAACTGCTGGAAGGCTTCGCCCAGACTCCTACGGGAGCCGGACTCCGTCCCCAACCTCAACTACTGGAAGGCTTCGCTCGGACTCCTACGGGAGCCGGACTCTGTCCCCAACCTCAACTGCTGGAAGGCTTCGTCCGGACTCCGACGGGAGCCAGACTCTGTCCCCAACCTCAACTGCCGGAAGGCTTCGCCCGGACTCCTACGGGAGCCGGGCTCCATCCCTGACCTCAACTGCTGGCAGACTTCGTCCGGACTCCTACAGGAGCTGGACTCTGCCCACAACTCCAATTGCAGGTAGACTTCATCCGGACTCCTACGGGAGCCGGACTTCGCCCCCAACTTTAATTGCAGGCAGACTTCGCCCGGACTCCTACGGGAGCCAGATCTCGTCTCCGACTCCGACCGCAGGAAGATTTCATCCAGACTCCTACGGGAGCCGGACTTCGTCTCCGACTTCAACTGCTGGAAGGCTTCGCCCAGACTCCTATGGGAGTCGGGCTCCATCCCCGACCTCAACTGCTGGCAGACTTCATCCGGACTCCTACGGGAGCCGGACTCTGCCCATGACTCCAATTGCAGGTAGACTTCATCTGGACTCCTACGGGAGCCAGACTTCGCCCCCAACTTTAATTGCAGGTAGACTTCGCCCGAACTCCTACGGGAGCCAGATCTCGTCTCCGACTCTGGCCGCAAGAAGACTTCGTCCGGACTCCAACCGGAGCCGGATTTCATCCCAGACTTCAACTGCTGGAAGGCTTCGCCCGGACTCCTACGGGAGTCGGACTCCGTCCCCAACCTCAATTGCTGGAAGGCTTCGCCCGGACTCCTACGAGAGCCAGACTCCATCCCCAACCTCAACTGCTGGAAGGCTTCGCCCGGACTCCTACGGGAGCCAGGCTCCATCCCCGACCTCAACTGCTGGCAGACTTCGTCCGGACTCCTACGGGAGCTGGACTCTGCCCCCACAACTCTAATTGCAGGTAGACTTCGTCTGGACTCCTACGGGAGCCGGACTTTGCCCCCAACTTTAATTACAGGCAGACTTCGCCCGGACTCCTACGGGAGCCAGATCTCATCTCCGACTCCGACGGTAGGAAGACTTCGTCCGGACTCCTACAGGAGCCAGACTTCGTCCCCGACTTCAACTGCTGAAAGGCTTCGCCCGGGCTCCTACGGGAACCGGGCTCCATCCCCAACCTCAACTGCTGGCAGACTTCGTCCGGACTCCAACGGGAGCCGGACTCTGGCCACGACTCCAATTACAGGTAGACTTTGTCCGGACTCCTATGGGAGCCGGACTTCGCCCCCAACTTTAATTGCAGGTAGACTTCGCCCGGACTCCTACGGGAGCCAGATCTCGTCTCCGACTCCGGTCGTAGGAAGACTTCGTCCGGACTCCCTACAGGAGCCGGACTTCATCCTCGATCTCAACTACTGGAAGGCTTCGCTCGGACTCCTACGGGAGCCGGGCTCCGTCCCCGACCTCAACTGCTGGTAAACTTCGTCCGGACTCCTAAGGGAGCCAGACTTCACCCCTGACTTTGATTGCAGGTAGACTTCACTCGGGCTCCTAGGGAGCCAGATCTCATCTCCGACTCTAGCTGTGGGAAGACTCCGTCCGAACTCCCACGAAAGCCGGACCTCATCCCCGACTCCGACTGAAGGAAGACTTCGTCCGGGCTCCTACGGGAGCCGGACTCTGAGCTTCTCTCAGATGGGTAGCTAGCCACCTCTCTCTGCCAGACACTCCAGTCGCACTTCGGCCGACAGGCCTGGACCCTCTAGCAGGCCACAGCATTTTTATGGAGATCGTACTCCAATCGAACTTCGATCGACAGGCCTGGACCCTCTAGCAGGCCACAGCAATGGCCACGACTCTGCTCCACTTCCTGCGATGGATTCCACGCAGCTCCATCACTCCCTGGCGGGCCGCAGTAACGGCCATGACTCTGCTCCACTTCCTGCGATGGATTCCGTGCGGCTCCATCACTCCCTAGCAGACCACAATAATGGCCATGATCCTGCTCCACTTTCTGCGATGGATACCGCGCGATTCCTCCATCCTCTGGCAAGTCACGACAATGGATGCCGCTCCACTCCCCGCGACAGACTCCACGTGGCATGTCCCGGTGATAGCCACGATTCCACTCCACTACTCTTCGCAACAAACTCCTCCTGACCATGGTCAGCCCATGGCCAGACGGTTACAAACATCGCTATCAGTCTGTTGCTCCCTCCGCCTATAAAAGGGGGACCCCAGATACGTTATTCTCTAAGCTCAAAATCCTATCCCAAAACTCTGCTAAAATTTTTGTTCGAGCACTCCATTCTTGTTGAGGCAGAGAACTGACTTGAGCATCGGAGGGTCTTGCCGGAGCAACCCCAACTCTGGTTTAGACTTCTTTTGCAGGTCCCGATGGCGACCACAACTCCCTCGACTCCAGCTTCTCCGGCGCAGGCAAATTTTTGCACCAACAGGATTGGCGCTAGAGGAAGGGTTTGAACCTTCGCAGTACCCTTGTTCTTAAAGGAGCGCTCAACGGGACTGCCTCCGGTCATCTTCTCCGACATTCACTCCTCCTTCCCCCACTAGGTCTTCGTCCGATGCCTCCCTGCAAGGCATCCACATGGCGATCCATGGCCTCCACGGCCTCCACGGCCAGATCTTAGGCTCCGGCCTCATCTCTAGTCTCCTAGCCTCTACCCCCTCCTCCGATAGCGGCGGTTGATGCGGAGCAATTCGACCTACTGGTGCAGCAGGTTAGAGGCCTCACTGAAGCTGTGCAGGCCATGCAACAGCAGCAGCAGCCACAGGCATTGACGCGACCGGAAAGAGCGTCGCCAGAACTCCAAAATCCGACGGTGGGACGGGCCACTTGGGCCAGCCGCCCAGTCTTTCCCGAAAAGATGAATCCAAGGGTGGAGAGCCCTCAATCAGACCACGATTCCACCCCTGGAAGATCTCTACCTCTATCCTGTCAAAGGACCCTCGAGACCCATAGTCGAGAGGATTTCCTGGATCGGAGGCTTCAGGAGATGAACCGACGGATCGAAGAACTCCACCATGCTTCCCCCGCTTATGGTGAGGACATTTGTACTGACCCTCCCTTTTCTCAGATGATCATGCAGGAGCCAATCCCACCGAACTTTAAGCTCCCCCAGTTTGAAAGCTACAACGGGACTTCGGACCCAGTTGACCACCTGGAGGCCTTCCGGACAATGATGCTGCTTCATGGCGCGCCCGACGCCATTTTATGCCGAGCCTTCCCATCCACCTTGAAGAGAGCAGCGAGAAACTGATACTCGGCACTGAAGCTTGGTACCATCTTTTTCTTTGATCAGATGAGCCACCAGTTTGTGGCTCATTTCGTTAGCAGCCGACGTCTCCGGAAGGGTTCGGAGTCCCTCATCAACATCAAGCAGAGGGAGGGAGAGTCCATTCGGGCCTACATCAACCATTTCAACATCACCGTGTTGGAGGTCCGAAACTTGGACCAATCGGTAGCAATGGCCACCCTGAAAGGCGGCCTTCAGAAGAACGACCTTTTATTCTCCCTGAAAAGAAGTACCTCAGGAATTTTGCTGACCTGTTGGCTCGGGCCGAAGGATATGCCCGAGCGGAAGAAGCCTTCAAAATGAAAAATGAGGAGACCGCGAGAGAGCGGCAGGCGAGAGAAAAAGGACCGAGGGAAGCTCGGCCACGTTCTCGAACTCCTCCCGGGCACAAGCGCATCCAGACTCCTCCTCGAGCACACAAGCAGGGAAGCCCGGAACGTCGAGCTCGACGGGGCTCTCCCCCAGGAAGGTTCCGCAACTATGCCCCCTCAACGCATCGAAAGCCCAGGTGCTGATAGAGGTTAGAGAGCAGCTCCCTAGGCCAGAGATGATGCGCACGCACCCCGAAAAGTGCAATCCTAACCAATTCTGCCTCTACCATCGCGACCACGACCATGACACAGAGGAATGCATCCAGCTCCGAGATGAGATCGAGGAGCTCATCCAGCGAGATCGACTCGATAGGTTCATTCGGTGCTGGCCTGAGGGTAGAGAAGATCGGCCACGGGCCCTGCCGCAGCCTGAGCAGTCGAGGAGGGAAGAGCAGCCCGGAGATCAGCCTCCAATCGAGATCATCAACTCCATCACCGGAGGACCTCAAGGAGGAGCAGACCTTCCATGACCATGGGACTCGAAAAGCCTGTAAATGTATTACTAACGACTTTGCTTTGAATCAAAATTTCTTTCGACTTTGCATGTCTTTCCCTTTCGACATGGGCTTGTTACGACTGGGGATAACCCCTTCAAACAATCAAAACAAGGTCATATTAGGAACAGGAGGAGAACCTCATCCTAACATAAGTAAAATGAAAGTCCGATTATTTTAAGATCGGATTGGGGGAGAGGTCCATATAACGGCCCTTAGGTGCCCCCATGGCCATGCTAGGAACAGGAGGAGAACCTCGTCCTAGCATGAGCAAAGTCGAAGGCCCGGTTCTTTCAGACCGGATGGGGGGAGAGGCCCTACAACGCCCTAATATGCCCCTACAGCCATGTTAAGAACAGGAGGAGAACCTCGTCCTAATATGAGCAAAGTCAAAGGCCTAGTTCTTTTAGACCGGATGGGGGGAGAGGCCCTACAATACCCTAATGTGCCCCCACAGTCATGTTAGGAACAGGAGGAGAACCTCATCCTAACATGAGCAAAGTCAGAGGCCTGGTTCTTTTAGATCGATGGAAGGAGAGGCCCTACAACGCCCTAATGTGCCCCCACAGCCATGTTAGGAACAGGAGGAGAATCTCATCCTGACATGAGCAAAGTCGAAGGCCCAGTTCTTTAAGACCAGATGGGGGGAGAGGCCCTACAACACCCTAATGTGCCCCCACAGCCATGTTAGGAATAGGAGGAGAACCTCATCCTGACATGAGCAAAGTCGAAGGCTCAGTTTTTTTAGATCGGATGGGGGGAGAGGCTCTTGCAACGACCCTTATGTACCCTCACAGCCCCGTTGGGAACAACAGGAGAACCTCATCCTAACCTGAGCTGAGATCGACTACGTCAAGAACAGAAGGAGAACCTCATCCTGACGATGACAAAAATCCGACCGCCCAACAAAATTGGATAAAGGGAAAAGTCCCCTCAATGGCACCTCTACACTTCTACGAGACCCCACAAAAAGCAAGGGGAGGACCCTCACTTAGAAAAGAGAAGGAAAATTAAAAAGAAAAGTGACGAATTATATCGACAACAGATGAAAAATAAACCACACCAAAGACCTAGGGAACCTCGTCTCAACAAAGATGGGAAGTTCCTACCAAACATCCCCGGTCTCTAAGAAGGCTCTCGACACAGGTCAAGAAAATAATGACCCCTTCGAGATAATGCGAAGTTCAGATCACCAAGCTCGAGCCTATGTCCATGGACGACAAGAAAAGCAAATCAGCATGGTGACGACTGGGCACCTCCAAACGACGTCGACGTCGAACAAGTCAAAAGACAAAAGAAGTTCGGCGGACGATAATTTAATACAATGCGTGGATGAGGTAACACAAATTTTTTTTTTCATTTCATTCACGAAATATACACCACGAAGCCCAGAAGGCTAAAGGAAGAAAAGCAAAACTACAAGAACAAAACAAAACAACAAAAGAGAAAATATATACATGGAAAGACGGAAGGCCAAAAAGAGCCCTAGGGAAGCTCTGCTCCTTCCGACCTTGAATTATCTGCTTCACTCCTTATCAAGGACTGCCTCAGATTTTCAACTTCTTCTTCTAGCTCTCTCTTTTTCAGCAGCATGTCCTGGAACATCCGACGAAGTCGCTGACTTTCGTTCTTTGCCTCCCGATGCCTCTTTTTCAGGACCTCGGATTTCGCCTCCACATCCTTGACTGCCCGCTGCTCGTACACCAGCTGGATCTTCAATTGCTGTAGCTCGGCCTTCCCCTCCCCAAGAGCGACGGATAGTTCTTCTACGGTCCTTCTCAGGGATTGAAGTTCGATGGAATCCCGGGCGGAAGCAGATTGAGCCCCCTCAGCTAGCTGCCTTCGAAGGCGGGCAACCTCGTCGGTCACCATCCTGAGCCTCCCCTTGTATTCGTCCACCTACCTGCGCCAGCCGGCTCGATGCGCGTCGTAGCTCACCTCGACATCCTGAAGCTGCTGCTGAGGGTCGGAGACCTTCTTCGACCACTCCCGGTCGCTGTCGGCCCGAGTCAAAAGTCGGGATGAACTTCTTTCCAACTGGCCAATCCTCTCCTGGGCAGCCGACAGCTCCACTCTGAGAGAACTGATCTTGACAGCTTGAGCCCAAGATTGGTTGCTGGTGCGCTTCTTGTGTTCCTCGAGCTCCTTCTCGAAGTTCGCCTTCCTCCGGCTGTACTCCATGATCCCCTTCACATGGAGGTTTCGAATGCGGGTGGCCTCCGCGGTGGCTTCAGAGTGACTCTTCCTCAACCTGCGAAGCTCGCCTTCCATCTTCTTCGACCTTTTTGTCAAATGAAGAACTTCCTTCTTCAGCCGCTGGATCGTGGACTTCAGCGGAATCTCCTGTGGTAGGGTAAGCGCTTCGGCAGGATACTACCATCGGGAGACAAAAGCGTCAAGGCGCATCTCATTGCAGAAAGAAAAACAAAAAAGGAGGAAGAAAGAGAGGAGAAGCCATCCACGATGAGAAATTCAACTTTATTGATTGGATGTTTCTTAAAGACAAAAAGAAAAAAAAAATTACAGTAAAAGAAAAATACAAGGTCGGAAGTCTCAGACCTCTGAAGTGGGAGTTGGGGAGCTCGGTGTCCCTAGAAGGGGGGCTGCGGTGGTGGTAGCAACAGGAGAGGGACCGGCCTCATCTTCAGACTCCCCGCCCAAGAAGCTGAGATCGAGCTCGAGAAATTTTCTGACCACCTTCTCCTGGTAGAGCTTGAATCCCTTGATGAACGCTTCTTGGCCGAACTTGACGTTCAGGTCCCTCATCTCTGCAGAGGCCTTGAACTCCTCCACTGCAAGAACCCTGACCTCCGAGACCAGGACCAGAATCTGCTCTGCCAAATTGGCGACCTCGGCCTCCGCCTTCCTCACCGTCTCCTCCGAGGTCTGCTTCTCTTCCTCTCGGGCCTATTTTTCTCTCTCCAGAGCCTCTTGGAGGGCGACTACCTCGGCTACCTTCTCTTTGAGACTGGCGATTCTGACCCGATGACTCTCCTCCACCTGGATGGCATCCCTCCTCGCCCGATTCGTCGCCTCGATATTGGCAAGTAGTTGGTGCCCGATCTGCAAGGGCGGCTGGGTGGTCGGAATGAAGGAACGAAGGAAAGGGGGAAGGTGAATCTGTTTACCTCGAGAAAAAACCCCAGGGAGTCCCAAACCCACTGTTCGGGATCGGCGCGATCAATCCTCTCGACGACCTCGGGCAGGATGCAGCCGTCAATCAGCCACTTTATCAGGTCCCTGTCATTAAAGAGATTCTCCCCTAGCTCTCCTTCAGAACCAAGGGACTCTTCAACGACGGCTCGGCGGCTACTCACCCTACAGGCCACCGACTTCCTTCTCCTCCCCCTCTCAACTTCGGGCACCTCCGTGGAATGGACCCCCGAAACGGGAGCCCCAGTGGGGGGACTCCTTGAAGAGGCCCGGGGAGCCGATGGTTCGGCGTCCAAAGGAACGTCGACCGTGGGGGCCACCTAGACAGGCACAGCCGAGCTCGTCTCCTCCACTCTGGCCTTCTTTGCTGATCCGAAGGCCGCGGCGCCTTTTCTTTTGTGGGCCTTGAGGCCTCTGGCGAGCATCCGTGCTGCTTCGACGTCCATTCCTGAAAAAAAAAAAATCAAATCAAAAACCAGCGATGGGGTGAAAAAGGAAGAAGTGACATGCAAAAAAAAAAAAAGAAAGAGAAGAAGAAAAGAAAAAAAAAAAGAAAGAGGAGAAGAAAAGAAAAAAAAAGAAAGAAAAGAAGAAGGACGGAAGAAAAGAAGAGAAAAGAAAAGATGAAATACTCACAGGATCCTGGGGGCTCAAGCCGATGTTGAACAAAAATTGTTCCTTCAGAAGGTTGGGAAGGGAAGGAGCGGAATAATCAAGAAGCTTCCAGGCGGCCTGAAGGTCGTCCTCCCCCAGGCTGGAAGCCTGGCGGACAGAGTCCCTTAGAGAGCCCCAAGGGGGCAATTCAAGCCTCAAGGTCGGGCAGTGGACGAAGAGGTACTTCCCCTTCCAGTTGTGGATCGAAGAAGGAGCACCCTTCAGCAACCCCTTCTTGCCAAACTGGAGGGATAAATACCACCAGTCCTTCGCCAAAGGATAACGTTTGAAGGTGTAAAAATGCCTAAACAAAGAAAGGGATGGCTGAACTTCGACTACGTGGCAAAGGGAGAGGAATCCTATCAAAAACCTAAAGGAATTCGGAGCAACTGAAGCTAAAGAAATATCTAAGAAGCGGAAAAGGGCGACCACAAAGGGCGGAAGCAGAAGCCGGGGTCCGGCACGGAAGGCCTCCTGATACAGGCAGAAACGACCGGATGGGGGAGTGCTAGCCCAGTCGGAGGGGCCAGAAAGCTCCAGATCGTACTTCGGAGGAACTCCATACTGAACCCTTATCAGTAGGAGTTCATTCGGAGTCAAGGAGCAGGGAATGGCGTCCGACGCAAAAATCGGGTGAGGCCCAGCCCCGGATATGGGTTCGTCTACAGTTTGGGGGTTCTGGGGGGCTGAGGTGGACGAACTGCCGGAACCGCCAGAGGCGGAGGTGCCAGAAGACATTTCAAATAAGGACCCTAAAAATCTCAAAGAAATCGGGCGGAACAAGAGGCGAAAGGTTTGCGGGAAACCTAACCAAAGGAAGGCGACAGGAGAAAGATGGAGGAAAAGGGGCACCCGAATGGCAAGAAAGGGGGACAAAGTTTTGGGACTAACCTAAGTCGCTTTGAAGGATGCAGAAGGTGCGAGGACAGGGATGACTTGAAGGATGCCTAGGGCCAAGGAAGACGCCAAGGAGGGTCAGGGCTCTCAAAGAAAAGATGGACACCGACAGAACTTTCAGACGGGATAGGGCCCTTAAAGGCGGAAGGGCGGGTTAAATAGACCCTGAGATCCAGCGCCATAATGATCGTGAATCCCCCCAGGCTGACCCGCGCTCGACATGTGTCCCACTCGCCACGGCAGGCGGCTAAAAGTGGCTGACAGTTGACAGAGCCATTACTGCACCGTACTTGGGCCAATGTACCAGCGAGAATTCTGAAAGGTCCCTTCGAATCACCCCGATTTGAAAAGACTCCAGCACGCGCGCATTTAATCCCAAAATATCTGGGGGCGATCGTGCACAGGATTCAAGGGGACAACTTTGGCTGCAAAAATTTCTCTGTACTTCCTTCATTCGAAATTCAAACTCGGAAGTAGGGGGACTGGTGTTGGGTATAAAATACCCCCCAGCCGAAGCTCGTGACAGGAGTGACCCTCCAGGGATCCAACCGACTTTCGACCTCCGACGACATCTCTTTAAACCTCCCGGGCGGCCGAGCCCCCGCAACACTCCCAAGTTTTGCTGACAGATAAGCCCCCACCAGCGTCAACCGGATTCTTCGCGATGGACGGCCTCCACCCAAATTTTCACGATGATCGACCATCTTTTAGGCTTCGCCCGAACTCCTACGGGAGCCGGGCTCCATCCCCAACCTCAACTGCTGGAAGGCTTCACCCGGACTCCTACGGGAGTCAGACTCTGTCCCCAACCTCAACTACTGGAAGGCTTCGCCCGGACTACTACGGGAGCCGGACTCCGTCCCCGACCTCAACTGCTGGAAGGCTTCGCCCGGACTCCTATGGGAGCCGGGCTCCATCTTCGACCTCAACTGCTGGAAGGCTTCGCCCAGACTCCTACGGGAGCCGGACTCCGTCCCCAACCTCAACTGCTAAAAGGCTTCGCCCGGACTCCTACGGGAGCCGGGCTCCGTCCCCGACCTCAACTGCTGGCAGACTTCGTCCGGACTCCTACGGGAGCCGGACTCTGCCCATGACTCCAATTGCAGGTAGACTTCGTCCGGACTTCTACGGGAGCCGGACTTCGCCCCCAACTTTAATTGTAGGCAGACTTCGCCCGGACTCCTACGGGAGCTAGATCTCGTCTCTGACTCCGACCGCAGGAAGACTTCATCCGGACTCCTACGGGAGCCAGACTTCGTCCCCGACTTCAACTGCTGGAAGGATTCGCCCAGACTCCTACGGGAGCCAGGCTCCGTCCCCGACCTCAACTGCTGGCAGACTTCGTCCGAACTCCTACGGGAGCCAGACTCTACCCACGACTCCAATTGTAGGTAGACTTCATCCAGACTCTTACGGGAGCCGAACTTCGCCCCCAACTTTAATTGCAGGTAGACTTCGTCCGGACTCCTATGGGAGCCAGATCTCGTCTCCGACTTCGGCCGCAGGAAGACTTCATCCGGACTCCTACAGGAGCCGGACTTCATCCCCGACTTCAACTGCTGGAAGGCTTCGCCCGGACTCCTATGGGAGATGGACTCCGTCCCCAACCTCAACTGCTGGAAGGCTTCGCCCGGACTCCGTCCCCAACCTCAACTGCTGGAAGGCTTCGCCCGGACTCCTACGGGAGTCGGGCTCCATCCCCGACCTTAACTACTGGCAGACTTCGTCCGGACTCCTACGGGAGCCGGACTCTGCCCACGACTCCAATTGCAGGTAGACTTCATCCGGACTCCTACGGGAGTCAGACTTCGCCCCCAACTTTAATTGCAGGCAGACTTCGCCCAGACTCCTACGGGAGCCAGATCTCGTCTCCGACTCCGACCGCAGGAAGACTTCGTCCAGACTCCTACAGGAGCCGGATTTCATCCCCAACTTCAACTGCTGGAAGGCTTCGCCCGAGCTCCTATGGGAGCCGGGCTCCGTCCCCAACCTCAACTACTGACAGACTTCGTCCGGACTCCTACGGGAGCCGGACTCTGCCCACGACTCCAATTGCAGGTAGACTTCGTCCGGACTCCTACGGGAGCCGGACTTCACCCCGAACTTTAATTGCAGGTAGACTTCGTCCGGACTCCTATGGGAGCCAGATCTCGTCTCCGACTCTGGTCGTAGGAAGACTTCATCCGGACTCCCTACGGGAGCCGGACTTCATCCCCGACCTCAACTGCTGGAAGGCTTCGCCTGGACTCCTACAGGAGCCGGGCTCCGTCCCCGACCTCAACTACTGGTAAACTTCGTCCGGACTCCTAAGGGAGCCGGACTTCACCCCTGACTTTGATTGCAGGTAGACTTCGCCCAGGCTCCTACGGGAGCCAGATCTCGTCTCCGACTCCAGTTGCGGGAAGACTCCGTCCGGACTCCCACGGGAGCTGGACCTCATCCCCGACTCTGATTGAAGGAAGACTTCATCCGGGCTCCTACGGGAGCCGGACTCCGAGCTCCTCTCAGATGGGTAGCTAGCCACCTCTCTCCGCCAGACACTCCAGTCGGACTTCGACCGATAGGCCTGGACCCTCTAGCAGGCCACAGTATTTCTACGAAGATCGTACTCCAACCGAACTTCGACCGACAGGCCTGGACCCTCTAGCAAGCCACAGCAACGGCCACGACTCTGCTCCACTTCCTGCGATGGATTTCGTGCAGCTCCATCACTCCCTGGCGGGCCGCAGTAATGGCCATGACTCTGCTCCACTTCCTACGACGGATTCCGTACAGCTCCATCACTCCATGGCAGACCACAATAATGGCCACGATCCTGCTCCACTTCCTGCGATGGATACCGCACGATTCCTCCATCCTCTGGCAAGTCGCGACAACGGACGTCGTTCCACTCCCTGCGACAGACTCCACGTGGCATGTCCCGGTGATAGCCACGATTCCACTCCACTACTCTTCGCAACAAACTCCTCCTGACCATGGTCAACCCACGGCCAAACGGTTACAAACATCGCTATCAGTCTGTTGCTCCCTCCGCCTATAAAAGGGGGACCACAGATACGTTATTCTCTAAGCTCAAAATCCTATCCCAAAACTCTGCTAAAATTTTCGTTCGAGCACTCCATTCTTGTTGAGCCAGAGAACTGACTTGAGCATCGGAGGATCTTGCCGGAGCAACCCCAACTCCGGTTTAGACTTCTTTTGCAGGTCCCGACGGCGACCGCGACTCCCTCGACTCCAGCTTCTCCGGCGCAGGCGGATTTTTACACCAACAAGATCTTTAGGGTATCCATGAGCATACGTCCATTCCTTGGATAAGTCCTCACGATACCTTTAATTATTTCCAGAGTTTTCTTTCTCAACTTCATCCTTCTTAGCATCTCTATTTTCATTTTGTGCCAAAGTATCCTTAAGTCTGAGTCTTCCATTCTTTTGTCTAAAATTCCTACATCATCATCAACATCTTCCTTTCTCGAGAAAATATCATTAGCTTATTAAATATAATATGAATAGATTCTTCAATAGCTAGAGTTCTTTTATTGAAGAATCTATATACCTTGCTAGATAAGAAGTATCCAAGAAAGATACTTCCATCTGACTTGGTATTAAACTTTTCAATTTTATCTTTTCCATTACTCAACATAAAATAATGACAACCAAAAATATGAAAATAGATAATATTTAGTTTTGTTCCTTTCCAAAGTTTATAAGAAGCTTTCTTTAAAATTAGTCAGATCAAAGCATGATTTAAAATATAACATATTGTGTTAATTGTTTTCATCCAAAAATATCTTGAAAGATCACTTTTACACAATATGGAATGGGATATTTCTTCTAAAGTTATATTTTTTCTTTCTACCATCCCATTTTGTTAAGATATCCTAAGTATAAAAAAATTATGTTCAATTCCTTCTTCATTACAAAAATTTTTAAATTATTAATTTTTAAATTCAATTCCATGATCCCTTCAATGCAAATGATGGTTGAAGTTATTTCCTTTGAAACTTTTCAATAAAACTTCGAAAATACAAAAAGCACATCATCCTTTTGTGCCATCAAGAAAAGCCAAGTAAATTGAGAGAAATTATCCACAATCACAGATTGATATCTTTGTCCTCCTAGGCTTGTGGTTCTAATAGGTTCAAATAAGTCCATATAAATCAATCCCCAAGGTCTAGAAGTTGAAATAAAATTTTTTAGTCTAAAAAGAGTTCTAGATTATTTTCTAAGTTGGTAAGCATCACAAATTTTATTTTTTTTTAAAATTTAGTTTGTGTAAGCTCTTTACAAAATCTTTTTGATAAATTTTGAAATCAGATCCATGCTTGTATGTTCTTGTCTATGATTCTATAACCAACTAGTCTTATTGATTTTAGCATCCATTGCAACTAGGTATTGATCATTCTTCATTGAAAGATTATCTAAATATATCATGTAGATATTGTCATGCCTATATCTAATAAAAATTATGCCATCATCATTAGAACTATAAATAAATAATGTATATTAATGATTCAAAAATAACTTTAAAATTTTCATCACAAAGTTGATTAATATTAAGCAAATATGCTTCAAGCCATCTACTAGTAAAATATTTTCAATATAGGTAGGAGTGATATAAATATTATCCATTTCAATGATGTGTTCTTTGCTTTTATCTCCAAAGATTACCACTCCTCATTCCTTAGCTTCGAGGGTGATGAATCGTGACCAATGATCTACCATGTTCCTTGAGTACACTATCAAGATACTATCTTCTTTTTTTTCTTAGGTTGCATGACACACTTACAAAAAAAAAATTATAATTTTATGTCCTCAAGCTTTCTTAGATCTTTTTGTGTTAGTCACAATGGTTTCTTTTAGAACCCATACTTCCTTTTCTAAAATCACAAGTATGTGTTGTATGTCCAAGCTTTCCATAGCAAAAACAAGTAACGTTTGAAAAAAAATTTGGTGAAGATTTTACAAAGAAAATTTTCAAGAATTTTTATTTCTTGTGACAATTTAAAAGAACACTTGTTTTATTGAAAATGGCTCTTTAATTGCCTAAAATCATTTAAAATTTTTTAGAACTAAGAGTGAAATTTTCAACAATAGGTTTAAGATTTTCAAATTCTTTATTTAAAGTTGGATTTTCTTGAAGCAAGGATTCATCTTCCTTGAGAAACTTTTCTTTTCCTTGGCTAAATCATGATTGCAGCTTTTCAGCTCCTTAGTTTTTAAACCAAGCTTTTGAAATTCACGTAAAAATTTAGAAAATGCATCTTGTAGCTCATCGAAAGTAAAATTGAGTTTAAGTTCCATAGTTAACTCCTCATATGCTATGAGACATAAATTTGCTACTTGTTGAGGTTCTTCATCGAGATAAAATCTTTATTATCATTCTAACTACACATCATAGCTTTTTTCTTATATTTCTTAGAGAATTGATTGAGAAAAAGGTATTCCACCTTGAAGTGCTTGGACTTCTTATAGTTGCTCCTTCTCTTTCTCTTTTTCTTTGCTTGGTTCTTCTTTTAGAAATGACTTCCTTTTGAAACTTTGTCTTTTTCTCCTCATGCATTTTCTAAATCTTCAAGTAATTAAGGTCATATCTTCATCTTGATCACCTTCTTTTGATTCTTTACTTTTTTCTTCATCTTTGGCTAAGGACTTGAGGGTCATAGTCTTCTCTTTCTTTGCTTCCTTATCACATTTTGCATCATGATTAGCTCATAAGTCATGAGAGAACCAAGATCTTCTTTCAAGAAAAATGCATTCAGATTTTTGGCTTCTTGTATTGTAGTGACTTTGGCCTCACAAGCTCTAACTTTAGAGTTGCCATCTCTAATACTATTAGCGACAAACTCCCATCGCTAAAATTTTATAAAAAATAATATCATCGCTAATTATCATTGTTAGCGACAGCAAAAATTCTATCACTAATAAGCATAATTAGTGACGGTATTAACAACAACAAAAGGATGGCTAATAATTTAAATTTTTTTATTAATTAAAATTTAAAAAATTATTAACAATGATAATATAATCGCTAACACCATCACTAATAGTTTTTTAATTTTTTATAATAAAAATTTTAAAAAACTATTAGTGATGGCATTTGCACCATTAATATCATCGCTAATATTTTTTTTATTTTTTAAAAAAATTATAATTAAATATTTTAAAATCTATTTTAATCAAAATAATAAGCAATAATATTTTTAAAATTTATTATAAATAAAATAATAAGTATTTACCATAATCATAAATATAAAATTAATTATATTCAATTAAAAGTATAAATTATATAATTTTATAAATTTATACTGCTTTACAAGTATCAAAATTACATACATATCCAAAAAAAAATTATGTGAGATCCTCCTCATCGTCCTCTTCATCCTCCTCTTGCTCCTGTACGTCCTTTTTAGTAGCTGGTGGATGAGAGCCGGATGTCTTAGTATCTTATAATAAAAAAAATATATTATTAATAAGTTTTGATACAAAAGTATATATATCGATACAAAGATGTATATTTTGATATACCACTTCAATTCATGAATAAATTATTTCTACATATTTTATTTAATGATACGAAACTATAGACACTCTTGATCCATCAATTGGATAGTTAGATTGAATTTGTATTCCCTAAATCTCCTTCCCAAACTCAAGCCTAAATATGCAAAGTTTTTAAATATAAAAATTTAAAACAAATAAAAAAAATTATAGCTAGACTTACCTACTGTGATGGTTGTGACAATTGTTGCCCAGCTATGCAACCCAAGAGAGGGGGTGAATTGGATTTCTAAAAATTTTAAGCCCAACTGATTACTTATGAAGAACAAAACTAAGACTTTAAATCAATATTAATTACCTAAAGCAGTATTGCAAGGATATAATAAAGAAATAAGATAAAGCAATAAAGCACACCACAAACACAAGAATTTATAGTGGTTCGGTGCTAACCTTGCACCTACATCCACACCCCAAGATTCTACTTGGGAATTTCAATCCACTATCCTTTGTATTCAACCCGAATACAAAACGTCGGAAACTCCGACACTAGCTATCCCAAGCTAGATCACTTATTTTTCGGGTACAAGTAAACCCAAAACACTCCGATTTCAGGTTCGGATCAACCTTTCCTTGTTTTGGAAATCCTCCAAAAACAAGAACAAAAACTCACAAAGAGTTAGAAAATGTTGAGCACAGATTAATACAATAACAGCTCCTTAAATGAGCGAATATAACAATAAAAGCTTTACTCAAATGAAGAACCCCTTTTTCAGATTTTCTCAAAGTGGATGAACGCTTGAATGCTTGAGAAGAGGTTGATTGTTGATTGAAGATCTCTTGAAAGCTTTGAAAGATCTCTAGATCAAGGTTGATACACTAGGCGTGAAGGATTCTCTCCTTGAAAGCTCTTGCTTTTCTCTTTCACACTCTCTCTGGTATATTGTGGATCCTCTCTCTTTTTCTTTTTGGATTTTTCGTTGATCTCAGACTTTTTCTTGCAAATTTCGGATCCTCTCTTCTGTTCTTCTCTCTTTGATCTGCCGATTGATCTTCTTCTTTTTCTCTTCAATTTGATCTGCTATTTAAACTGCAATTTCTTTCATCATTTTAAGCATTTTGTAGCATTAGAAGCAAGAGAAAATAATTTAGGTAGATAAAGAGCCGTTAGAGCAATTTTAGGAAGCATAAATGGCAATTAAAATGGGCAAAAAAATAGCCGTTGCTGATATTTTCCGTCGCAGGGGTCGACTCATGAGTCGACTCATGCATCAGGAGTCGACTCATGAGTCGACTTCTGTTGCACAGACCAGAAGGTCTGATTTCTGGATTTTTCGGCTTAAATCAGCAGAGGTCGACTCATGAGTCGACTCATGCCTTGTGGGTCGACTCATGAGTCGACTCACAGGTCGTGCCAAGTCAAAAATCCAGCGTGCCATGGAAATTTTTTGCGTGCCAATCAGCTCACAGTGCCATGAGTTGACTCATGAGTCGACTCATGCACTTCAAACCTTCATAACTTCAAAAATATAAGTCCAAATATAATGAAATTTTCACCAATAGTTTACAAATCATTTGTTCTATCAAATGATACTATCAAATCAGAATTTTAGTGAAATTATGATTTTGCCCTTGAAGAGCATAAGGACTTTTTCATTTTAAAATTATTTGTATCCCTTCAATCTGCTTTGTAATCACAAAATCAATCTAGGAGCAACAATCTCCCCCTTTTTGATGATGATAAAATATTTGAATAAAAATATTTATGTTAATGCATTAATTTCAAAAGAATCCATTATAGATGTATATGCTTGAAAAGAGTATGATTCTTTTGGCATGTAATATAAATGCAAAAATAGTTTGTCCATTTTCTTAAAGATTTGAAAAGGGTATTAGATCATTTTGAGTTTAAGATATATCAGAGCAAGAGAAGATAAATAACTTTTGCAATGTATCAGAGCAAGAAAAATAATTTTTACAATGATATCAGAAAAGATTTTACAATGTATCAGAGCAAGAAAATTTTATAATATATCAGAGAAAATTTTACACTGTATTAGAGCAAATGTCAGAGAAAATTTCACACTGTATCAGAGCAAATGTTATAATATATCAGAGAAACTTTCACACTGTATCAGAGCAAATGTTATAATATATCAGAGAAACTTTCACACTGTATCAGATCAAATTTTATCATGTATCAGAGCAAGTTAAAAAAAATTTTAGGGTGTATCATAGTAAATCAAATTTCTTAAGTTGTATCAAGGTAAATTTCAAAAGATGTATCAGAGCAAGTTTGAATTTTGAAATATATCAGAGCATATAAAAAAGATACTTATTTGCATTGTACTTATGATTTTGCTTTTGATGGATGGCTTTTTGTTTAAGTTCTGTCTGATACCAAATTTCGATACCAAATTTTTCAAAGTTTTGTTTAATTTCTCCAATATTTGTTTCCCAATATTTTTTTTTTTTTAATCTTCCAATTTTTGTTTAATTTCTCAAGTTTGGTTTAATCTTTCAATTCTTGTTTTTGTTTAATTTTTCCAGTTTGGTTTAATCTTTCAATTCTTGTTTTTGTTTAATTTCTCCAGTTTGGTTTAATCTTCCAATCTTTGTTTTTGTTTAATTTCTCCCCCTTTTTCTCATAATTTAGGGTTTTGCTTTTCTGTTTAATTTCAATTTTTGTTTTTATTTAATTTCTCCCCCTTTTTGACATCATCAAACATAGTTAATTCTTCCTTTTGAAACATTCTTTAATTTCTTCCCCTTTAGAGTTTTTCACAGATGTTTGCTCCCCCTTAATATAGCAATTATCAACAGCAAACAACAACAAGGAGAAGACAATATTTCAACAAGAAGAAAATATATAACCAAAATATGATCGATATCATTACAAAGAGGTAGAAATATAGGTAAAAGATGATTCCATTAATATCATAATTGTTTCAATACATAGTTCTTAAAAATAAAATTCAACCAGCTAATTGTCAATACATGGCCCCAAGGTATAGATCCTAGAACAAGACACTAACACCTAGGATCTAGTAAAAATCAAGATAAGTCAATGATCGGAGTCATCAGATATAGGGTGAGGAGATGATGGATCAGAAGTGCGTCCTCTACCCCGTCTGCCTCTGGCACGAGCAGGAGAACGAGATGAACTGGGTGGCTGAGAACGCTGAGATGCTAGGGACTGAACAGAAAGGGTGAGTCTAATAGAATCAAGTACGTTCAGTGCTCTGGAAACAGATTGAAGTAGAGCAGTGAACTGGGTGGTAGCATGCTCACTCGATCCTCGGATCTCTTTCCTCAGTAATTCATATCCACCTTCTAGAGCTCCTCTGAGCCTGCCAGCCTCTGCAGTGAGGTCTGTGACCTCAATAGTAGACTCCTGTGGCTGGGGATGGGCCAATGCAAGGACTTGCCCCTGCAAGTCAAGAACTCTGCCAGTAAGTCTCCAGACTGTGTCCTCAAGCTGCTGAATCCTGATGGATTGATCTGATATCATCTGAAACACAGTGGAGATGTGGGGAGTAATGGTCTGATCAGAAGAGGTAGCTCCAGGTACAAAAGAAGTACTACCCCATTGGCTAGACAGCAAAGAAGCCACACGCTGAGATATATACTCGATCTGATCGTCAGCCAGTCTGAACTCTGAATGAGGTGCTCTGCTCTCTGGCTGATACACTGGTGTGGGCATCCTAGTAAACTCAGAAGGGCCAGCCTCAGTATCAGGAATGAACTGGGTATCTGGTGAAGCTGCCCTGAAGTCATGTACAGGAGAAGATGGACCTTCTTCTTCTACTCTGCCTTCAGTTCTGTCTTCAGCTCTTTCCTCAGCTCTCTCTTCAGCTCTTTCTTCAGAGCCCTTGGTCCAACCACCAACAGTCTTTGTAATTCCCATTCGGTGCAGGCTGTGTTGGTTGAAAGTGTCCACATGTGAGAGCTTGGTAGATGCCTCCCCTTCACAGCTAACTCCAAACCTCCTAAATACTCTAGTAAGGGCCATACCATAAGGCAAGTGTGCCTTGGATCTGTTCAAAGTTTTTCTCATGGCCTCTATCATAAGTGCAGGGAGGTTTAGGGGGGTCTGAGTGATGATATGAAACATGACACATACATCTCTGCCAGACAGTAAGTCATGTCTACCACTCCTAGGAAAAAAGAGTTTTGTTACAATCTGATGCAGGACCCTCATCTCAATGGATAATAGCTTTGCTTCCAATTTGTTTAAACTTCCTGAAAAAGCTTCTCCTAAGATAATTCTGATCCCTTCTTCTTTAATTGGGAGTTCCATATATGAGTATCCTTCACTAGGCAACTGAAGTATATCTCCCAATATCCTAGAATCCAAGCATATGTCAATCCCCTTGACTGTTGAAGTCACTGACCTGTTTCCATAATGTAGGTTCTAGTAGAACTCTCTAACAAGGTCAACATAGGTGACTTCCTTAAGAGAGCAATAGAGTTCCCATCCTTGATTTTTGATCTTGGTAGCAAAAGTAAAGCCTTCTTTCTCAAAGAACCAAAAATCTATATTTTTCCCGGTTTCTACTTTTCTATCAGAAAGAGGATTTACACTGGGGCTTATGGAGGATTGAGAGAGACCTTGAGCAGGTACTGAAACTGGAGTGGGAGCAGTTGAAGACTGAGCATGCCTTTTCTTTCGGACAACTTCTTCAGGCTCACGGATTGATTTCCTTCTTTGGGGAAGTTTCATCTTTGGAGCCATATCCAATAAAGTAGCAGACAAGAAGACTTGAATTGAGAGGAGGAGGGATCACAAGAGAGTAAAGAGGAATTTTAGTGGAGAAAAGAAGTGGATTTTGGAAGTTCGGTGAAGTGCTAGGGCACGTTCCAACCGCGCCAAGCAATGCGAGAAAGCACGAGAAATCTCTTTTCCAAGGAGACGATTTTTGGTGGAGAGTAGGAGGGAGAATTGCCTTGAGATAAATCCTTGGTTTTGGAGCAAGAAAGAGTTGAAAAGAACGGCTTTCGGAAGGAAGATGATGAGAAGATGAGTCGTCTCACAAACAGGGTTCCCGTTTAAAAAAACAATGATCCCGTGGGAAGTTTGTGGGATTTACAAGTTTGCCATTGAGTCGACTCATGGGGGTCGACTCATGAAGTTCAGAAAATCAGGAAAAATGTGAATAAATTCCAGAAAAATTTAAAATTTTGAGTGAAGGAATTTTGCTCAATGATAAGTTTTTAGAGTGATAAATCTGAGCTTTTGGGACCAGGATGGATGTTGAAAATTGAGCTCTAATCAATTCTTTGAAAATTGAGAAATTTTAGGCAAATGGATCTAGAATTCCTAGATTTCTCCTAATTTCACAGAATCTATCCTCACTAAGGGCCTTTGTAAAGATATCGGCTAATTGATTTTCAGTGCAAACATATTCAAGAATTACATTTTTGTTTTGAACATGTTCTCTTATAAAATGATGTCTTATTTCAATATGTTTGGATCTTGAGTGTTGTATTGGATTTTTAGATAGATTTATGGCACTTGTGTTGTCACATCTTATTGGTGTTTCATTAAGTTTGATTCCAAAATCTTCGAGTTGTTGCTTAATCCTCAAGATTTGAGCACAACAACTTCCGGCTGCAATGTATTCGGCCTCAGCCGTAGACAGTGCCACCGAATTTTGTTTCTTGCTAAACCATGAGATTAGGTTAACTCCAAGAAATTGGCAAGTTCCACTTGTGCTTTTTCTATCTAATTTACATTCAGCAAAATCAGCATCTGAATATCCTAACAAATTAATTTGTGAGTCCTTAGAGTACCATAACCCTATAGTTTGTGTGCCATTTAAGTATCTAAGGATTCTTTTAACAGCATTCAAATGAGATTCCTTAGGATTAGATTGATATCTAGCACATAAGCAAACACTAAACATGATATCAGGCCTACTTGCAGTTAGATATAATAATGAGCCAATCATACCTCTATAGTATTTTAAGTCTACGCTTTTACCTTCATCATCCTTGTCAAGCTTACTTGAGGGACTCATTGGTGTGCCAATTGGTTTGCAGTTCTCCATTCCAAATCTTTTGAGTAGTTCCTTGGTGTACTTGCTTTGGGTGATGGAGATTCTCTCTTTTGATTGTTTGATTTGGAGTCCGAGGAAGAAGGTGAGTTCTCCCATAATGCTCATCTCGAACTCTCCCTGCATAAGCTTAGCAAAGTCTTGACAAAGGGATTCATTAGTAGATCCAAAAATTATGTCATCAACATAAATTTGTATAATTAGCATATCATTTTGGTTTCTTTTACTAAATAGGGTTGTATCTACATTGCCTCTTGAGAAACCATTATTTAGTAGAAATTTACTTAGCCTTTCATACCATGCTCTAGGTGCTTGTTTTAGACCATATAAAGCTTTATTTAATCTAAAGACATGATTGGGAAAAGCATGATTTTCAAATCCAGGGGGTTGTTCTACATATACTTCTTCAGAAATATATCCATTTAAAAATGCACTTTTAACATCCATTTGAAATAGTTTGAATTTCATAAAGCAAGCATAAGCAAGTAGAAGTCTAATGGCTTCTAATCTAGCAACAGGTGCAAAGGTTTCATCAAAATCAATTCCTTCTTCTTGATTATATCCCTTAGCAACCAGTCTTGCTTTATTTTTAATTACATTTCCATGCTCATCTAATTTGTTTCTAAAGACCCATTTTGTGCCAATTATTGAATAATCTTTAGGTCTTGTTACTAAGGTCCAAACATTATTTCTTTCAAATTGATTAAGTTCTTCTTGCATAGCATTAATCCAGTTATGATCATTTTCAGCTTCTTCAAAAGTTTTAGGTTCAAGTTAAGATACAAATGCACAATGATTAAGTACATCTCTAAGTGAAGAATGGGTTTTTACCCCATGCATAGGATCACCAATTATTAACTCCTTAGGGTGGTTGTGAACATACCTCCATTCCTTGGGTAAGTCATTTGTACCTTGAGGTTGTTCTTGAATTTCTTCACCTTTCTCATTTTGTTTGTCTTCTTGATCCTTGTCTTCTGGAGTTGTTGAGTCTTTCAGAGTGATCTCCTTCATACCTTCTATTAGTGGATCTGCATCATCAACACCCTCATTCTTCCTTGAAGGAAGATCGTTAGATTCATCAAAGACAACATGTATGGACTCCTCAACTACTAAAGTTCTTTTGTTGAACACTCTAAATGTTTTACTAGTGGAGGAGTAACCTAGAAAGATTGCTTCATCTGATTTTGCATCAAATTTACCAAGTTTTTCTTTTCCATTATTTAATACAAAACATCGGCAATCAAAGATATGAAAATATGCAATATTTGGTTTTCTTCCTTTCTAAAGTTCATAGGGGGTTTTCTTTAAAAATTGTCTAATTAAAGCACGATTCAAAATATAACATGCTGTGTTAATAGCTTCTGCCCAAAAATATCTTAGAAGGTTGCTTTCACAAAGCATAGTACGGACCATTTCTTCTAAGGTTCTGTTTTTCTTTTCTACTACCCCATTCTGTTGGGGTGTCCTAGGAGCAGAAAAGTTATGGCCAATTCCATTTTCATCACAAAAATTTTCAAAGTCATGATTTTCAAATTCTGTTCCATGATCACTTCTAATATTTTGAATTGAAAACCCTTTTTCATTAGTGACTTTTCGATGAAATTTCGTGAAAATTTGAAAAGTTTCATTTTTGTGAGCTAAAAAGAAAACTCAAGTAAAACGAGAATAATCATCTATAATTACAAAGCCATATCGTTTTCCTCCTAGATTGGTGGTTCTTGTTGGTCCAAATAAATCCATATGTAAGAGCTCTAAAGGTCTAGAAGTTGAAACAGTGTTTTTGGGTTTAAATGATACTCTAGTTTGTTTACCTAATTGGCATGCATCACAAATTCTATCCTTTTCAAAATTCAGTTTTGGCAAACCGAGAACTAAATCTTTTTTAATTAATTTTGAGAGAGAATGCATGCTAATGTGTGCAAGTCTACGATGCCACAGCCAACTAGTCTCATTTATTTTAGCATTTAAGGAAACTAGGCATTGCATGTCTAATTTAGTTAAATCATTCAAGTCTACCATATAAACATTGCCATGCCTATGTCCTATAAATTTAATGCCATCGTTAATAGGACTCGTCACAATGCAAACAGATAATTCAAAACTTACTTTATACCCTTTATCACAGAATTGACTAATGCTAAGTAAGTTATGCTTTAAACCTTTAACTAATAAAACATTCTCAATATATTTGGAGGGAGTGATACCAATGTTACCTATCCCGATGATCTTTCCTTTGCCATTATCTCCAAAGGTGACCATCCCTCCATCCTTAGCATCAAGCGTGATGAATTGTGATTCATCACCAGTCATGTGTCTCGAGCATCCGCTGTCAAGATACCATTTTCTGTTTCCTTCTTGGGATGCTAGACACACCTGCAAGCAAAGGTCAAGTTTCTGTCTTAGGTACCCAAGCTTTCTTGGGTCCTTTCAGGTTAGTCAGAATGGTTCCTTTTGGAACCCATATTTTCTTTGTGTTTGCATATTTGTTAATAAGACATGTGTATGATTTATGTCCTATTCTTCCATATTTAAAACAAGTAATATTTGTAGACTTGTTACTTGAATAATTTACATAAATATCCTTCAAAAATTTTTGTTTCTTCAGGGGTTTATAACCAAGTCCAGCCTTATCATATATAGCTTTCTGATTTTCAAGGATCATATTTAGTTTGTTTGAACTTAAGGTGAACTTATCTACTATAGATTTTAGCTTGTTCATTTCATCCTTTAAGTTTTGATTTTCTTGAATCAAGGTGAATTTTTCAATTGAAAGATTTTCAGCTTGTTTCACTAAGGACTGATTTTCCAATTTCAGCTCTTTGTTTTTCTTCCCTAGTTTCTTTAATTCATCAATTGAATCATAGAATGCTTCATGCAATTCTTCAAAAGTAAATTCACTAGTGGATTCAGAAGTTACCTCATTTTCATGTGCCATCAGGCACAGATTGGCTTGTTCTGTTGAGGTTTCCTCGTCGGAGCTTGAGTCATCACTCGCACTCCAGGTCGCCATCATTGCCTTCTTTTTGAACTTCTTTGGACCTTTCTTCAATTGTGGACATTCGGATCTGAAATGTCCTGGCTTCTTGCACTCGTAGCATATAGGGGTTTGATCTTTCTCCTTTTCTTTGCTTTGATCCCCTTTTGTGAATTTCTTTCTCATCCCCTGTTTCTTTTTTCTTAGAAACTTCTCAAATTTCCGGGTGATGAGAGCCATCTCTTCATCCTGATCTTCATCTTCAGAGTCATCTGTTTCATAATCAGGCGAAGTTGTGGATTTGAGGGCAATGGTTCTTTTCTTTTTGACTTCATCCTCTTGATGTTGCTTCATGCTAAGTTCATGAGTCATCAAGGATCCAAGAAGCTCTTCTAGAGGTAGAGTGTTCAAGTCCTTTGCTTCTTGGATGGCAGTCACCTTTGCTTCCCAAGTTCTTGACAGTGATCTGAGAATCTTCCTTACAAGTTCACTGTTAGTATAAGATTTGCCAAGACTCTTTAAACCATTGATTATATCAGTAAAACGAGTAAACATAGCAGTTATGGACTCATCATGCTCTATTTTGAACAATTCATATTTATGTACAAGCATGTTTATTTTAGACTCTTTTACTTGATTTGTTCCCTCATGGGTTACTTCTAACTTATCCCATATTTCTTTAGCAGATGCACAAGTAGAAATGCGATTGAATTCACTAGCATCTAGTGCACAATAAAGAACGTTCATGGCTTTGGCATTTAATTGTGCCAATTTCTTGTCAACCTCATCCCATTCTTTCTCGGATTTGGTTGATTCCTCACCATCTATAATCTTGGTGGGTGTGTGAGGACCATTCACTATGATACTCCACATATCATAGTCGAGTGCTTGTATGAAAATCTTCATCCGAGCTTTCCAATAGGTGTAATTAGACCCATTAAAAAGTGGAGGTCGGTTTGTTGATTGCCCCTCGGCTAGAGAAATACCGACATGGGTTGCCATAGATCTTTGGCTCTTTGATTGTTAGATCAAAGATGGGCTAGAGCACCGGCTCTGATACCACTTGTTGTCCAGCTATGCAACCCAAGAGGAGGGGTGAATTGGGTTTCTAAAAATTTTAAGCCCAACTGATTACTTATGAAGAACAAAACTAAGACTTTAAATCAATATTAATTACCTAAAGTAGTATTGCAAGGATATAATAAAGAAATAAGATAAAGCAATAAAGCACACCACAAACACAAGAATTTATAGTGGTTCGGTGCTAACCTTGAACCTACATCCACTCCCCAAGATCCTACTTGAGAATTTCAATCCACTATCCTTTGTATTCAACCCGAATACAAAACGTCGGAAACTCCGACACTAGCTATCCCAAGCTAGATCACTTGTTTCCCGGGTACAAGTAAACCCAAAACACTTCGATTTCAGGTTCGGATCAACCTTTCCTTGTTTTGGAAATCCTCCAAAAATAAGAACAAAAACTCACAAAGAGTTAGAAAATGTTGAGCACAGATTAATACAATAACAGCTCCTTAAATGAGCGAATATAACAATAAAAGCTTTACTCAAATGAAGAACTCCTTTTTCAGATTTTCTCAAAGTGGATGAACGCTTGAATGCTTGAGAAGAGGTTGATTGTTGATTGAAGATCTCTTGAAAGCTTTGAAAGATCTCTAGATCAAGGTTGATACACTAGGCGTGAAGGATTCTCTCCTTGAAAGCTCTTGCTTTTCTCTTTCACACTCTCTCTAGTATATTGTGGATCCTCTCTCTTTTTCTTTTTGGATTTTTCGTTGATCTCAGGCTTTTTCTTGCAAATTTCGGATCCTCTCTTCTGTTCTTCTCTCTTTGATCTGCCGATTGATCTTCTTCTTTTTCTCTTCAATTTGATCTGCTATTTAAACTGCAATTTCTTTCATCATTTTAAGCATTTTGTAGCATTAGAAGCAAGAGAAAACAATTTAGGTAGATAAAGAGCCGTTAGAGCAATTTTAGGAAGCATAAATGGTAATTAAAACGGGCAAAAAATAGCCGTTACTGATATTTTCCATCGTAGGGGTCGACTCATGAGTCGACTCATGCATCAGGAGTCGACTCATGAGTCGACTTCTGTTGCACAGACCAGAAGGTCTGATTTCTGGATTTTTTGGCTTAAATCAGCAGAGGTCGACTCATGAGTCGACTCATGCCTTGTGGATCGACTCATGAGTCGACTCACAGGTCGTGCCAAGTCAAAAATCCAGCGTGCCATGGAAATTTTTTGCGTGCCAATCAGCTCACAGTGCCTTGAGTTGACTCATGAGTCGACTCATGCACTTCAAAGCTTCATAACTTCAAAAATATAAGTCCAAATACAATGAAATTTTCATCAATAGTTTACAAATCATTTGTTCTATCAAATGATACTATCAAATCAGAATTTTAGTAAAATTATGATTTTGCCCTTGAAGAGCATAAGGACTTTTTCATTTTAAAATTATTTGTATCCCTTCAATCTGCTTTGTAATCATCAAAATCAATCTAGGAGCAACAACAATGAGCTCAGTTGATTATGCAGATACAGATCCCAAAGAATCTCAAAGACTGTATCGTGGATGACATCTCAAAAACTTTGAGGTCGCTGGCTCTAAAGCCTCCGCACGACCTCCTCCACATGTGCATCACCCTACATCTAGGTCATCGAGGTTTGAGAGGAGGACGTCGAAGAGTATCAAGCTATTGGAGGGTCAAAACTATTCTTACTCACCCCTTCGATGGCCTTGAGCCATCTCTCGAGATCAAGAAGGGGCTGAAAGGATGGGTCCTTACCATGCCGTGATACGAGATACTCCGTATAATCCATCTATATAGTTTAAAAATTTATTAGTGCATACATATTAGTATATATAAAAATTTAATAAATAATATTTTAAGTTTGTTACCACGATCTGTCGAGATCTAGGATCTAAGTAATCACCAGTCCTCCAAGATTGGTGTGTACCCTCCCATATCTACAGTTGTCTTGGTGCATGACCCAATTGCCATGTCTAGAATAAATGAATAATAAAATTAAATTAATTAAAATATACATATGATCAATTTAATATGAAATTAATTTAGGTGTAGAATTTTTATCAATCTATCGGCTATAACATGTGTGCCAATAGAGCTGCCAGTGTGTTTGATTGGATGCTGCTCGATGGATCGATTATGTCGTGCCCTCTACCACCTACCAGAATACTCTTCAATACTCCACTGGTCGCAGAGGGCCTCCCATATGTCTACCCACATCCAGTGATCTGTATAAGACTTTCAGTCTAATGGTGACTCAGAATTGGAGTGCTCTATGATGGACTGTCGAAAGTTGTATAGTCCATCCCGAAACCTCCATGTGGCCACCTCCTCGAAGATCCGACGGTCAGCTTCCTCATCCTAAGAAGTTTCGAATTGATAGTACTTCTATAAATAGAATCAATAATATATTAATAAATAGAATATAAATCTACTATAAAATTAAAATTAAATATCTTTGACTTACTATAAACATCTTCCAAGCTGCATCACAAGCCCCCGATCGCTAATTGAAGAACTCATTTATCAGCTCCGACATCAATCGTCGGATAATCTCGATAACCACATAAGGTGCCACAGACTCTATAAATGTGCTGTAAAATTGATTTTGAACAATAAATGTTAGTCTCTAAAATAACTAAATTTTAAACATATTCAGTGAAGATATAGTACTTATGAGCGGTTCTGAATGTGGACGAGCTCTCTATCCTCCGATCGAGTCAGAGGTGTCACAAGGTAGATGGGTTCTCTACCATACCACTGACTCTAAGAGTCGGACGCTGCTCCGTGTGACTATGGGGTCACTGGTGACTCCACGATGTCTGAACCTGAGAGTATCAAGATATCATAAAGACTATTATGTTAGATAATAAAAGATAAAATAATAAAAAAAAGAATATCTAAAGTATTAAAATTTACCACACAGTATGTGTGCTATAGAATCATATGAGCTGGCTGCATAGGAGCTCTCTCTTCAAGAGCTCTCTCTTTGGTTGTGATGGCTCTGGTCTCTGAAAGATATGATCTATAATCTTTGAAAATAAAAATAAATAGATTCATGGATTAATTATATAATTATGCATGGTATTGCAAGATTTAAAATAATACAAGATAAGTATTTAGATATTTGATATCCTTCAGATGGATGGTAATATAAGATAAGTATTTAAAATGAGTCAGAGATCCAGAAGTTCATCGCAAGTGAGATGCACTGCTCATCGACCTCTTCAGATATTTGGTACCCTTCAGATTCTTCATCTGATTCTTTCTTTTCTTTCACTTCTTCATCTTCTTCTTCTTCTTTCTTTTCTTGGATAGAATTATCCTTTAAAACATACTCAAAATGATCTACCTCCTTATATTGGCCATCATATAGGAAAAAATCTAGAGCATCCAACTCTGCATCTATGAAAGATCGATGAACTCTAAATGTTTCGTCCTCTTGAAAGCATTCTGATAAATAGACTCTTTTTCTTCTTCAAGCACATAATGAATGGCTCGAGACTTAATTTTGCATACAACCCACCATTCTTTCTTTCTTCTCTCCCTTGATAGAAAAAAAGTATAATACACTTAAACAGCTTGTTGGACTAGCACAAAGGAATCATTGACATATACTTTTGATCCATATTTGATTTCAATAAGTCTATGTCATGGATCAACTTCCATACAATTATCGGTATTAAACTATCGTTACTTAAATAGAATGACACTATTGCCTCAAAATAGATCAACTTGATCGCTTCTTCGAAGATTTTATAGTAGTCACCCTCCACCTCTGCCCACCAGCTACCCTTTATACATACACCGATATTTCTTGTACTCTTATGATATCCATATTGCTGCATGTAAAATTTGAAACCATTTATGTTACATCCATTATAATATGTCACGTACTTTGTTGGTCTGTAACCTAATGGTCTTAGCTTCTTAGGTGTAGATTCGTCTCCTTGCATGACCTACATATTATAAAAAAAATAAATTGAGAAAAATTAAAATAAATAAAATAACAATGATTGCTTACTAGTTGATGGAACCAATTTATAAAGTTCTGTGAGTACTGAGTGAAAATTTTTTCTCACTTATCATCATGTTGTCCCATCTCAGTATCTCATTGTATTGCCTACACATACATAAGATAAGTACAGGATGATAAGGGATTAAAGAGTTAAAATTGTGATGGATATTTACTCAACATATGGCTCGATCTCTACATATTTTAGTAAAATATATGTCTCTGCCTATCGAATTTCAGTATCAATCAATATCCAACAAACCTCGTGCCCAAATTCATGAGTAGGATAGGCAAATATTGAGATCTTTGCCTCTGATCCCTCACCACCATTATCATTTTGACCCACTTGAGTTAGCTTTGTTTGCACACTGGGTTAAAGTAGTATCGGCTGAAATTAGAAATTTCTTCGATTATGAAAGCCTCCATAATAGAACCTTCAAATTTGGCCTTATTTTTTACTTGCTTCTTAAAATTGTGTATGTATCTTTCAAATGGATACATCCACCTGTGCTACACTAGTCCCCTAATCTTAGCTTCATATGTTAGATGAATCACGAGGTACTCCATAGGGTCGAAAAAAGTAAGAGAGAATATCTTGTCCAACTTGCATATAGTCTCTACACTGCTAGCCTCAAGACTGAAGATGTGGTCGGTGGATAGTTCGCTAGCACAAATATCTCTGAAAAAAATTAAGCTCGATCAAAGAACTCCATATAGGGTTGGAAAGAAGATCACACCAAGCCAATGAGAGTAATCGATGCATGAAAATATGGCAATTATAGCTCTTTAGCCCATACAATCTACAATCTTTGATATTAATGCATTAAGTTAGCTTACTTACATAATTATTTGAAAATTTAAGATTTTTGCACCATTCACATACATCCTTCAACTGCTCCCTCATTGAGGTGTAAGTTACTTTCGACTTCAAAATTTTTTCAGAGACACCTCAACCAGCTCTAATAGAGGACGCTTGTATATGTTCTTCATATCCACTCGAGCCTTGGGGTTGTCCTTCGTTTTGCCCTTGACATCCATAATAGTATAAAAAATATTATCGAAGATATTCTTTTCAATATTCATGATGTCAAGGTTATAATGGATCAAATTGATAGACCAATATGGCAATTCCTAAAAGATGCTGCACTTCATCTAGTTATGAGTTCTACCAAACCTCTGAGATTTTTACTCGTCAAATAGTATGCCAAACTAGACTTCATCCACTTGAGATATCCTCTAAAATACTTCCATGCCACTATGTCATGGGGGTGTCTTATCATTCTCTATTTTATTCCTCCTGAAACTATCCCACTGCTTTCAAAAAGGATGATATTCGAAGAGAAATTAATGATGACAATCAAACTAACAGGGCTTACGAGCATGCTCAAGTTGAAATACTTTGGTATTCTCTATACAATAGGGATATACTAGCTTCCTATGAGTGCTCCATCCTGACAGCATCCCATAAGCAAAAAAATTACTTATGGTCTATATCAATGTAGCTTTCATTACAAAATTTTGCTTTTTCGATACATCAAATGTATGTATGCCATCAGACCATAAAAATTTCAGCTCATCAACAAGAGGCCTTAGATATATATTAATACTTCTATCAGGATGTCATGGTCCAAGAATGACTAATATAAGAAAGATGTTATGTCCTTTCATGCACATCCCAAGCGACAGATTGTATGGAGTAATAAAGACTATCCAATATAAATAAGGGACTGCTGCATGATTGAATGGTGTAAACCCATCCATAGACAAATCCAATTGGATATTGCGTGATTCCTAAGTAAATAAAAGGTGGCAAGCATCAAATTTCTTCCATGCCTCACTATCCGACGGATGACTCATCATATTGATGTGCTTATGAATTCTTTCTTTGTGCCATCTCATCTGCCTGGTAGTACTCTTAGACAAGTAAAGCCTCTAAAGCCTAGGAGTGAGAAAAAGATATCGAAGAACTTTATATGGTATATCCTTCTAATTTTTATCCTCTTTTCTCAACTTAAATCAGCTTTCACTGCGTACTTCATATGATCTCTTCAGTTGGTCTTTCTTATAGAAAAGCATGCAATTATTATGGTATGTATCTATCTTCTTGTATCACATGCCTAATCCTTTTACCATTTTCTTTAAAGCATAGAAGCTTCCAACAAGCTTCTCATCCTTCGACTACCATCATATCATAACAATTGACCGTTATATTAAACTCGATATTCAAATTCAATAAGTTTGACACAGCTGATAATACAATGCATGTGTGTTTCACATCCTGTTCATAGTGGTTCATTAGCGTCTTTCAGCATACAATAGAAATTATCGCTACCAGCTTCTGAATCATCTTCCATATCTCAGTTAAATTCAAGATCAGCTGTATTTTTAACCATATGTACCATTCTATCTGTGTCCTTATCCTACTGATTTCTAACCCTTGTAATTATCTCCCACGTCTCCCCATGCAGGTACTAATGCTTGTAGTTTGGCATAAATCTACTTCTATATAAATGGACAATTATTGTATCCCTATCAAGCATTTTTTATTGACACATCTCTTACAAGGACAATGAACTCGTCTTTGAACTAGGAGTGCAGTATTCCCAAAAGTATAATCATAAAAGTACTTGATACCCTCTTTATATTCAATAGAAATCATTCCATCGACTACTCGATGATCCATCCAACTACAATCCATGGCACACTGTCTAAGGATTCTACATATACAAATACAAGACAAAACCCTTACCAAATATTTTATTACTTAAAATGGCTAACATAATAAATGCATCCTATCATCAACTAATAGGTATAGAAAGTCCTATCCTATTCAAAAATTACATTAATTCTATAGGTCAATTACAGTAATCAAACAATATGCAATAGGTGTCAAAAAAAATTTTGACAGTATTTTTCTTAGTTCTTCCCACATAGCTGAAGATGTGTGAGGAGAATTAAAAAAAATATATTGTTTGAAATTTCTCTCAAATCCCCAACATATGATTTGATTACTGTAATTACCTATAGAATTAATTATAATTTTTAAATTATCCAAACTAGACAGTCAATTGATTAATGTATATAATTTTTTGATCTATACAAAAATATATAAATATACGAATACCGTAAAATATATACATTAATCAAAAAAATATCTATTATTATATGGAATGCAATATTTTTAAAATTTTTAAAATACTAAATTTTTAAGTAAAGAATATCATTGCAAATGGAGACGGTCGGGATGTGCATCCCGTGCATGCAGACTTGGAGCATGCCAAACGACTAAGCTGCGTGAGCACACTAGCATGGCATCATGACAAATTCTATCCTGGAGGTTCTCAAGTACCGAGCGGGATTACAAATAGGACTGAAAATGGATCGGACTGAGCCAAGCCACACCCCTCCTTGAGTTCGATCAGAAAAATTTTTGGACTGATCATAAGGCTTAGAATCCAATCACCGAGCTGCTCCAACCACCAATAGAGTAGATGAGCAGGTTAGAGCTGATCCATTAGTAGTGGTCGACCTCGAATCTCTACCGTCGAAGGTAATAGGGCTACTCTCGCTGGAGAGCTTTTCGGAGTGGTTCCACCTCCTAAGAATAATATTAAATTTAATAATATTATTAAAATTAATAAATTTATTAATAATATTATTAAAATTAATAAATTTATTAATAATATTATTAAAATTAATAATAATATTAAATTAATAATATTATTAATAATATTATTAAAATTAATAATATTATTAATTTAAATTAATTAAATATTATTAATTTAAAACTAATTTAACTAAATTTAATTAAATAAAAATATTAAATTTAATTGAACTAAATATTATAAATATTAATTTAAAAATATTAAAAATTTTAAAATAATGATATTTATTGACTGTTATGGAACCATCGCTGCTGCCGTCACTAACACTCACCAAACCAATGGAGACGGCACTGTGGCATGGAGGTGGTGTTATGGCATGGAGGCGGTGCTGCACAGCAGGAGATGGCACTGCACAGCATGAGAAAAGGGGGAAGGAAAGAGGAAGGTGAGGGGAAGAAAGGGGAGGCGGACTAGGGCTCAGGGAGGTGGGTCAGGGAATCGAGGAGGCTGTTGGAGGGAGACGGACCAAGGGCTCAAGGAGGCCTAGGGGCTCGGAGAGGCAAGCCGGGGGCTTGAAGAGGCAGGCCGGGGGCTCGAGGCTTGGGGAGGTGGTCGGGGGCTCGGGGAAGCTAGATCTGGTGGTGGAGGAAAAAGGGGGGCTGAAGGTAGTCGAGGAGAGACAAGTTGGGGGCTCGAGGAGGTGGTCGGGGGTCAAGGAGGTGGGAGACAGCTAAGGGTTCGTGGTTGGAGGCTCAAGGAGGTGGGAGGTGGCCGAAGGCTCGAGGAGGCAGTCGAGGGCTCGAGGAAGCAGGATCCGACGATCGAAGGCTCGGGAAGGCAGCCAGGGTTTCGGAGAAGTGGGATCCAATGATGGGGAAAGTAGGGACTGAAGGTGGGGGAAGAAGGGGGTGGCAGCAAGACAAGTGAAAATGAAAAATCAAAAATCAATTGGGGGCTTTTAGGGTTAGTATTAGCAATGATTAAATTTCTGTTGCTATAGCCGTCGCTAATAACTATAGCGACATCATTGCCGTCGCTATTGGTGTTGGTAATACTTTTAGTGATGGCATACAAACGTATCATTAAAGTCTGTCAATAAAAAATCTTATTAGAGACAACAAAATTGCCATGGTAATGCCATCACTAATACCTATTATTAGCAATGGTAAAAATACTATCGCTATTGTCCGTCACTAATATCTTAATTTCTTGTAATGAATTTTCATAAATCTAGTAAATATTTCAGTGATAGATTCATTTTATTCTATCTTAAACAATTCAAATTTATGAACAAGCATATTAATTTTAGATTCTTTAACTTAGTTGGTATCCTTATGGGTAATCTTTAATCTATATAAAATTTTTTTAGTTAAAGTATAAATAGAAATTTTATTAAATTCATTTGTATCTAAAGAACAATATAAAATATTCATGACCTTTGCATTGAGCTGGATCATTTTCTTATCTTGGTCATCCCAATCTTTTCAAGTTTGCAAGTGATAATATCATTTACCATGATGGTGAGTGTGTGTGGGTTATTAGCTATGATACTTTATAAGTTATAATCGAGTGCTTAAATGAAAACGCACATATATGCTTTCTAATAAGTGTAATTAGTGCCATTGAACAAAGAGGGTCAGTTGATAGATTGCCCCTCGGTGAGAGACATTTCAATTTGGACTATCATCTGATCTTTGACTCCTGATTGTTAGATCGAAATGGGCTAAGTACTAAACCTTTGATACCACTTATTGCCTAAATAAACAACCCAAGAGAGAAGATGAATTATGTTTTTCCAAATTTAAAATAAGCATATACTATATTTAAACTATGTAAAGTGAAGGTGTAGTGAAAGCAATGAATTGTAACTAAGAATTAAGGAATGCAAATAAAAGTAATAAGGAAAGCTGCAAAGAGGACACACAAACATAAATTTTATAGTGCTTAGGTGTCAAACTCAACACCTATATTTACTCCCCAAGCACTCTTTTAGGAATTCCACTATAATCTCTTCAAGATTATAGTTTGATTATTTTTTCAAACTCACAATCAAAATCTAGTTGATTTTAATAGTAAAGATCAATCAAAACTACTTTCTTAAGCCAATCCTAGGCTTATACAATAATACACTTTAATTCAAGGCTTGAATGAGCCTTTCTTTAAGTTTCAATCCCGATCAAAACTTGTTTACAATAGAAAAATAGAAGTACAATATTCACAAGGATAAAGAAAAGCTCCTAAAGAGCAAAAGAAAAAGTCAATGAAGCTTGTGAGAATTTTGTTGAGGAAGCTTAGTAATGAATGCAATATTCTTCTTCTTGGAACCTTTTAAAATTTCAAGATTTTAGTGGTTGAAAAAGTTAGAGCTCTCTCTTAAATACACACTTAATATCTCTTTAGTTTTCTCTTTGTTTTTCATTCTTTTCTTTTTTCAAAATATTTAGTAGGCATTCAAGGCTCTTAGAAGATCCAAAAATGAATTTTTGCCCATTGGAGATTTAGAACTAGCCATTGAGCATATCTGCACGCATTTGTGACTTCTGCAAAACTAGCTATTAGAGCTATTAGATACAGTCAAATCAACTTGAATCAACTAGGAGTTAGCTTAAAGTGACTTGGGTTAACTCAAAATCTAGACTTAAATCTATGGCTCTCTATCTTATCTGAGAGAGTCGACTCAGCTAACTGATGGTCGACCCAAAGTTGACTAGATGTCGACTTAAGCTCTAGATTGAAAAATATAGCTCTCTATCTTATTTGATAGAGTTGATTCATAAATCATTAGAATCAACTAGCAAAACCATGCCATCTAAGTTTTGCATACCATAGCCATCTCTTTGAAACTTGGAGTTGACTCTTGACTTTCACTATTTTGTTTTTTATGATGTGACTTCCTAAACTTGCTTTTTTTCACTCCCAACTTTGGCAATTGTATAGTCCTTCTTGAAAATGATTTTAGTATCTGAAATTTTCTCAACATATACTTCAATAAACTATTAGAATCATTATATACTCAAATATGTTGTATTCATTAAAATCATTTCTTAGATAAGTAAAAATAATAATAATAAATATTATCTAATTATTTTATATTATAAAAAACTATTATTATAAATATTTTAAATTTATAAATTAATTATTTTAACATTAATCCAGATTATATAATAAATAATAAAATTTATAAATTTATTATCAAATATAACAATATTGTTATCATATATTATATTATAATAATACTATTATAATATATCATATGTTATTATTATTTTAGTATATTATCATAGTTTTATACTAAAATATTTTTAATAATGATGATAATTGTATTATGTTATACTTGATTATTTTATATTATATTATATTATACAATCAAAAATTATTATTATAAACTATTGTTAACTTATAAGCTATTTTTAAGTTATCTTTTTCAAAAAATTCCATTTCTTGGGCTTAAACTTGGGTCTTCGCGGAAAAAACATCTTCCTTTCAACATAAGAGAGTCGAAAAAAAAAATATTTGGAGTGCCCCTAAGAAAGCAATGTATAGGTAAAGACTAGAGCCCGTCACCAAGTAGTTCAGGTCTGTGCGCTGGCTATTATGGTAACAGCCCTCATATTTCACATGCGAATCATACCCGTGCTTCTTTCCCATGGGGATAGCCCACATATTGCATTTATTTGGAAACAATTCATGATCATAACCGAGCTACTACCACCTAGCAGGAGACTTTGAAATACAAAGGACTCTTTGCGCTCCTTTTGGATTGCCCATATGGTAAGCTTTAAATAGTCAGCCTACAGCCAGGTGGAAAGCTTTTATTGGTCGATTTGCCTCATCAACTAAGGTTAGTTCTAAGATGTACCAGAGTCCATTCTAAGTGTAAATCATACGGCAATGTATTATATAATGGTGAACACTATATTCTATAAACTATATATCAGTTTGTTTGAAGGAATGTATTGGGTTACTACGAGGGATGTATCAAAGAATTTTAAAGGATGTATGAGAAACCCACCGAGTGTTTATCACTAGGACATGTACTATATACTAGCAAACACTAAGTCATCAGAAAGCTTCAACTTGCACTTAGGTTAAAACTTTATGGTCAATTCTCTTATTTATTATATTCTTATAATTAAGTTTCTTTTCCCTTTTAGACTAAAGTTTAGATAGGTTTAGCTATAAGAATTTATATGTTTAGCTATAAAAAAATATATATTACTAGAAAAAATTTTGTTGCCTAAAATATTTGGCGATGGAACAAATTTTATCGCGAGGTTTGTCACCAATGTCCTATCGCTAAATGTCACCAACAATAAAAATAATAATTTATCATAAAATATTCAATATTTTGTAATCAAATGGGTGTTGTTACTAGTATATATATAATTCATGATAAAATAACTCATCACTAAAAATGAGTAAATAATATTGTCTAAATATTTATTTTGTTGCAAAAGGTCAACTTTAAAGATTATGTGCATTATTGTTTGCTACAAAAATAATTGTTTATGAAGAAAATACTTTCATCATAAAATGATGGCTATCAGCAACATATCCAGTATCATACCCAAGGGTCCGAATTTGTGCTTATAATTTCAAATATGAAAGAAATTATTTTATATATTTATACACACATATGGGAAAGAAATTTACACACATGCGCACGCGCACCTATATACATAAGATCAAAACTAAAAACTTCCAATTTACTACCCACTAGTGCTGTTCGGCCGCCATGACAATATTAACTTGTAATATAAAGTTATGGTTTATTATACTTCTTCAAAACTTATTCATATTATAAAATATACTCAATCTAAATAAATTATCAAATTTAATATTTTAGTAACTAATTATTTTTATAAAAATATAAATCCTCTTCTTTTTGATAAAAATATAAAATAAATAACTTTATTTTATTTTTTAAATATTTTGTAAATATTTTATTTATAAAATTTAAAATAATTTTAATATATTTATATAGTCATACATACTTTTTCTAAACTTATAAAAATAAATAATTCATGGTTTTTATTTATGTTATAATTAAAATATAATGTATAATCAATTTCAATAAATTTATTATTTCTCTAACAACCAATATGTATTAAAGACTCTTTTTTATGAGGGTATGTTAAAGATGTTATGCACCCTCATATGTTAATAAATTATTTGTAATTCATCTTTTATCAATTTATAATCACTAATATTTTTAAAACTATTACCAAATTGGTTGTGGTTGAATGAAATCATGAATGGTATATTTAAACTACTAAAACTTTTAAGTATATATAGAATACATATTAATATATGATCATTACCTCTAAAATATATTTGATATGTTTAATATTAATTAGTACAAAATATTTTTCAGTACATATGTCTAAAATAGAATCAAGAACATATTCAGCAATGAAATATCATTTTTATAGAAACTCAGAATTAATTTGTAATAAAATTAATTAATTTGTCACCAAAATAAACCATAAATATTTTAATATTCTACAATAAAACTATATATGTTGCTAATAAATATATATTTAATGATAAAATACTATCACCACTAAATCATATTAATAATTTGTAACAAAAACTATGTTATCATAAATGTTATACGATGATGAAAAAGTGAAAAAGTCCAGTTTGTATTAAATAGTTAGTATTTTATGATAAAACTATATATATTATTGATAAAGTTATATTTAACTATAAAATATTATCATTGCTAAATATTAATTAGATAATTAGCATTAAAAATAATTTTTGTTGACATGACAATAAGCTATTTCATTACCAAATAACCTATGTTATGCAACAAAACTATATGCATTACCAATAAATAAATATTCGATAGTGAGATATTATTCTCAGTAAAAAATAGAGATCTATCTATGATAAAATATAATTTTATTATAAAATACAAAAAATATTATTGATAAAATTAATTCATGATAAAAAGTGCTAATATTTTTTAATTTCTTATATCCACAAGTATATACCTTGAAACAATTCTAGCATCATCGTCAAAATTAATTATCAAATCATGAAAAAAATATAATTTCACTAAAATTTATTGTATTCATGACCATAATTTTTTATTATAAAAATATCATAAATTATCACAAAAAGATTCCCACCAGAAGGCTAGAATGGGAGTTTTGGCACCATAAATTTGATGAGAAAAATTAGTAATAAAATATAATTTTATTATCAAAAATATTATTTAAATAATATTTTTCATGAATTTTTTATTTTTTTATTTTATAATTTTTATTAATTAAAAATTATGATTCATAACAAATTATTTTGTTACCGATTGATCAGAAAGTTTCACTTTACATCATGTTAAAATTTCACGGTCAATTCTCTCACTTATTATGTCCTTGTAATTAAGTTTCTTTTTCTTTGTAGACTATGTTCAGATAGGTAACAATCAAATCTTGTCTATCAAGATTTAGATAAGCAAGAAAGAACCATATGATTAGAAGCCACACTAAATTTCAAACAGATCCTTGCAACTAATTAAAATCTAAAAAAATTAAATAAATGAAATTTCTTCCGGTTAACATAGGCTAGATCCAATTATTAGTTGTTTTTGGAATTCCTTGCCAATTATTGGGGTTAGAAGTGTAATTTTATACAATCATAGAAGAAAAATATGATATAGAAAATAATAGCATATGCAATGATTATAAACATCCCCATCTCCTCTAGCTGTCTTAACACTTTCTCTCCACTGAATTCTTTTGCAGCCCTCGTTCACTGGCACCATTCTTTCGAAGTGTCTGATCCCAATTGCTTTGTTTCGAAGAAAAGATACACGAAAAAATTTGGACCAGTGACCGCATGGCCCAACTCTAATAAATCCTAGAACATAGTTGTAGGATAGAGAAATAAAATTGTAGTAGCAGCAGCTTGCAAAAAGTAAACAATGAGTCTGAATGCAAAAGCAAGCAGATGATAGCAACCTATTACCCGCAACAACCAAAGATATATGGAGAATTACAACCAACAAATGACTTGAAAAGCTAGTTGAAATTTATGATGCAAAGAAGAGGAGACAAAACTTTGTGATAAGTGGAATAAGGAGAACTCATAACAGTCACATTGCAACTTGTAACAGAATAGCCAAAGAAGCAACAAGCAATTACACACCTCCAAAAACATGTTCTAAACAAGAAAAGGGAACTTTGACTATTCATGTAAGATGTGTCCTCATGCATTGTCATGGCCCGAATCCAATACAAAAGTTGGATATGTGATTGCCACACACTCCTTAGGATAAAGCCCTAAAGAATATACTAGGCCTATAAGATCACTTTGTTGTTTGAACTCTAGGTTAAACCCATTCGAAACTATATCTCCTACAACTCCGAAAAAGGAATGAAAGATTGTAAGATTTATAACGTAATAAGAATCCTCCACACTCACACTAGCATAAATCTAAAATATCTTTTAATATAGATATAATTGATAGAAAAATAATAGAATTTATATATCATCTATTTGATAGTTGAATAACATCATCATGTGTAATTCCATTAAATACATCATATATCACCAATCAACAACTTTGCTCAATCAGAATTCAATGAGATTATTTATCACTAATTGGTTAATATAGTTATGATTCAAACAACATTATTATTTTAGCACTGGACTAGATCCGCTCATGTTTTAGTCTGTAGAAGATCAAACACATACCATATTTCTGCCTGTGGCTTGCAATCATATCTTAGCCTATGGCTGATATCACAATACCATATTTCACACATACTAACTAGTCCAAATATCTTTCAATTAAATACAGTTTATCATCTTTACTTGATTTTGGCACTGAAATAGTCACAACCATACTCCAATCATGACAAGCCAAACATTTCAGCTCACGGCTGATACACCACATTTCATATATGGCCGACTATCCACATACTCTCCTTTTTCATGCTTTATGCTTATCTTTGTAGTATTGCACTAATTACAATCATGTTTCAGCCCATGGTCAGCCAAAATACAATATTACATCCTAGTTCGAGGTTGATCCAGTACATATACCACATTTTTTGTATGGCCAAATAGTCCAAACACCATGCACGCACTATCCATATTATTAAAGTCATAATCTAATTATCGATATTAGATTAATTACAATCATGTTCCAGCTCATGGCAAGCTAAACAATGCCATACCCTAATCCGAGATTGATCCAGCATATACACCACGTTTCCTACATGACCTGCTAACCTAGATGTCGTCCATCTCATTAATTATGTTAAATTATATTTTTCTTACTCAACAATCATTAAGTACTACTTAATCATAATTTAAGCAATATCAATCTAACAACATACAATACCATGTCGACAGATATAGAATATGCATCAATCATATAGATTTAATTTTCATAAATATGTAGGTGATTATGTTGAAGAATCTTTATCTCTACCAATGATTGATTCAAATATAGTAATTGATGAACTTCTCGATCTATGAACTCGGGATAAAGTATTTGACTCAACATCTTGTCCTGACAATTGTTCACCTATAGAGCCAATCCTCACCATCAAACTAATGATAACATCAGGGATTCCTGATGAAATATTATAAAAAAATTAAGATTGATGGTCGCACGATGTTAATACGGGACTTCGGATCCCACAATCCAATCTAAGATACCTCCTAACATCGACTCAAACCTATCATGTTCCTGGACCCTCCATTGGTCTATAAAATCTATAAAGAGAGAAATCAATAAAGAGAGAGAAACTCATAGAGAGAGAATGTGGAGAGAGAAAATAAGTAAAAAGAGGGAAGAAAGAGAGAGGAAAAAGAGAGAAACTCTCTCCCTTTTCTTTTTTTCTTTTTTTTCCTTCTTTTCTTCGTCCTCTCATTTCTTCTTTCTTCTTCCTTCTTCAAGTAAATAGAGCACCCGAATCCCCTCCCCTCCTCTCTTTATCTAACCATGCATGGTCAAGGAACTCGGCCCGCAATGGTTGATAGTAGAGCCCACACTGACTAGAAGAAGACCCGAGAAGCAGTCACAATCACCAGTGGTCATCAAAACAAGGAAAAAGAGCTCAGAATAGGGAAGGCTCTGTTCTTGCCGAAAACTAGTGATTCGTCGGTTCAAATCGATGGCAATAGTCTCAGAAAAGAAGAGCAATGACACCTTAAATATCTTACCTAAGTCTAGCAAGGCTGAACAAAGGGAAACTAATGATCTCTCTGGTGAAATTTCACAAAAAGGACTCGATAAAGAACTCGAAATCACCAAAAGGACTCGGAGTCCTCTTCCTCCCTCTCTCACATGCACAATGTATGAGTTCTCTCTCTCTTCTTTTTTACTTTTTCTCTTCTGCTTTAAGATTCATGCAGAAAATATTAAAAAATTTGGGACCTTATATTCTCCCTTCTTAAAATAGTTTCATCCTCAAAATTAGCATACTACAAAGTCCAAATCTTAAGGATACAAACTCCTTATCTTATTATCGAGCTCCTAATTAGCCTCCTTCACTCAAAAAAAAATTTCAACCCTTTATCATAACATCCTTCGAATTAGATCCAATCTTTTTGATCAAGTTTAAATGACTTAAACCATCATACTTTTGCAGTACACTCTGATCTAAATCCACTGAATTTCTTAGGTTTGCTAAATAATCTCTCAACTTATAAGATCATAGATGGTCAATCCCTTGAATTATAACCTAAGATACAAATTATCCATTGAAAGCTAAACTCTATGAACATCTCTGCCATAATCCTTAATGATTATAAATCTAAGTTTTGAATATTACTTATGTCATGCCCTAGGCACTTATGTCATAATCCTGAGTAATCATAATCTAAACTCTGATACCATTTTGTCACACTCCAAATCTAGCATCTGGATCGACCACATGACATGACTGCATGAACTCTAAAATGAAGCTCTAAAGATCATGCAAGGCCTATGAGATCACTCTGTTGATCGAACTCTAAGTCAAACTCATTCAAAACTGTGTCCTGCAACTCTGAAAAAGAAAAGAAGGATTTTGAGCTTTACAGCCCAGTAAGAATCACCACACACATCAGCATGAATATGAAACATCTTTTAATGAATATATATAACTGATAGAAAAATAATAAGATATTCATATATCATCAATTTGATAGTTGAATAATATCATCATATGCAATTCTATTAAACACATCACACATCACCTGTCAATAATTCTGTTCCACAGAAATTCAATGAGATTACTTATCATTAACTAGTTAGCATAGTTCTTATCCAAACAACATTATTATTCCAATACTAGACTAGACTCACTCACATTTCAGTCTGTGGTATGCTGAACACACACTATATTTTTATTCGTGACTGACAACCATATCTCAACCCATGGCTGACATTACAATACCATGTTTCACACACACCAGCTAGTCCAAACACCCTTCAATTAAACATGATTTATCATCTTGATTTAATTTCGACACTAGACTAATCACAACTATGCTCTGCTCTAGCCTATGGTAGGCGAAACATCTCAGTCTATGACTAACACTCCATATTTCATACATGGCTGACTATCCACATGCTCTCCTTTCCTATGCTTTATGTTTGTCTTTCTAACATTGAATGGATTATAACTATGCTCCAGCCCGTGGTTAGCCAAAACACAATGTTGCGCCCTAGGTCAAGGGTAACCCAGTACACACACTGTATTTTTTGCATGGTCAAACAGTCAAACACCATCCATACCTCATTCATATTATCAAAATTATAATCTGATTTTTGACATTAAATTAGTCATAGTCATGCTCCAGCCCATGGTATGCCAAATAATGCCACATCCCAATCCAAGACTGACACATCATGTACATCATATTTCTTGCATAACTTGCTAACCTAGATGCTGCCCACCCAATCAATTATGTTAAATCTTATTTTTCTTACTCAGTAATCACTAGGCACCAATTAATCATAATTTAAGAAACATCAATTCAACAACATGTAATACACAAGCTGATAGATATAGAATATACATCAATTATATAGATATAATTTTTATAAATATATAGGTGATCATATTGAAGAATTCTTATCTCTATTGATGATTGATTCAAATACAGTAATTGATGAACTTCTCAATAAATAAACTTGGGGCAAAGTACTCAACTCAACACCATCTTGTCCTGGTAATTACTCACCTATGAAGCCAATCCTCACCATCAAATCCATTGTAATGTCAAGGATCCCTAATGAAAAATTGTAGAAAAATCAGGATAGATGATTGTATGATGCTAGCCTGGGATCTCAGATCTCACAACCCAATCTAAGATACCTCATAACGTTGACATAAACCTATTATGTCCCTCGACCTTCTGTTGGTTTATAAAATCTCTAGAGAGAGAAATCCATCAAGAGAGAGAAAATTATAGAGAGAGAAAATAAATGAAGAGGGGAAGAGAGAAAAACTCTCTCCTTTTTCTTTTTTTTTATTTTTTATTTTTTTCTTCTTTCTCTCATTTCTTCTTTCTTCTTCCTTCTTCCTTCTTCACGAAAATAGGGCACCCAAATCCCCTCCCCTCCTCTCTTCATCCGACCATGGTAGAGGAACTCAGCCTGGCAATCGATAAAGAGCTCGATGCTGACTAGGAGATGACCTCGACAGTAGCCACCATTGTCGATGGTCGGCAAAACAAGAAAAAAGATCTCAAAATAGGGAAGGCCCTATTCTTGCCCAAAATCAATGATTCATTAGCTCAAATCGATGGCAATAATCCTTGGAAAGAAGAGCAATGACACCTTAAATATCTCACCTAGGTCTGATGAGGCTGGATAAAGGAAAACCGACAATCTCTCTGGTGAAATTTCAAAGAAAGGACTTGATAAAGAACTCGAAACCAGCAATGTTTTCTCAAAAATCTGATGATGAAAATCCTAGGAGAGGAGATCACCATTCATAGGCACGATTAGGATTTGTTTTAATCTGATTTTAGGTAGGTTAAATCTTTAGTATTCAATGAAAATTAGGAGAGAAGAAGAGACTCCTAACCAGAGTCCTCTTCCTCCCTCTCTCACGTGCACAGCACGTGAGTTCTCTCTTTATCTCTTTTTATATTTTTTGTCTTGTTTTAAGATTTATGTGGGGAAATTTTAAAAAATCTGGGTCCTTATATGCATTCTGGATAGCTGAATAATTGGCCTGATTAAAATCCAAAATATATATTCCAGAGATAATAATTCAGCAAGTAGATAAGAACCAACTAGCATAGAATAGAAGTTAGCTAGATATAATTGCTAAATGACCATCTCCACAGTTAAGCAAAGAGGAGCTTCATCATTTTGAGTAATATTGAGATAATACAAATGCACACTACTGTAAGCAACATTAACAGGAAAGTAATCATAGTCATGTATCATGTTGATCCAAGATTTGATTTTGATGATAACAAGCCATTTGACAGGGTTACTAATGATTACTTTTAAGTTTAAAATGTATTTCAAGAAGAATCAAAGTAATCTAAACTTGAATGTCAAAAACTCTTAAGAAAGAGTCCCAAGTTGAAGCTTGTCCGAAAGTGTATCAAAGTCCTCAATTCAAAAAAAAGGATGATCAATCTCTTGGAGCATCTCTCGACAAGTTTGGAATAAGAAAGCATGCAAAATCGAGGCTCTGGACTCATGTTTTAGCTTTTGAAACAAAAGAAAAGCCCCTTGGGATGTCCCTTTTGTAAAAAGGGATTGAAACATTTGGCATGCCAAGAAGAGACATCACATGGAACTCTCCTTTTTGTGCTAGCCCAAAAGGGACACCACTAGGGGCGCCCCCTGTGGGCTGACAATGCTAAATAGAGAGTGTTTTTCACTTTGGACAATAGGAGACACCACATGGGATGCCCCTTATTGTGCCCAAGTGAAAAGGAATGCCAGGAGGGATGCCCCTTCTGTGCAAAATAGAAACGGATGCCCCCTCTGCCTTCCCTTCTACTGGGAGTCAGTTTTTTCTAATTTTTTAACCATTTTCTGATAACTTTTTGCCACCTTTTCATGCTCCAATGTTCCAAAATAGATAATACATGTCAGCAAATATTTTTTAAACATTTGAATCACTTCCAAAGAGGGAAAGTTTTTAAGAAAAGGTGGTAGGACTCCAAAAAATAGAAAATTGAGCGAAAAGCAGTTTTTGAGAAAAAGAGACTATTCTTGAGCCATTCTGGAGCTATTCCATTAAGATTTTTTCAAAGCAATCAGTGAAAAGCTATGCTATTCATCTCCAAGCTCTTCTTTAAGCTTTGAAGCAAGTCTACACCGGATTGAAGAGCCCATTCCAAGCGTCTTCTTCTTTATTCCTTGTTTCTATTGAATATCTTGCTCCATTTGTGAGCTTTGTTATTCTATTTCTTTCATTCTCTATTGCTTTTGTTCTTTTATCTAGTTTTGGGGGTGAGGCTTAAAACTAAGAAAAGGTTTAGTCCATATCCAAAAATGGATTGGTGTGGGTTGATTGTGAGCCCAAGAAAAAATAATCTTATTAGGTTTCGATTGGTAAGTCTTGAAAAAATCAACTAGGTTGTGGATTGTGAGCCTAAAAAATAATCCAGCTGTAATCTTTTAAGATTATAGTGGAATATCCAAGTAGGGAGCTTGAGGAGTAGACATAGGTTCAGGGTTTGATACCGAACAATTATAAATCTTTGTGTTTATGGTGATTGTGCTTGTTCTTACCTTTTTACCTTATTTCACTGCATACTTGTTTGTATTACTATTCACATCCACCTTCATATTTAAAAATACCTGAAATTGGTGCACATATTCTTTGAAATTTTAAGAAATTTTTAAAAACTCAATTCACCCCCCCTCTTTTGGTTGCTAGACAGGGCAACAAGCAAAGTGTTTTAGCCCCCTTTTTGACTTTACTGTCAAGAGCTAAAGATCATGGCAACTCCCTTTGGCACCTCTTTGGCTGAAGGTCAATCCATCAATAGGCTTTCACTTTTTAGTGGCACTAATTACACTTATTGAAAAGCATGCATGAAGATCTTTATTCAAGCATTAGACTATGATATGTAGAGTATCATAATGAATGGACCACACACACCCATAAAAACTATTGATGGTGTACTTATTCCAAAACCTAAAAATGAATGGGATAATTTGGATAAAAAGATGGCTCAATTAAATGCAAAAGTTATGAATATTTTGTATTACTCCTTAGATGCTAATGAGTTCAATAGAATTTTTGTTTGTATTTCTATAAAAAAAATATGGGATATGTTAGAAGTAACTCATGAAGGAACTAACCAAGTAAAAGAATCTAAAATTAGCATGCTTGTCTATAAATATGAATTATTTAAAATAGAATCTAATGAATCTATTTTTGAAATATTTACTAGATTTATTGATATTATTAATGATTTAAAAAATTTTGATAAATCCTATACTAATAGTGATCTTGTAAGAAAAATTCTTAGATTTTTGCTAAGATCGTAGGAAGCAAAAGTCACCGCTATCTAAGAAGCCAAAGACTTGAATGTTCCACTATTAGAGGAGCTTTTAGGATCGTTAATGATGCATAAACTCTCAATGAAGCAACGTGGTGAGGAGGATAGCAAGAAAAAGAGAACAATAGCCCTCAAATCCACTGCTCAAGAAGAGGATGAATCAGACCAAAGTGAAGACAATGATGAAAATGAGGAGATAGCCCTCATCACCCAAAAATTCGAAAGATTCATGAAGAAAAAAAGGCAAGGAGCTAGAAGAAAATTCCAAGGAAGAAGAGAACCTACCAAGGAAAAAAGAAAAGAGGCAAGCAAGGAGAAAGCAAAGGACCAAAATATCACATGCTATGAATGTGAGAAGCCCGGCCATTACAAATTTGAATGTCCACTACTCAAGAAAGCCCCTAAGAAGTTTAAGAAGAAAGCCATGGTTGTAATATGGAGTGGTAGTGAAGAGTCAAGCTCCGATGAAGAAGAATCTGAAGAAGTTGCAAATGTATATCTCATGACACACGAGAATGAGGTACATGCTGAAACTCATAGCGATTTTACTTTTGAAGAACTTCAAGAAGCTTTCTATGAATTGATTGATAATTTGAAAAAATTTAGTTTGAAAAACAAAGAACTTAATTAGAAAATTTATATTTTAACAAATGAAAAAGAAGAGCTTCTAAAGGAAAAATCTATTTTGCAACAGAAAAATCAGAACTTGAACAAAGAGATTGAAAGGTTAAAACCTATTATAGATAAGTTCACTTTGAGTTTTGAAAAATTGAATGTTCTATTAGATAATCAAAGTGCGATTTATAACAAGTTGGGACTTGGTTATAATCCACTCAAATAGCAAAAGTTTTTAAAGAACATTTTTGTTCCTAGTTCTCATATGCATATTACTAAAGTTACATATTTTAAATGTGATAAATTAGGATATAAAGAATATGCATGTTTATCTTCTAAATCTGAAAATATTAAGAAAGTGTGGGTTCCCAAAGGAACCATTATAACTAGCCCAAAAAGATCCAAGAAAACTTGGATATCTAAAGTTAAAGTATAGTTCTTTGATGTAGGTGTGTTTTGCATCCCAAGAATCGAAAAGAATTTCGCATCTTGATAGTGGATGCTCAAGATATATAACGGGTGATGAGTTTCAATTCATCACTCTTGAGGCTAAAGATGGAGGATTGGTTACCTTTGGTGATAATGGCAAAGGCAAAATTAATAGCTTAGGTAACATTGGTATCACTCCATTTACTTGTATTGAAAATATGTTACTTGTTAATGTTCTTAAGTATAATTTTTTTAGTATTAGTCAATTGTGTGATAAAGATTTTAAAGTTATTTTTGAATCTTCTATGTGTATAGTAACTAGCCCCAATGATGATGGTATAAAATTTATTAGACATAGGCATGAAAATATTTATATTGTTGATTTGGATGATCTTTCATTGAAAAATATATCATGCCTTGTTGCAATGAATACCAAAATCAATGAGACTAGTTGGTTATGGCATTGAAGATTAGCTCATGGTAGCATGGATTTGCTTTCAAAATTAAAGAAAAAGGATTTAGTTGTTGGTTTGCCAGATTTAAAGTTTGAAAAAGATAAAATTTGTGATGCATGTCAATTTAATAAGTAAACTAGAGTTTCTTTCAAATCAAAAAATGTAGTTTCTATATCAAAACTCTTAGAACTTTTGCATATAAATTTATTTGAACCTACTAAGACTACAAACCTAGGAGGTAAACGTAATGGTTTTGTGATTATCGATGATTTCTCTTGATTTACTTGGATTTTATTTCTTGCACATAAGGATGAAGTATTTTCTATTTTTACTAGATTTTATCAAAAAGTTTCCAAAGAAAAAGGTTTATTGGTCTTATGCATTTAAAGTGATCATGAAATCAAATTTAAAAATCTGGATGTCGAAAGGTTTTGCAGTAAAAGTGGTATTGAACGTAATTTTTCTATAGTTTGGATATCTCAACAAAATAGGATAGTAGAAAGAAAAAATCATACTTTACAAGAAATGGCACGTAGCATATTGTATAAAAGCAACCTCCGTAGATATTTTTGGATGGAAGTAATTAAAACTGCATGTTATATTTTGAATCAAGCTTTGATTAGATCAATTTTAAAGAAAACCCCTTATGAGTTTTGGAAAGAAAGAAAATCGAATATTGGATATTTCACTATAAAAATTTTTACTATTAGCAATGGCTAACTGCCATCGCTAATAGTAATTTTGCCATCGATAATAGTATTAGCGACAGAACACCATCACTAATTGGTGATCGAAAAAATCTTTATCGCTAATTGCAACTATTAGCGATAGGCTTTTTAGCTGTTGCTAATAACTGCTATTAGTTACGGTATTTATGACAGCTAAATTCTATAGGTATTTATTTTTTTTTTTTAAATCAAATTTTGAAATTTTTTTAAAAAAATTAGCAATGGCTATTTTGTCACTAATACCATCACTAAGCCATTGCTAATACCATCAGTAATAGTTAATTTTTTTAAAAAAATTATATTAATATTTTTTAAAAACTATTTTAATTAATCATAATTAATTATGATTTCTAACATCTGTTATAATTAAAATCTAAAGATAATATGATAATCACAAATAAAAAACTAATTATATTATATTAAAAATATAAATTATATAATTTTATAAGCAGTATCAAAAAAAATATAATACATCAAAATAAAAGAAAATCAGATCAGATCCTCCTCATCGTCCTCCTCCCCATTCTCCTGCTTCTCTTCAGCAGCTGGTGGATGAGAGTCGAATGTCCCATTTCTATTGTGTAATCACTTCTAATTTTCAAAATATTGTATTTCTTTTCACTTATGATTTTTTTAAATAGTTTTACAATTATTTTAAAAGCTTCATCTTTGTGTGTAAGAAATAAAACCTAAGTATATCAAGAAAAATCATCAATAATAACAAAATTGAATCAATTGCCATTAAAACTAGTAGTCTTGATAGGCCTAAACAAATTCATATGCAAAAGTTCTAATAGCCTAGTAGTTTTTTTTGGTACCATCTAATAGCCTAGCAGTTGAAATAGCATTTTTAGGTTTAAATGAAGATCTAGTTTATTTATCTAATTGACATATATTGCAAACCTTATTTCTTTCAAAATTAATTTTTGGAAAGTCTCTAACCAAATTATTTCTAATTAATCCAGCAATAGAGTCCAAGCTTGCATGACCTAGTTACATGTCAAATTCAACTAGCTTCATTGACTTTGGCATTCATAGCGATTAGATATTTTATATTATTTCTATGAAAATCATCAAGGATCACTAAGTAAATATTTTCATATCCTTTTTCTATAAATTTAATATTATTATCAGTGGAACTAGTCATAATCTAATGTAATGATTTAAATAAAACATCAAAGCCATTATCACAAAATTTACTTATGCTAAGTAAATTATGCATTAAACCATCAACAAGCAAAGCATTTTCAATATAAGTAGTAGAAGTGATCTTTATATTATCGAGAACAATAATTTTATCTTTTTCATTGTCTTCAAATATAATAACTCCTTCATCTTTAGCTTCAAGAGAGATAAATTGAGATTTATCTCTCGTCATGTGTCTTAAGCATCTACTGTCTAGATACCATTTCTTTTTCATCTTAAAGGATACCAAGCACACCTACAAAAATATGAAACAAGTTTTTTTAAGTACCCAAACTTTCTTGAATCCTTTAAGATTCTTTTTGGAATCCAAATTTATTTCACTTTAACATTTCCAAAGTTAAATATATATTGCAATTAACAGATTTATGTCCAACTTTATTACATTTGAAATAAGTAATTACATGTGCTTTTCCAATATGGGTTTTATAAATATATTTTTTAGAAATTTTTGTTTAGCTGAAGTATTAAAATCTAGGCTAGCTTTATTAAAAATAAGTTTCTATTTTTCTAAGAGCATTTGTAGATTTTATGAGCTAAGAGTAAACTTATCAATGATAGATTTTAATTTATCAATTTTTTATAAATTTTTATTCTTTTCAATCAATTCATTTTATTCTTTCAAAAAATTAGCCTCCTCTTTTTGAAATTAAGTTCTCTTTTTCTTCAATCAAGAAATGATTTAACTTTCTAAGTTCTTTATTTTTAAGAGATAACTTTTTTAAATCATCAAGCAACTCATAAAAAGTATTATGCAACTCTTCAAAAGTAAAATCATTAGAATTATTAGTATTTAACTCATTCTCATGTGCCATGAGAAAAAAGTTAGCTTTTTCTTCCTTTGATTCCTCTTTCTTTTTGGAGCTTGAGTCTTCATATACATCATTGCTTCAAGTAGCCATCATCACTTTCTTTTTGAATTTTTTGAAGCTATTTTTGAGTAGGGGATAGTCAGCTTTAAAGTGATCAGGTTTCTTACATTTATAGCACACGTTAGTTGCTCCTTTTATTTTTCTTTATCCTTTTCTTTACCTTCATCTTCTCTACTAAAACCTTTCTTCTTAGGGCTGTCACAGCCCCAACTCAAGATCATAAGCCCAAAGTCATGGCAACTACCGCATACTCATAAAGAACTCTCTTTATAAGCATGCAAGACATCTCATCATAATATCATAAAGCAACAGTAGAATAAAATTTTATTTAATTAATGTTCAATTAAATCAAATATCTTACAAAAATAATATTTTATAATTTTTCATCAACTTCAATAAATTCTAATCTAAAATAAAAATATTAAATTTTATCTCTAATTTATTTTTTCATAATGAATCTCTAAGCTTAGCTAGTCCTCTGAATCTGTAAAACAATAAAATATAGAGTAATGAGCTAGACAGTCCAATAAGTAATATACTTTTTGGCTAAAAAAATTCAACAATAATAATATATTAAAAAATAAACATGCAAGGTATATCGATTTAAACATATAATACTAATCAAAATAAAATCATTCAAATTCATAAATCGATTCCTTTCAAAATATTTGATTCACCTAGATAGCCATGAACTAATCACAGTACCAGTGCATAACTCATATTGACAGGATGTTGATATATTTGTAATCCTCACTGATAGGGTATCAATATACCAGTGCACAATCTCACTAGTAGGGTGTCGATATACCAACGCATAACTCCTACTAACAAGATGTTGATATACTAGCGCATAAGCCCCACTGACAAGGTATAGATGAACCAGTGCATAACTTCCATTAATAGGGTGTTGATATGCCAATATATAATCTTCATTGACAGAGTTTCGATATATAGTAAATTGTGAGTCAAAATCTATCTCAATTCAAATCTTTCTTTTCAATAAAATTAATTTTATTTTTTAATCGAACAATGCACAAAACCATCCAAAATCAAAATCAATTAATCATAATTCCATAATGAATTCAAAGCCTTTGATAATACAACAATAGTATTCTATAATCGATTTAACAAATAAATATCATGCCTCACATTCACAAATCATAAATAATATGATTCAAAATTTAATGATATAGATATTATATAATTTATTGGTAAATCAAAAGAAAGAGTCATATTACTTACCTCACATGTATTCCAATAGATCTATATAATGCCATATATATTTTTTGAAATCTTCAATTTATAGATTATATCATAATATCCCATTGCTAGGCATCTCATTGTTAAGGCAGCTATACCCCTATACATGATTAAATTTAATAATTAGAAAGGATACAACTAATTAGAAAAGACACGATTCACAGGTGGTCGCATCTAGCAGTCCAGATCCATCAATCATCTAATCTCATATGATCAAAGATTATACTAAAATCTAAATGGTTCAACAGAGATCAAGGATGATCAAATCAGTAGTATTCGACAAAAATCAAGATGGAGGCCACCACGATGCTCGATGATCAAAGGTTAGTTCGATCAAATAATTATAATTAGCTTCATAGAGATCAAATAGATCAAATCTAATGATATTCGAGTCTGACCAAGGTAGGTGTCAGCACTTTATCCAATGACCGCGGATCAGGATCCTTTATTAAGCTTAATCAAAATCATTGAAAGAAAAATTTCTTTATTGGATTAATTATAAAAGAGAGGTGCATATTCTAGCGAGAGAAATTTATAGAAAGAAAGTAGAATTTTTTAGAGAGAAAGTAGAGAGAGAAACTAGAGAGAGAAAGTGAAGAGAGAAATAATTTCAGTAAGAGAAGCAGAGAGGGAAGAGAGAGACCCTCTATTCTTTTTCTTTTTTTTCTTTTTTCTTCCTTTTTTTTTCTTCCTATGGATTCCTGGCAAAAATAAGGGATCTTGTGGTCCCATTTGTTTCTTAGATTGGAGGCCATTATGCGATAGTGGCCAGCAGTAGGTAAGGCTACGATGGCGTAGCCCAAGGAATCCAGATTGGCAGTCGGTAGTGACCACTACCGCTAGAAAACCCAAAAAAAAGAAGGGCGAAAGTCAAAGAAAAATAGGGCTCATTTTCCTCCGAAGTTTTCTAGTGATTGCCAGCTAGAATCTACAAATCTATGGCCTTAAGATGAGGTTGAAATTGTTAATTATGGTTCTCGACATCTTACCCATCATTCTGGTGGTGGTTGGGTCCCAATCTCTAGCAAACAAGGTGGAATGCTGCCAAAAGAAAAAAAAAAGTTTGACCCCTTTCATTGACTGCTGGTGGCTGATCGCCACTTGAATTTGGTGGGAGACTTGATCTCCTTCAAATAAAGGACCAAATGATGCAAGAATAGACTGGAAATCTGACTCCAATTCGAAGTTGGAGTCTCGATCGAACAAGGAAGAAGCACATGCTGGTCTAGAAGTTTCTTTTTTTTTTGGGGTGCTGCTTTCGGATTTGTGTGGGATGTTATATTCTTTCCTCCTAAAACAAAATTTTGTCTTCAAAATTTTTCTAGGTTGAGTTCTCAGAAATACAGAATTACTTTCTCCTCAAGTCATAGTCATCCTCTAACTTCAAAATCAAATCTTTCATCACAATATCTTTCAAACCAAATTCTTATTTTGATTAGCTTAAAAATAATTCAAACCATTATGCTTCCATTATGTACTCTGATTCAAAGTCATTAATACACTAGTGTCAAATCTAAGTTTCTAAGTTATATCATAATCAATATAAGTTATCATCCCAATATCTCTAGTATCATCTACCTACACTCATGTCTGATTCTATGTATCATAATTTATCTATTTATGCTCTGATACTATATAAATTATCATACCCCTGATCCAAGATTGCGAGCCAGAGATTATTGCAACCACTGCATACTCATGAAAAATTTTGTCAAAAGCATGCAAGGCATCTTATCACGATATTATAAAGCAACAATAAAATAAAATTTAAATAATTAATATTCAATTAAATCAAATATCTTATAAAAATAATATTTTATAATTTTTGATCAACTTTAATAAATCCTAATCTAAAATAAAGATATCAAATTTTACCTCTAATTTACTTTCCCATGATGAATCTCCAAACCTGGATAGTCCTCTAAATCTGTAAAATAATAAAATATAGAGTAATAAGCTAGACAGTCCAATAAGTAATATACTCTTTGGCTAGATAAATTCAGTAATAATGATATACTAAAAAATAAACATGCAAGGTGCATCAATTTAAACATACAATACTAATCAAAATAAGATCATTCAAATTTAGTTTTTTCAAAATTTATTTTTAAATTAATAAATTAATTCCTTTCAAAACATCTGATTCACCTCGATAATCATGAACTAATCATAGTACTAGTGCATAACTTTCACTGGTAGGATGTCGATATACTAGTGTATAACTTTCACTGACAAGGCATTGATATATCAGCATACAACCTCCACTGATAGGGTATCGATATTTCAGTGCACAACCTCTACTGATAAGATGTCGATATTTCAATGCACAATCTCTACTGACAGGATGTCGATATATCAGTGCATAACTTCTACTAGTAGGATATCGATGAACTAGTGCATAACCTCCACTTGCAAGATGTTGATATGCCAATATATAACCTCCATTGGTAGGCTTTCGATACATAGTCAAGCTATGAGTCAAAATTTATCTTAATTTAAATCTTTCTTTTTGATAAAATTAGTTTCTTATTTCAATGGAACAATGCACAAATCATTCAAAATCAAAATCAATCGATCACAATTCCATAGTAAAATCAATACCTTTGATAATGCATCAATAGCATTCTATAATAGATTTAACAAATAAATATCATGCTTCACATTCACAAATCATAAATAATATAATTTGAAATTCAATGATAAAAATATTATATATTTATCGATAAAACTAGAAAAAGAGTCACATTACTTACCTCATACATATTCTAACAAAACTATGCCATAATTTTTTTTCAAAATCTTTAATTTATAGATCATATCACAATATCGCATTGTTGGACATCTTCGTGTCAAGACAGCTATACCTCTATATATGATTAAATCCAATAATCAGAAAGGATACAAATAATTAGGAAAGGCACGATTCACAGATGGTCATATCTAGTGGTCTGGGTTGGTCGGTCATCTAACTTCAGATGATCAAAAATTATACTAAAATCTAGATGGTTCAACAGAGATCAAGGATGATCAAACTAGTAGTGTCCGATAAGAATCAAGATGGAGGTCAATACGGTGCTCGATGATCAAAGATTAGTTTGGTCAAATAATTATTTTAATATTAATCTAGATAATATAATAAATAATAAAATTTTAAAATTTATTATCAATATAACAATATTGGTATCATGTTATTATATTATAATAATATTATTATAATATATAATATTTATTATTATTTTAGTATATTATAATAGTTTTAGACTACAATATTTTTAATAATGATGATAATTATATTATGTTATACTTGATTATATTATATTATACCATCAAAAATTATGATTATAAACTATTATTACCTTATAAGCTATTTTTAAGTTGTCTTTTTCAGAAAATTTCATGTCTAGGGTTTAAACTTGGGTCTTTGAAGAAAAAACAACTTCCCTTCAACATGAGAGTCTCAAAAAAAAAAAAAAAAACTTATCTAGAGTGTCCCTAAGAAAGCAATATATAGGTAAAGATTGGAGCTCGTCGTCAAGTAGTTCAGGCCTGTCCACGGGCCATTATAGTAATAGCCCACGTATCTTGCACGTGAATCATACCTGTGCTTCTTTTCCGTGGGGATAGCTTGATATCACATTTATTTGGAAACAATTCATAATCATAAGCAAGCTACAACCATCTGGCAGGAGACTTTGAAATACAAAGGACTCTCTGTGCACCTTTTGGATTGCCCATGTGATAAGCTTTAAACAGTCAGCCCAAGGCCAGGTGACAAACTTTCAATGGCCAGTTTGCCTCATCAGCTAAGGTTAGTTCCAAAATGTACCCGAGTCCATCCTTAGTGTAAATCACATGACAATGTATTATATAATACTAAACACCGTATTCTAGAAATTATATGTCGGTTTGTCTGAAGGGATGTATTGGGTTGCGATTGGGGATGTATCAAGGGATTTTAAAGTATGTACAAGAAACCCTTCGAGTGTTTATCACCAGGACATGTACTATAGACTAACAAACATGAATTCACCAGAAAGCTTCAACTTGCATTTAGGTCAAAGCTTTATGGTCAATTGTCTTATTTATTATGTTCTTATAATTAAGTTTCTTTTCCCTTTTAGAATAAATTTGGATAGGTTTAGCTATAACAATTTACATGTTCAGCCACAAAAAAAAAAAAAATATTGCTAAAAAAAATTTCATTGCCTAAAATATTTGGTGATGACAAAATTTTTACCGCTAGATTCATCACCAATATTCTATCGCTAAAAGTCATTGACAATAAAAATAATAATTCATCATAAAATATTCAATATTTTGTAATGAAATGAGTGTTGTTGCTAGCACATATATAATTCATGACAAAATAATTCATCACTAAAAATAAGTAAATAATATAGTCTAAAATATTAATATTACCAAATTGATTGTGGTTGCACAAAATCAGGAATGGTATATTTAAACTACTAAAAAATTTGAAGTATATATAGAATATATATTAATATATGATCACTACCTCTAAAATATATTAGATATATTTAATATTAATTAGCACAAAATATTTTCAGGTACATATGTCTGAAATAGAATCAATAACATATTCAGCAATGAAATTTTCATTTTTGTAGAAACTCCAAATTAATTTGCAATAAAATTAATTAATTTGTCATCAAAATAAACCATCAATGCTTAGCATCAAAAATTTGCAATTATACAATGATGCATAAATAACAACATCCATTTTGTTGTTAAATATTTAATGTTTTGCAATAAAACTATATATGTTGCTAATAAATATATATTTAATAATGAAAACTATCATCACTAAATTATATAAATAATTTATAACAAAAACTATTTTGTCATAAAAGTTATACAATGATGAAAAAGTGAAAAAGTCTAGTTTACTATTAAATAGTTAGTATTCTACGATAAAACTATACATGTTGCTGATAAAGATATATTTAACTATGAAATATTATTATTACTAAATATTAATTAGATAATTAGCATTAAAAATATTTTTTGTCAACATGAAAATAAATTATTTCATTACCAAATACCTACATTATGCAACATAACTGTATGCATCACCAATAAATAAATATTCAATGATGACATGTTATTCTCACCAAAAAATAGAGATCTATCTATGATAAAATATAATTATATTACAAAATATAAAAACATTAATGATAAAATTAATTTATAATAAAAATATGCTAATACTTTTTAGTTTCTTATATCCACAAGTATACACTTCGAAACAATTCTAGCACCATCATCAAAATTAATAATCAACTCATGAAAAAAATATAATTTCACTAAATTTCATTGTACTCATGATAATAACTTTTCAGCATAAAAATATCATAAATTGTCACAAAAAGATTCCGACCAAAAAGCTAGAATGGGAGTTTTGGCACCATAAATTTGATGAAAAAAATTAGCGATAAAATATAATTTTTTTGCCAAAAATACCATTTAAATAATATTTCATGATAATTTTTTTATTTTATGATATTTATTAGCAAAAAATTATGATTTAAAATAAATTATTTTGTTACTGATTGACCATTATTTTGCATCATCAGAAAGCTTCATTTTACATCATGTCAAAATTTTATGATCAATTCTTTTATTTATTAAAAATTATGATTTAAAATAAATTATTTTATTACTGATTGATCATTATTTTGTATCATCAAAAATTTTACTTTACACCATGTCAAAATTTTATGATCAATTCTCTCATTTATTATGTTCTTGTAATTATGTTTCTTTTTATTTCTAAACTATGTTCAGATAGGTGACAATCAAATCTTGTCTATCAAGATTTAAATAAGAAAGAGACCATACGATTAAGAGCCATACTAAATTTCAAACAAATCCTTGCAACTAATTAAAATCTAAAAAGTTAAATAAATGAAATTTCTTCCACTTAACATGGGCTGGATCCAATTATTAATTTTTTTTTGGAATTCCTTGCCGATGATTGGGGTTAGAAGTGTAATTTTATACAATCATAGAAGAAAAATATGATACAGAAAATAATAGCATGTGCAATGTTTACAAACATCCAAAATTTGCAATCACCGCCGGTACCCGGACGTCCCCATCCCGTCCGGCTGTCTCACACTGTCTCTCCACTGAATTCTTTTGCAGCCCTCATTCATCGAGACCTTTCTTTTGAGATGTCTGATCTTAATTGTTTTGTTCCGAAGCAAAGATACATGGAGAAATTTAGGCCGGCGACCGCATGGCCCAGCTTTGATAAACCTTGGAACACAGCTGTAGGATGGGGACAGAAAATTATAGTAGCAGCAGCATGCAGTGAGCCTGAATGCAAAAGCAAGCAGATGATAGCAACCCATTACCCACAACAACCAAAGATATATGGAGAATTACAACCAACAAATGACTTGAAATGATGGTTGAAACTTATGATGCAAAGAAGAGACAGAACTCTGTGATAAGTGGACTAAGGCAAACTCATAACAGTCCCGTTGCAGCTTGTAACAGAATAGCTGAAGAAGCAACAAGCAATTACATACCTCCAAAAGCAAGTTCTAAACAAGGAAAGGGAACTTTGACAGTTGATGTAAGATTTGTCCTCATCCATCCCCGATAGCTGAACAATTGGCCTGATTAAAGTCCAAAACATAGATTCTAGAGACAACAATTAATCCAGCAAGCAGATAAGAACCAGGTACATAGAATAGAAGTTAGCCAGGTATAATTGCTGAATGACCATCTCCATAGATAAGCAAAGAGGAGCTTCATCATATTGAGTAACATAGAAATAATACAAATCCACACTACCATGTGCTGTAAGCAACATTAACAGTAAAGTTATAACGGCCATGTACCTGATGTCGAAATAGAAGAACAGCAAAGAGATATGGATGATTTTATAAACTTGCAACTCAGGAGCCCACCGAACAAGCCAAGAAACATGCAGCATCCCAGACCGTTTGAGCAGCATATGAGGCAAAAGAATGCCAACAATCCTACAGTATCCCTGAGCAGCATAACTAGCATAGCACATATAATGGTGGACCAAGAAGACTGCTTGGACCCATGTACATAACCCATCAGCTATTGTAAAATGCCGTAGGACATTGGTGTCAGGATCAAACCCATGGTAGTTACTGAAGTCAAGAATCATTATTATCAGAATTTTAAAGGTTTAAACGCAAAACCAGCAGTAAGATCCACAAAGCATATACATAATAACCTCTTGCGGACAGGCTGGGACAGAATGGCTGCCATGATGGTTTGGGTAAGTTGAAAAAAAATCCTTTAGTGTGTGCACTAGAAAAGATTGTATGGAGCAGTCTTTCATTTTTGCCACATATCCTATCACATCTATCTTAAAATTGAAATTGAAAAATCAAATTAGGATGGAGCTTCTCTCACTAGCAAGAAAAATTATACTTTACACTGTGTGCCCCAACGTAGCCGTGTACCATACCGACCATCACTTTTCCTTTGTATGGACCAATTATCAAGACAAGTATACGATGAATGCAGTCTATGGGGAGGATACACGGTTATTAGCATGGTGCACGGCCATATGGTACACATGATGTTCGTTATAATTTCTTCACTAACTAAAAAAAGGAAATATACGAAGCATTATATATATGGCCATTTGCACATATCTCTCTCCTTTTCCTCATCAAGCCATCTTTCCCTCTTTGTCCATCCATAAAAACTCTCTCGTCATCCTCGAGTTGCTTTCTTCTCATCTTCTTTCTCATGAAGACATCCATTCCAAGTCTAAATCATATGGCAATATGTTATATACTGATAAACATCATGTTCTGAAAGTTATATATTGGTTTATCTAGAGAAATGTATTAGATTGCTACTAGAGATACGTTAAAAAAGTTTAAAGTATGTATCAAAAATCCATGCATCGGGTGTCTATCGCCACAACATATACTAGTACTAATAAACATGAAGTTACTAGAAAGCTTCTACTTGCATCATGTCAAAATTTTACGGCTAATTCTCTCATTTGTTATGTTCTTGTAATTAAATTTCTTTTTCTTTCTAGACTAGGTTTAGATAGGTAACAATCAAATCTTGTCCATCAAGATTTAAATAAATGAGCAAGAATAATAGGATTAAAAGCCACACTGAATTTCAAACAAATCCTTGTAACTAATTAAAATCTGAAAAGGTCAAATAAATTGATTTTCTCTTGCTTAACATGGGCTGGATCCAATTATTTGATTTTTCTGAAATTTCCTACCAATGAATGAGGGCAGAAGTGTAATTTTATATATTTATAGAAGAAAGATAAGGTACACAAATAACAGCATGTGCAATAATTGCAAAACTCAAAGAGCTGCAGTCAGATTTTGTCACCCACTTCAATCATTTGATTATAGAAAATCTCATCTCGATTCCGGTTCTAAAGTGGAATGAAAATGACCCAATTTTTCTAAAATCCAATCCCAACTTGCTTTTAAAGATTTAAATCATCATTTTGATTCCGATTTTAGTTACAAATCAAATGCTTTACGGATACAGCCATTTCAATTTTCATTTCAATCTATTTCAATTCTAATTTTAATTTATTCTCACTATTTTATCGAATACCATAGTCCTCTTCTATGATAAACGAAAAATCCTAATTGATTTCTTTAGTAAAGTTGAGATCCTAATTCCTTATAAAAGCTTTGTGATTGCACAACAAACCTTTATAAATTCAAAGATAGGAAATTCTTTACAATTGCATCTCATATAATTCTCAACTAAATCTTGATCTTTAAAATATTTATAGCTTTATGGTTGTACGATAAACTATAATATTTTAGTTAAGTCAGATCCTTTATTTTTATACAGTCATATTTGAATAATGCTGTCCTTGTGGTTGCACAACAAAGCAATATAACCAAATATACCATAAGCATCTATATGCATCATGACTATATCAATTCACATAGCAAGCCTTATGGTTGCACAACAAACCTCCTATGATTCTTGACATAATGTTGACCTAGCATGAAGGAAGGCCCCAAGTAGTGTTTTTAACATCAAGCTTTCCAAATTTAAGATCTTTTAACCAAATTGGCCAGGTAAGTAGGTAGGAAGCTCTCCGTGCTTTCGCAATGGTCTTAATTAAGTAACCACCTTTGATATTTTTCTAAACACCAATTGATCAATCGATATAAAATTGGTCAGCCTTTAGTTCCTTGCACTATGACTTAATATAAATTTTTATAAGGGCTCTCTGGTCTCATCCACATTCTATTATGAACATGTAACATTTATTGCATATCTAACATTAAATTAAACAATATGTCAATCATAAAAAAATTTACATGCTTCAAAATTAAATTTCATACCAAGACATATGATTGCAAAATTCAACTATGAATTGCATAACATAATTCATATCAAATATATGAAATTAAAACATTGCTACCACATAGCATAATTCAAAAATCTAGGTGATCAATAATTCTATACCTAAGTATGATAATATGATTGGATCAATCAAGGTTGGCTTTAATACCACTATAGGATTTTGATGACATAACAGAAGCATGGATTTCAAAATTTTTTCATTATAAAATTCTAACCATCAAACCCTAATCCAAGATCACCTTAATGATTAACAATCATATACAATATGTATATTATTATAGTAGATATAGAAGAATACCTGTGACGTTAAATCCAAATTTTGGTAGAGTTTTCACTAGATGCCCAAGTATTCGCCCTCCAACATTGATCCATATGGGAATTGAATTCAAGACTCAAGCTCCCTAATTTGATTCTTCCTTGCGAAACTTCTTTCATAAAGATTCTTCTAGGCTTTAATGGCTATAAAACCCTTCTCGAACTTCTCTCTTTTTTTTTTCTCTTTCCTACTTCCTATTTCTCTTTATCTTTGCTATTTCTCTTCCTAAGCCCTTGTCCTAAAGTAGACACCTTGTCCTTAAGAAGACTTTGTCTTAATAAGGGAAGGAAGAGAGATATTGGGACAATAGTGCAAAGGTTATAAAAAAAGAAAGGATAGAGATTGGAATGAAAACACCCCAGGCCACGCCACCTATCATGGGGATGCTTATCCACTCGATCTCATGTCCCTTCTTTAATTCTTACACCTCTCCACAATTTTCCATGCCCCTCAGTGATAAGTGATATATTTTTATATTTATTGTAGATATTTTTGATAATTTATGATGTTAACATCTTCTTAAAAATCTAATTTCATGAATTTATTAAATTTTCTTAAAAAATAAGTAATTTTAAAAAAAAATATAAAATTAGATATATTTATAAAAATAAGATATTAATTTAATAAAGTAATTTAAGTACCAAAAAAAGAAAAATTTTTAAAAAATTTAATACATATTTTTTTTCAATTTTTCAGATAAAAATCAGAGCAAAAACAGAGCCAAAATATCCTAAAAAACCTTAAAAATAGCCTCCGGTGCATGGTGGACCAATTGATTGGTCCACAGAGCCAGGATGCGGTCCACAGCAAACTTCACGCGGTCCACAGATGCGGTTCACAGTGAGAGATGGATTCTGGGCATGATCCAACGGCTGACATTCATTCCGATCCAGATCTAACGGTCTAGACGTGTTGCTAACTTTGAATAGGAGATCAGAAGCGCTGATCGATGGCCCAGATCTCATTCGAACGTAGATCGGATGATCAGAATCGAATCCGACCCTGATAAAGAGTAAAAGACTGATTTTTGGGCTGATTTGAGTGATCCAAGCCTGATTCGATGGCCAAAAAAATTCTTAAAGATTTTTATACGATTTCTAAGGGTTTTAGGACTCCTTTTATGATCAGAAAAATATGAAAAAGTCATCTATAAATAGGGGGTCTGGAAATAAGCTTTAGGAGGAGAAAAAATCAAAGAAAAAGTAAGAAAAAAATAAAGAAAAAAATTAAAGAGCTTTAGGGATCAAATATTGGGAGATTATGGAGCTAGAGAGCTTGATGCGTGGCTAAATCTCTTCAATCCAGGAATATGATGAAGCCTGTAAATGAGTTTTTATTTTTTACTTTTTGTATTTAATTTTTATGTAATAAAATTATACTTTTATTTTATATCTTTTTATTTTTTTTGGTATTGATCCAGCCTACACGGCCTATACCTTCTATTGACGTGCCGTGATCCCTGGATACAGTACGTGCTTTAGAGAGATAGATCGTAGTATGTTAGATTAAATTTAGATCTTGTAATTAAATTTAGATAGTTTATACTCCAACAAGACGAGCTGTAATCTACTGATACAGTCCGTATCTCTTAAAGATAAACTATACTAATACCATAATTATAAGAATTAAATATTATAATATAAAAAAAAAAAATAAATCTTTTTGCATGGTAGATTCAGAATTCCTGGATTATTTTTTTGAATTATTTTTTTTCATAATTTAATTTATACTTTTAATTGAATTTTTGCTATTTTATTTTTTTAATCCTTCTACAATCAATTCTCTTTTATTTCTTCTTAAAAAAAAAGAGGTAATCGCCCTAGATCCTCATGGAAACGATCCATACTCATCCTATCTATATAGTTTGAGTTGGTTTTTATTCTTGATCACCTAAGACAGCAATCAAATTTTGACACCATTCTGGGGATCTAGGCATAATTATTTTTAAAAAATTTTTTTTTCTTAGTTTCTTTCTAACTTGCTTAGTTCCTTAGTCAAACTTATTTTCTTTCAAAAAAAAATCTCTACATTAATACCTCATAATCTACTTAAGGAATTAGATACTTAATCACAAAATCTAAAAAATAAAACATATCAATTTACTCTTAACTAACTATCAAATCTGGTCATCTTTTCTTCTTGCATTACATAAGTCCATAAAATATCTTAAGGGCACAAACCCTAAACAAGATAAAGTGAGAATTTCATCACCCTTTCTTGGTCCACAAACTACCATCCTGTATATTGTATTGACCTAAATCTTAACTTAAAATCAATTAGACATTGGCCCCTAAGGACTTTCGAGCTCAATAAAACAAGGGATCCTAAGAGTAAGATCGGGTTAGAGTGAGTCAGTTTGACTGGTGTCTAGAAAAGTAGTTCAAGGACTACATCCTGAAGGAAGGTGGTTATTTAATTGATTCCGTTCGCTTATCTGGTCAACTCAGTTGGTGTCTAAGGAAAGTAACGGGGGGACCCCTACAGACCTTACACTTATCTGGCCAGTTGAATGACTAGTATTTTACTTGGAGTGCTCAAAGGTAACCTTGATAAGTTAGGAGCTGTCTAGATCTAGGGTTACCCTTAGCTAGGATTGATTGTATAACGTGACTACTAACCTACAAACATTAACCCTAATTAAAATACTCTTCTCTAATGTCTCTAGATTTAGGACTCCTTAGGACTCTCATCTCTAGAACTCTTCTTCTTCTCCTCTTTTTCTCTCATATATTAAAATTAAAAAAAAGTTAAAAAAAATTTCTACTGGGATAAAATAAAAATTATTAGACACAATCTAAAATCTACAAGCCTATAAGGTTACTGAAGAAGAAATGGATTCCAATAGACAACCTAGAACTTGTTGGACCTGTGTTATTCGATTAGCTCTGTCCAACCGTCTAGAATTAGATCCTCAACTAACAATTTTATAATTAATTTTCAAACGATTAACATGCATCCTACATTCACTGAAATTGAAAATGTATACATTTATTCAAGGGAGTTTGAAGATATTAGAATTGCAACTTTGACCAATAGAATTGAAGCCTTATAATTCAAAAGACATATCCAATTTAATCAAGTGCTAGCACCCATGTGCATTGGATGTAATGCACCAGATCATGTTGTGGAGGAGTATCTTTATTTGATGAACCCAACCCAAACTGAGCTCATACAGGAGAGTGCATTCAATGAAAGCTATATAAATGAACCTTATGCACCAATCTATAATCCAGGGTCTGAAAGTCATCCCAATTTTATATGGTCACAAGATGCAACATTAGGAGCCCATAATTTTTATTAACCCTATCTATGGCCAACCAAATATTGAATGATCAACCAGGTTTAGATCTTGAAGAAGAAGTCAACACATTAAAAAAGAATCTAGATATCTTAGCGCAATCAACCTCAAACATTAAAAATACCCTCAATAATTTCATGCAAACTACTGACCAATTATTTAAACAATTGGGCCAATCAACTACAGTAGTTAGTAAACTAGAAGAGGATAAATTATCAAGCCAACTAGAGGATGACCCTAGAGCTCAGAATGGTCTAGAACTTAAAGACCAGTTCAATCAGTTGAGAACATTCAGGTCTGAGGAACTGGAGGAGATATACGAAGTTGATAATAATGAGGTATCCACACCTAGTGACCATTATACTCAGCTAAATCCAAAATTAATTGTTGAACCCCTCATGACACTGGTTGAACCTCTACTTAAAAAGGAAGAGGCAACAATAGGAGATCCAGAAACACTTCTTCAGCACATCGAGTATATAGATCTAGATCTCTTAAAACTCCGACTAGTACTTAAGTTATACCTAGATTTAATTATAAAGAAAGAATTGTTAGTTATCAGGAGAATGAGTCATATAATGGTTTCAAATAGAAAATACCTTGAGGAAGAGCCTGAATCATGTAGAGAATTACAGACTCATGTTAAGATTGAGTAGGAATAGGATAAATACTCTTTTAGTGTCTGGCTGAAGACGTTAAACTAAGCACTTTTGAGAGGCAACCCAAATTTTTTACTTTATTTTAACTAATTTTTATTTTTTTAAGAATAAAGGATCACTCTGTATGGAAGAGCCTGTCAATAATCTGGTCTGGCTGAAAACTTAAAACTTAGCGCTTTTTGGGAGGCAACCCAATTTTTAGTTTTTACTTTTAATTTCTTTTGCATTATGTTCTAGTTAATCAAGGCTTGCTTTATACGGATTTGAAGGCAATATTGGCTAAGATGGGGGAAGCACAATTTTGCAAAAAAGCTTCTAGATCTGGTGACATCTCTCCTTTTTCTTTTTCTTTTTATGCACCCTTCATTTTTCTTACTCTATTGAGGATAATGTCGATTAAGTTGGGGGAGAAGAATAAAAAAAAATTCAAAAAAAAAAATTCAAAAGTCTCAAGTAAGTTAGTATTTATATTTAAGCACTTGATTACACTTAAGAATCAAATTAAATCAAGTATTTTAAAAAAAAAATTGATGTACAGTCTAGAGAGTTCTTGAGATATCGAAGGATCAAGTATTAAGAAAACTCAATAAGGAGTTAAATTTAAAACTTAAATAGTTTTCTTTGAGTATTTCTAAATTTTTTTACCAGTATCAAAGAAGAGTTTACTTCTTATGAACTTCTGTAGGGTAACTATATATTTCTTCATATATTTAAAAAAAAAGTTTTCAAGTATTTCATGCTGAGTAATCGGGCTTCTTTGCCTAAGCAAATATTAAGTTTCACGTTAAAAGGTATGAAGGGCAAAGAAGCTTTATTGTAAAGCTAGTTTTAACTCGTAGCCTGTTTGATTCGAGCAAGTAGGTCTGAGGGATATTCTATACCTAGTGCCCTAAAGTCATCTGATTTGAGAGTCATTGACTGAAAACTCGCTACATGGATCAAACAGAAAGCTTAAGGGGTTAAGACACTCAATAGCAGTACAACATTAAAAAAAAAAAGAGTTCAATAAAAGAAGGATGGAAGTAACAATGTACTTGTCCATAAGAAGGATAATGATTTAGAGATAAAGGTAGAAATAATTTAAAAAAAATCAAAAAAAATTTAGTATTCTTAGTTTAACTCTTATATTGATTAGTATTAATACTCTAATGACATACCTCACTCAAGCTCTACTGTATATCAGTGGTCTTTTTAAAATTATTTGATGAAATTTGAGACTTTAAGTTAAATGATACTTCATTCTAAATTCTTTCTCTACTCGAGGATGAGCAAAGTTCAAGTTGGGGGGTATGATAAGTGTATATTTTTATATTTATTGTAGATATTTTTGATAATTTATGATGTTAACATCTTCTTAAAAATCTAATTTCATAAATTTATTAAATTTTCTTAAAAAATAAATAATTTTTAAAAAAATAAAATTATATATATTTATGAAAATAAGATGTTAATTTAATTGAGCAATTTAAGCATCAAAATGAAGAGAAATTTTTGAAAAATTTAATGCATATTTTTTTCAATTTTTTAGGTAAAAATCAGAGCAAAAATGAAGCCAAAATATCCTAAAAAACCTTAAAAATAGCCTCCGGTGCATGGTGAACCAGTCGATCGGTCTACAGAGCCAGGACACGGTCCACAGCAAACTTCATGCGGTCCACAGACGTGGCTCACAGCGAGAGATGGATTCTGGGCACGATCTAATGACTGACATTCATCCCGATCCAGATCTAACGATACAGATGCATTGCCGACTTTGAATAGGAGATCAGAAGCGCTGATTGATGGCCCAGATCTCATCCAAACCCAGATCGGACGGTCAGAATCGAATCCGACCCTGATAAGGAGTAAAAGGCTGATTTTTGGGCTGATCTGAGTGGTCCAAGCCTGATCCGACAACCAGAAAAATTTCTAAAGATTTTTATACAATTTTTAAGGGTTTTAGGACTCCTTTTGTGATCAAAAAAATATAAAAAAATTATCTATAAATAGGAGATCCAGGAATAAGCTTTAGGAGGAAAAAAATCAAAGAAAAAGTAAGAAAAAAATAGAGAAAAAAATCAAGGAGCTTTAGGGATCAAATATTGAGAGATTATGGAGCTAGAGAGTTTGATGCATGGCCAAATTCCTTCAATCCAGGAATATGATGAAGCCTGTAAATAGATTTTTATTTTTTTCTTTTTGTATTTAATTTTTATGTAATAAAATTATTCTTTTATTTCATATCTTTTTATTTTTTTTTGGTATTATTCCAGCTTACACGGCCTATACCCTGTATTGACGTGCCGTGATCCCTAGATACGGTATGTGCTTTGGAGAGATCGATCGTAGTATGTTAGATTAAATCTTAAATCTTGTAATTGAATTTAGATAGTTTATACTCTAACAGGACGAGCTGTAATCTACTGATACAGTCCGTATCCTTTAGAGATAAACTATACTAATACCATAATTATAAGAATTAAATATTATAATATAAAAAAAAAAAAAAAATCTCTTTGCATGGTAGATTCAGAATTCTTGGGTTATTTCTCTGAATTATTTTTTTTATAATTAATTTATATTTTTAATTGAATTCTTGCTATTTTATTTTTTTAATCTTTCTATAATCAATTCTCTTTTATTTTTTTTTTTAAAAAAGAGGTAATCGCCCTAGATCCCTATGGAAATGATCCCTACTCACTCTATCTATATAGTTTGAGTTGGTTTTTATTCTTGATCGCCTATGACAGCGATCACTCAACAAAAAATCTCATACCAAAAGCAACATATCTTACTCACGCTCTACTGTATATCAGTGGCCTTTTTAAAATTATTTGGTGAAATTTGAGATTTAAGTTAAATAATACTTAATTCTAAATTCTTTCTCTACTCGAGGATGAGCAAAGTTCAAGTTGGGGGGTATGATAAGTGGTATATTTTTATATTTATTTAGATATTTTTGATAATTTATGATGTTAACATCTTCTTAAAAATCTAATTTCATAAATTTATTAAATTTTTTTAAAAAATAAATAATTTTTAAAAAAAATAAAATTAGATATATTTATGAAAATAAGATGTTAATTTAATTGAGCAATTTAAACATCAAAATGAAGAGAAATTTTTGAAAAATTTAATGCATATTTTTTTCAATTTTTTAGGTGAAAATCAAAGCAAAAATAAAGCCAAAATATCCTAAAAAACCTTAAAAATAGCCTCCGTGCATGGTGAACCAGTCGATCGATCTATAGAGCAGGACGCAGTCCACAGCAAACTTCATGTGGTCCACAGACATGGCTCACAGGAGAGATGGATTCTGGGCACGATCCAATGGCTGACATTCATCCCGATCCAAATCTAACAGTACAGACGCGTTGCTGACTTTGAATAGGAGATCAAAAGCACTGATTGACGGTCCAGATCTCATCCAAACCCAGATCGAATGGTCAGAATCGAATCCGACCCTGATAAGGAGTAAAAGGCTAATTTTTGGGCTGATTTGAGTGGTCCAAGCCTGATCCGACGGCCAGAAAAATTTTAAAGATTTTTATATGATTTTTAAGAATTTTAGGACTCCTTTTGTGATTAGAAAAATATGAAAAAATTATCTATAAATAGGGATCCAGGAATAAGCTTTAGAAGAAAAAAATCAGAGAAAAAGCAAGAAAAAAATAGAGAAAAAAATCAAGGAGCTTTAGGGATCAAATATTGAGAGATTATGGAGCTAGAGAGCTTGATGTGTGGCCAAATTCCTTCAATCCAGGAATATGATGAAGCCTGTAAATAGATTTTTATTTTTTTTTTTGTATTTAATTTTTATGTAATCAAATTATTCTTTTATTTCATATCTTTTTATTTTTTTTGGTATTATTCCAGCTTACACGGTCTATACCCTGTATTGACGTGCCGTGATCCCTGATACGGTATGTGCTTTGGAAAGATCGATCGTAGTATGTTAGATTAAATCTTAGATCTTGTAATTGAATTTAGATAGTTTATATTCTAATAGGATGAGCTGTAATCTACTGATACAGTCCGTATCCTTTAGAGATAAACTATACTAATACCATAATTACAAGAATTAAATATTACAATATAAAAAAAAGAAAAAAATAAATCTCTTTGCGTGGTAGATTCAGAATTCTTGGGTTATTTCTCTGAATTATTTTTTTTATAATTAAATCTATACTTTTAATTGAATTCTTGCTATTTTATTTTTTTTAATCTTTCTATAATCAATTCTCTTTTATTTTTTTTAAAAAAAGAGGTAATCACCCTAGATCCCTATGGAAATGATTCCTACTCACTCTATCTATATAGTTTGAGTTGTTTTTATTTTTGACCGCCTACGACAGCGATCACTCAACAAAAAATCTCATACCAAAAGCAATTTAGATAAGGATTCATCCTTATCCAAACTCAAGTGGGACCATAAGGGGCGGCAAGGGGGGTTTAATCTTTATCCATTTATTTTAATGACTAAAAGATGTTTAAGAGGTAGAAGGACTCTTTTGTGCCTCTTAATCATCTGAAGTCCATGCCACAAAAATATTGTTCATGAAAAAACATTGGATAAAGATAAGGAAGAGGCGCCCCACACCAAGGGGCACCATTTCAAAATTGCATAAGAGAGAAACACCCATGCACCAAAGAGAGAAACTCTCTGGCATGTGGAAAGCTTGATGGTTGGCACCATATCCCTTGGCACAATTAGCCAAGAGTCAATCCAATCAAACCCAATCCAAACATGAGTCTAATTGGATTTAATTAGTCCAATTTGGAGCCCAAAAATCAAATCCAATTTGATTAGAAGCTTGGATTTGCAACACGTGCTAGCATGTTCATCCTACAAACATGATCTAATTCAAATAAATTCTTGATCAATTTTTTATGTGTGTGATCCATTGGATTCCACATCTAGCTAATAATCGGTTTGGATGTAAGTTGATCAGATTTGACTAGAATCCTTTCTAATCGATTTAGGTCTAAATCATGCTAATTTGATTTCAATAATTAGAATCTTTTCTAATTGACGATCGGATTAAATTTTTTAAATCGATCTAACCTATAAGATAAGATTGACATCTAGCAATATATTATGTCTATTCAGAAGATATAAAATTTTGATAAAAATATCAAAAATATCCTTCAGTGGTAAGTTACTGTGCAATTTAATCCTGTGATCATACTGCATTTCAAATATAACTATAGATATGAAATCATGTCAAATCTAATTTTATATTTATATTTTTTTATTTAATAATAATAATTTAATTAATAAATTATTAAAAAAATTTAATTTTTATTCTACTTTGATTAAAGTCTTCTTAAATCATCATATGATAAGAGCAAGTAAGATGCAATCTCCTCTTACTAGGAGTGATCGATTCTATGTTGACCTACTCATAATCTCCATATACAATCCACCACATCCAGAACACCTCATACATGACTTAGTCATGAATGAGTATGAATTAAAATATGGATTCATGTGTATAAGGTTCTATGATAGTCTCAGATCTAATGATTAGTTGCACTACTCCCACTCAAAGAACCATCTTTTGATATATAAATAAGGCTCCATAAGATGTTCTCTTTTGGCGAGTCAATTCAGTAAACTCATTCTCTAATGAGCATCTACATCTTTATATTAGTGTTTACACAAGTGATTGTAAGATCAATTATCTTCTCTATTGAGTATACATAGATGTGCCAGTCTTTTCAAAATATTGATCTCCGACTCAATATACCAATGACTGAAAATATTTTAGATTAAAATTTTAGGGTTTCAAGTCTCACTGGCATGATCTCATCATAGCTCTAAAATTATTATTCTAATCTATGGGTTCATCATAATCTTAATAATAAATATAAAATACAGCATATAATAAAATATAAAGCTTTTATTTATTCATAAAAATATCATGTACATAATAGAAAAATCAAAAAAAAATCCATCGCAATACAAATTGTGATTGGCTTGTAAAGCATAATTCTTTTATATCTATTAGGCCATTTGCACATATTCCTCTCCTTTTTCTCATCAAGCCATCTTTCCCTCTTTATCCATCCATAAAAACTCCCCTGTCATCCTTGAGTCGCTTTCTCCTCATCTTCTTCCTCATGAAGGCATCCATTCCAAGTCTAAATCATATGGCAATATATTATATACTAATAAACATCATGTTTTGAAAATTATATATTGATTTATCTAGAGAAGTGTATTAGATTGCTACTAGGGATATGTCAAATAAGTTTAAAGTATGTATCAGAAATCCATTCATTGAGTGTCTATCGCCACAACATGTACTATGTACTAATAAACATGAAGTTACTAGAAGCTTCTACTTGCATCATGTCAAAATTTTATGATCAATTCTCTCATTTCTTATGTTCTTGTAATTAAGTTTCTTTTCTTTCTAGACTAGGTTTAGATAGGTAACAATCAAATCTTGTCCATCAAGATTTAAATAAATGAGCAAGAATAATAGATTAAAAGCCACACTGAATTTCAAACAAATCCTTGTAACTAATTAAAATCTGAAAAGGTCAAATAAATTGATTTTCTCTTGCTTAACATGGGCTAGATCCAATTATTTGATTTTTCTGGAATTTCCTACCAATGAATGAGGGCAGAAATGTAATTTTATATATTTATAGAAGAAAGATAAGGTACACAAATAATAGCATGTGCAATAATTGCAAAAGTCAAAGAGCTGCAGTCACATTTTGTCACCCACTTCAACCATTTGATTATGGAAAATCTCATTTTGATTTTGATTTCAAAATGGAAACGAAATGGCTCAATTTTCCTAAAATACAATCCCAGTTTTTCTTAAGGATTCAAATCATCATTTTGATTCTGATTTTAGTCGCAAATCAAATGCTTTAAGGATATGGCCATTTCAATTTTCATTTCAATATGTTTCGATTCTAATTCTGACTTCGATTTCAATTGTGAATCAAATGCTCCCTGTGCTTTTATAGCTTTCATTTATTGACACCTCTTTCCAATGACAGAGATGCGCATATGACATTGACATGGAAATTATGAAGTCTTGCCTCTAACGGAGATGCACAATCGGCACTTATGTGGAAATTATGAAATCTTTCAAGCACTATTAAAGGTTAATGAATTAAGAGATTAATATCGTAAAAATCTGCAGCTTATTTTTCCTAATTGGGTGCCCGAAGACTCAAGCAGCTAGTTGATGGTTAGACATGGAGGCACTACTGGAAGTTGTTGGTCAATAGTGTCAGGATCAAGCCCATGTTAGTGGCTGAAGTCAAAAATTATTATTGTCAGAAATTTAAAGGTTTAAATATAAAACTGATGGTGAGATCCACTATGTATATAAACAACTTATTGCAGACTAGCTAGAATAGAATGGCTACTAGGATGGTTTGGGTAAGTTGAACGAAAATCCTCCAAGTCATGCACTAGAGAAGGTTGTATAGAGTAATTTTTGTTTTTCATTTCCTTTTGCCATGTATCCTATTGCATCCATCTTAAAATTGAAATTAAAAAGTTAAACTAAAATGGGGCTCCTCTCAATGGCGGGAGAAATTATACCCCACACCATGTGTTCCAACATGGCTGTGCATCATACCAACTACCTGGTTTCCATTGTGTAAGCCAATTATGAGTGGAGTGCTTAATGAATGGGGCTCATAGGTGGGAGACTTGGTAATTGGCATGGTGCACGGCATGCGTACACATGGTGTAGGATATAATATTGCTCACGTATGGCTACCCAAGAGGGGGGTGAATTGAGTACTTTAAAAATTTTAATCAAATTAAAGATTTAACAAGTATGTTCTCAAACAAAGTGATTATGAAGTGAAAGTAATTAGCAGCAGTAGAAATAAAATATATAAATTGCTAACTATAAAATAAAAGCTAAGCTAAGCAAGAATTGAAAGCAAGTAAAACAAACATAAGAAAGCACAACACAAATACACAAAATTTATAGTAGTTTGGAGCAACTCGCTTCTACATCCACTCTCCAAGCTTTCCTTAAGAATTTCACTATAATCCTTCTTTGATTACAGTGTATTTATTTTTTTCAGGCTCACAAATAAATTCAATTAATTTTTTTGGGATTACCAACCATTATACTACACTGATAGTTTTTCGGACTCACTATCAATTCAGTTGGTTTTAACCTTGGCTCACCAATCAAAATCGTACAAAAATTATTTTTCTGGACTAACATCAACCTCAATTGATTTTAACCTTGGCCCACTAATCAAATCACTACAAACATCTAATTCAACGCTTGGACCAATCTAAATTTTTTATCCCAAAAAATTTGAAAGAAAACAAAATACAAAGCATACAATTTCAGCACAAAAGAAAAACTAAAAGAGGAATCTTTTGAAGTGTAGTGAAGAAGCTAAATGATTGTTCTTTTGAAACTTTGTCATCTCTACTTTGAAGCTTGATAGGATGTAGAGATGATAAAAATGACTACTGTTGAAAGTCTACTGAAATTTGTGCTCAAATCCCTCTCTTCTTTCTTTCTTTTTGGATATTCAATGTTCCTTATCCAACTTGATGATTTTCTCTTTTTGATCCACTTGTCTTGCTTTTCAAATATTTCTCTAGCCTTTTATAACCTTGGAAGTGGCTGAGGAGTGAGTTTTAGCCATTGGAAGGGCTGAAATAGCCGTTGTGAGAGAGCGGAGATAAAAAGCTATAAATATGAAAACTAGCTTTATAATCAGCTATAGTAATTGGATCGACTTAACTTTTCATTGGGTCGACTCAGCTATAATAACTAGATCAGCTCAGTAAAAATTGGGTTCGCTCAGTCATTGGATTTGAAATTTTAGCTTTTTGTCTTTTTTCTTCACTAAGATTGGGTTAGCTCAATCTTCTACTGGGCCGATGTAGCTTACATGCCAAGCATGCCAATATGCTGAAATCGATCCAAAATCTCTCAACATTATTTTTCTTTATATTTTGACCTTTCAAACTAGAATTTTTTGGCTCCAATGCTTCTAAAATCTTTCAAATATTTCTCCAACTTTAGGATTTGTTCTTAAGATAAATTTTTTATTGTGAGCACCAAAAATATCCTACATTCTTGAAATACATGATTAGTATCATTTACACTTAATATTTTAAAATTATCAAAACCAATCCTAGGGTCAATAATTTTTCTTTTTTTGATAATGACAAAACTTTAAGTATATGTGCAATAAAAATAAATAATGTATTTCAACTAAATTGAATCATGAAGTGATAGAGTAAATACAAGTGAATTCATACTTCATGCATATTCTTAATTAATCTTTAATTCATTGCACATTTTACTTATGCTCATATTAAAAAATGTGTCAATTCAAATCTATGAGCATTAAGATCTCAATCATCAAGTTAATGAATATCTTAAGCATTAATCTTTTAAACATATACCCACCATCTCTCTCCTCCTTTTTGACACTATCAAAAAGGTCAAGGAAAGGATTTAAAAATAATCATGAAAATCAATGAAGTAGAATTCAAAGAGAGTATCAAATTGAGAGATGTATTAAATTCAAATTTTATGACATCTCTCTCCTTTCTAAAATAAATCTCTTGGTTCAAAATATGCTCAAAAATAATTCTCTATTTGCTAGATTAACTTGAATTTAATTTTTTCAAAATTTATCAAATTTATGTCTCCCCTTTTTCTTTCAAGTTATACATATTCAATCAATTTTAAGAAAATAAGCTTTGTATCTTTCTTCCCTTAGTTTTGCAAATTAAAGCTAGATAATATTATTTTTCAACTTTTCATCTCCTTCTATTTCAAATTAAGCACATTTAAATTCAAATTTAATTAACTATTCATTTTTTTAATATTTTCTCATCCTTACATTTGCAAACAAAGTCAATTTAAAAATAAGCAAGATTTAATAGTGCAAGTAGCAATTGAGTGGACTAAGTATTAAACTAAGCATTCGATTAATTTAAGTATCAAACAAACATAGTATTCACTCAAGTAAGCACCAAATTTTCTAAAATTTTATTTTTCATTAATTTTCAAGGATGTTTACGTAAGATGTTTACAATGATAATAAACATCTAAAAATCCAACAAGTATAATGTATGCATCAATCAAGCATATCATCTTTTATGAATGTATGTTTTATCTTGATATTCTTTCAATCATGCAAATTTTGACATATTTCAATGATAACATTTCTTATAAAAATGTTAGAAAACTAATTTGTAAGTTTTATATCCAAATAAGATCTTATACAGTCAAGTTTATTTTAACTTAGATTTCTCAAATAATTAACAATCAAAATAACATGATATAAAGTATTAAGAGAGCATGTAAATAAACAATATATTCAAAACATTTAACACATAGAATGAGATCATTACACACATTGATAAATCGTCAAAATCAATTATATCAATAATCAATGATGACATGATGTAAAGAGGGTTTAATTTTTATCAAACATCATCACCCATTTTTTTAAGTCCAAGCCATCCATCTATAAGAATCAGCTCCTTTTACTACATTAGATACTTGGTCAACCCATAAAAGTTATTTTTCAGCTTTTGGTACCCAAGCTATCTTGGATCCATTTGACTTAGAGCACGTGATTTGTTTGGAATCCAAATTTGTTTAATTAATATGTGACCAATTCTTTTGATATTGCATTTTGAAATTTTATGGCCTATTTTATTGCATTTGAAACAAGTTATGGAATGATTTTTATATAAAGCTCTTGAAAATATATTTTTGACTATTTTCTATTTTCTCAAAGAGTTCAAAGTAATTTCAGCTTTATGAAAAATAAATTTTTGACTTTTCATCATTGATTGAAGATTTTCAAAACTAAATATATATTTTTCGACAATGGGCTTCAATATTTCAATTTCTTTTCTTAGTTTAATATTTTCTTCTATAAGAGATTTTTTAGATTTTGATAATTTTTTATTTTCTACAATCAAAGATTTCTTTTCCTTCAATACTTCATGTTTTTCAATTATAGACTTATACTTTCTTCATCCAATATTATTTTTTCTTCAGCTAAAGATATATTTGACCTTTTAAGCTCCTTATTTTTTAGCTTCAATTTATTGAATTCATCCATTAATTTATTGAAGGCATCAAATAATTCATCAAATATAAATTGAAAAGAGTTTTTAGAATTTATCTCATCCTTAATGGCCATAAGGCAAAGATTTGCCGCTTTCTCTTCCTCATCGGAGCTTGAAATGTCACTATCTCCCTAAATACCAAGCATTACTTTTTCCTTGATCCTTTTTGGATGCTTCTTGAGTAAGAGGCAATCCAACTTGTGGTGACTTCTCTTGTTGCAATTATAGCAAGTGACATTTTTCTTTTATTTTTTTTCTTCATTTTCTTTCTTCTTCAAGTTTTTCTTTATGAGAAACTTTTTGAACTTTCTTAAAAGTAAAATCATATCTTCATCATCCTCTTCACTTTCTTCTTCTTCATCTTTCTCTGACTCATTGCTTCCTTCAAGATTGACAGTAAATTTGAAAGCAATGGTCTTCCTCTTAGGCTCTTCTTCTTCCTCCTTTTATACCATATTCAACTCATGTGTCATGAATAAACCAATGAGCTCTTCTAGGGATAGCTTGGTGAGATCTTTAGCTTCTTAAATTACCATCAACTTTGCTTTCCATTCCTTTAACAAAGACCTCAAAATCTTGCAAACAAGTTCATGACTAGTATAGATTTTGCCAAGACTATTCAAAGTATTAATAATTTTAAAAAATTTAAAAAATATATTAAAAATAGAGTCATATTTTTTTATTTTAAATATTTCATATTTGTGAACAAGCAAGTTAATTTTGGACTCCTTAACTTGGCTTGTTCTCTTATGAGTTATTTCTAGTCTTTTTTAATTTTTTTTGACTAATGTACAACTAGATATTCTATTAAATTCATGTACATCAAGAGAATAATAAAGAACATTGATGGTTTTTGTATTTAATTGAGCCATCTCTTTATCATTTTCATCCCATCCCTTTTCAGATTTAGGCACACACACATTATTGACAATCATTATGGATGTTTGAGGACTATTGAGTATGACACTCCACATGTCATAGTCTTATGCTTGAATAAAAATTTTCATCCTAGCTTTCTAATAAGTATAATTAGTGCTATTGAAAAAGAAGATCTAATAGTTGAGTGTCCTTCACCCAATAAAGAACCAAATGAGTCAGCCATGAGATCTTTAACTCTAAAATTTTAAATCAAAAAAAATCTGATACCATATAATTTCTCCACTAATGAAGTTCATCCATCTCATGACTTAAACAACATACAAAAGGAAATATATGAAGCATTGTCCATAAGGCTATCCACCCATAACCATTTTTTTTCCTCATCAAGCCGTCTTTCCCTCTTTATCCAACCATGAGACCTTCCTCATCCTCCTCGAGTTACTTTCTCCTCTGAATCTTCTTTCTTATGAAATCATCCATCCTAAATATGTACTTCATGGCCATATACTTTGTACTAATGAACATCTAATTCTAGGAGCTGTGTATCGATTTATCTAGAAGTACATTTTGAGTCTCTATTGGGTATGCATCAAAAAAATCTTATATATATATATATATATATATATATATATGTATATATATATGTATATATATATATATATATATATATGTATATATATATATATATTTATATTAATCTAGAGGCATCTATGTTGGCAAAAAGCCTCCATCTGCCATGTGTATAAAATATAGATGCCTTTGTCTATCATGCATTGAAAAAAACAATACAAGCGAGGCATCAGGAAGGCACCAGAGTATGCACAAGCATTGTAGGTGCTCGAGAGGTTGTTGCATGGGATAGCAAAGCAAATTGCAACATATTTCAACTTAGTGTGTCATAGCTTACTTTTATGGACACCTATATCCGCTCATTCGAGTTAACGACAACTATTACATGGCTTCTACCTTTCTAACTCAGTGAGTATTTGGAGTTGACTTGCTTCAAGTTGCACGAGCAAGATCGAAAAAGGATTTTCATCAAAAAAAAAAGGGAAAAAAGGCTTAAGGAAAGAGACTAGGAATTCCTTTCTTGGATTTCTACTGGCCCATATAGTTCTTTACCAACAGTCACCAATTATTTGTCAACTTTGCCATCCTATGATGCACTAGGAATCTAATAAATATACTGTCATGCCTCTGACCCAAGATTGTAGATCAGGAGTCATAGCAATCACCGCACACTCATAGAAAACTCTCTCCACAAGCATGCAAGACATCTCATTATGATATAATGCATCACAGTAGAATATAAATCAAATAATTATTATTCAATTTTATTCAAATAATTAAATAATTCAAATATCTTATAAAATAAATTTTATATTTTTTCTTCAACTCTCAATGAATCCTAATCTAATTTGCTCTCCCATATTGAAATCTAAAGTCAAGCTAATCCTCTGGATCAATAAAAAATAAAAATTCATCATGAGCTAAACGGTCTAGTAAGCAATGTCCTCTTTCGCTAGATAAATTCAACAATAATAATATACTAAAAATAAACATGCAAGATGCATCAATTTGAATACACAACACTATTAAATAAAATCATTCAGATTCGATCTTTTCAAAATTTATTTTCAAATTCATAAATTGGTTTCTTTCAAAACATCTTATTCATCTCGATAGCCATGAACTAATCACAGTATCAGCATATAATCCCTACTGATAGGATATCGGTATACCAGTGTATAACTCCCACTAATAAGGTATCGATATATCAGCATATAACCCACACTGATAGAGTATCCATATATCAACGCATAACCCCTATTGGTAGGGTATCAATATATCAGCGCATAACCCCTACTGACATGATGTCATATGCCAATATATAACCCCCATCGATAAGATTTTGATACATAGTCAAGCTGCAAGTCAAAATTCATCTTGATTCAAGTATTTCTTTTTGATAAATTTAATTTTGTATTTCAATCAAACAATACATAAAACCATCTGAAATCAAAATCAATCAATCACAACTCTATAATGAAATCAATGCTTTCGATAATGTATCAATAGTATAGATTTAATCAATAAATATTATGCTTCATATTCATAAATCATAAATAGTGTGATTCAAAATTTAATAATTATAAATATAATATAATTTACTGATAAATCTAGAAAAAGAATCGCATTACTTATCTCACATGTATTCTAACAAATCTATATAACTTCATAAATTTCTTTTCAAAATCTTCAATTTATAGATCAGATTTATAGTATCCATTGCTAGGCATCTTCTTATCAAGCAACTATACTCTTAAATATAATTAAATCCAATAATCAGCAAGAATATGAATAATCAAATGAGGTATGATAAACGATAGTCACATCCTATATCTAGATCAGTCGATTGAATCATGGCACTTTATCAGATCATGATTAGAATAGAGAACATATAGTCCAACTGAGATCAAAGATGATCAAATTAATCAGTATCTAGATCTGATCAAGATGAATACTAGTATGTTGCCCAACGATCGTGGATTAGGACTTTCTTTATTAGGATCAGATTAGAATCATTAAAAACATCTTTATTGGATCAATCATGGAGAGAGAATTGTACGAAAAAAATGATCTAGAGAAAGAAAAATTTAGAGAGAGAAAGTAAAGATTCTAGAGAGAGAAAGTGGAGATTCAAACTTAAAGGAAGAGAGAAAAGAGAGAAAAATGCTCTCTCTTCTTTTTTTTTTTTTTTCTCTCTTTCCTCTTTTTCTTTTTTTTTCTTCCCATGGGTTTTCTTTGGTGGAGTAGGGGATCGTAAGGTCTCTTTTTGTTTCTCGAACTAGGAGCCATGGTTGTCGGTCTATGGCTGGCGATAGCAGGGGCTGCAATGATGTAACTCGAAGGAAGCCAAATCGATGGTCGGTGATGACCTCCACCATTAGAAATAGCTAAAAAAGAAGGAATGGAATAGAGGTTTCTTTGATCTCGATTTTTCAGTAAAGCCGACAGCCGACGGTCGTGTACACAAGCAAAAGAAGGAAGGGAGGAACAGGAGCCGGTACTTACCTCGAGCTTTGATAACGGCTGCGGTGAGAAATTAAGGTGGTCACGGTGCAAGGCTTCCATAAAAAATCCAACGATCTCTATCGATTGCTCTCGATTCTTTGGTGAGGGAAGAGAGGGAAGGCTTCTTCTCTTTAAATAGGACTGGTGGGGAGGAGTTTCACTCTTTCCTGGGATGGATTTTGAGTCTGATTGGGAGTTGATTGGGAAGAAGGAGAAGACTCTCATAGGGAGTCTTCTTCATTCTTTTTTTTATTTTTTATGCTTTAATATCCATGCTGGATATTACATTCTTTCCTCCTAAAAAAATTTTATCCTCAAAATTTTTTCTATTAAGTCTTGAGATTTAGAGTTACTTTTTTCTCATGTCATAGTCATCCCCTGATTTGAAAGTCGAATCTTTCATCTTTCAAATTAAACTATTGTTCTGATAAGTTTGAAAGTAATTTAGACCACTATGCTTTCACCACGTACTTTGATTTAAATCCATCAAAGCATTTATGTCATATCTAAATTTCTAAGTTGTCATAATCAATATTAGTTATTGTCCAAATATCCCTAGTATCTACCACCTAGACTCATGTCTGATTCTATATGCCATAATTTATGCACTTATGCTCTGATACTATATTAATTGCTCTAATACCATATAAGTTATCATGTTTTTGATCCAAGATCATAGACCAGGGGTCATGACAACCGCCACATACTCATAAGAAACTCTCTCCACAAGCATGCGAGGTATCTCATCACGATATCAATGCATCATAATAGAATAAAATTTAAATAATTATTATTTAACTTTAGTTCAAATAATTATTATTTAACTTCAGTTCAAATAATTAAATAATTCAAATGTCTTACAAAACAAAATTGCATAGTTTTTCTTCAACTCTCAATAAATCTTAATCTAAATAAAGATATCAAAGACTATCTCTAATTCACTCTCCCATATCTAAACCTCGAGTCAAGCTAATCCTCCAGAGCTGTAAAAAATAAACTCATCGTGAGCTAAACAGTTCAGTAAGTAATGTCCTTTTTAGCTAGATAAATTCAGTGATAATAATATACTAAAAATAAACATGCAAGATGCATCAATTTAAATATACAACACTATCAAAATAAGATCATTCTAATTTAATTTTTTCAAAATTTATTTTCAAATTCATAAATTATTTTTTTCAAAACATCCTGTTCATCTCGATAGCCATGAACTAATCATAGTACCAGCATAAAACCTCCATAGGTAGGATGTCGATATATCAGTACATAACCTTCATTAGTAAGGTGTCGATATACCAGCACACAGTCTCTACTAATGGGATATCGATATACCAACGTATAACCCCCACTGGTAGGATATCGATATACCAGTGCATAATCCCCACTAGCAGGGTGTCGATATGTCCACATATAACCCTCATTGGCAGGATTTCAATATATAGTTAGGCTGCAAGTCAAAATCTATCTTGATTCAAATCTTTCTTTCAATAATTTAATTTTATATTTCAATCGAACAATATATAAATCATCCAAATTAAAATTAATCAATTACAACTCTATAATGAAATCAATGCTTTCCATAATGTATCAATAGTATAGGTTTAATCAATAAATATCATACTTCATATTCACAAATCACAAATAGTATGAGTCAAAATTTAATAATTATAAATATGATATAATTTATTGATAAATTCAGAAAAAGAGTAGCATTACTTACCTCACATGTATTCCAATAAATCCACATAACTCTATAATTTTTTTTTTTAAATCTTCAGTTTAGATATCAAATTTATAGTATCCATTATTAGGCATCTTTTTATTAAGCAACTATACTCCTAAACATAATTAAATCTAATAATCAGCAAGAATATGAATAATCGAGGTATGATAAATGGTAGTCACATCCTATAGTCCAGATCGATCAATCGAATCAAGCACTTTATTAGATCATGTTTAGAATAGAAAATAGATAGTCCAACGAAGATCAAAGGTGATCAAATCAATCAGTGTCTGAATCTGATCAAGGTGAGTGCTGGTATGCTGTCAAACAATCATAGATTAAGACTTTCTTTACTAGGATCACATTAGAATCATTAAAAACATCTTTACTAGATCAATCATGAAGAGAGAATGCAGAAAGAGGAAAATGGTCTAGAGAGAAAAAATCTAGAGAGAGAAAGTGAAGCTTCTAGAGAGAGAAAGTGGGGATTCAAACTCAAAAAAAAGAAGGAAGAGAGAGAAACTCTCTCTTCTTTTTTTTTCTTTTTTTTCTTTTATGGGTTTTTTTTGGCAGAACAGGGGATCGTGAGGTCTCTTCTTGTTTCTTGGATTAAGGGCCATGACTGTCGATCGGAGGAAGCCAAATTGACAGTCGGAGATGACCTCCAACATCATAAATGGCCAAAAGAGAAGGAGCAAAATAGGGATTTCTTTGATCTCAATTTTTTGACGATGTCGGCCACTGGCGGCCGTGTGCACAGGCAAAGAAAGAAAGGGAGGAAGGGAGGAAGAAGAGCCAGGTCTTATCTCAAGCTCCAGTAATGGCTGTGGTAAGAATGAGGTGGACACGGTGAAAGACTTCTGCAAAAAATCCGACGATCCCTATCGATTGCTCTCAATTCTTTAGTGGGAAAAGAGAGGGAAGACTTCTTCCCTTTAAATAGGGCTAGTGGGGAGGAGTTTCACTCTTTTTCGGGATGGATTCGACTTCGATTGAGAGTCGATAAGGAGGAAAGAGAAGACTCCCTATGGGAGTCTTCTTCATTCTTTTTTTTTTTTTTTATACTTTAATATCCGTACTAGATATTGTCACAGCTTTGATCCAAAATTGCGAGCTGAGGATCATGGCAACCACTACATACCTATGAGAATTTTTTTTACAAGCATGCAAGACATCTTATCACAATTCATAAATAACAGCAGAATAAAATTTAAATAATTAATGTTCTACTTTATTTCAAGTAACTAAATCAAATATCTTATAAAATAAAATTACTAGTCTTGCATCAAATTTCAGTAAGTCCTAATCTAAAATAAATATCAAAGTTTGCCTCTATTCACTCTCCCATATAGAACTCTCAAGTCAAGCTAGATCTCTGAATCTACAAAAATAGTAAAATAGAGTAATGAGCTAGACAGTCCAGTAAGCAATATCCTCTTTGGCTAAATAAATTCAACAATAATAATATACTTGAAAATAGACTTACAAGGTGCATCAACTTAAATATATACACTATCAAATAAGATTATTCAAATTTATTTTTTTCAAAATTATTTTTAAATTCATAAATCCAATTTTTTTCAAAACATCCTGTTCATCTCGACAGTCATGAACTCATCACCAGTACCAATATATAACCCTTACTGACAGGATATCAATATACCACGCATATCCCTACTAATAGGGATATGATACCAAAACACAATCTCCACTGACAGGATAATCTATATACCAGTGCATAACCCCCACTGGGTAGGATATCGATATACTAATATATAACTCCTATTGATAGAATTTCGATACTAGTCAGGCTACAAGTCAAAATTATCTTATTCAAATCTTTCTTTTTGATAAATTTAATTTCATATTTCAATTGAATAATATACAAACCATCCAAAATCAAAATCAATCAATCGCAATTCTATAATGAAATCAATGCTTTCGATAATGCATCAATCATATAGATTTAATCAATAAAATCATGCTTCATGTATATTCACAAATCACAAATAGTATCATTCAAAATTCAATAATTATAAATATGATATAATTTACTGATAAATCTAGAAAAAGAGTCCTATTACTTACCTCACATATATTTTAACAAATCCACATAACTCCACAAATTTCTTTTCAAAATCTTCAATTTATAGATTAGATTTATAGTATCCATTGCCAGGCATCTTCTTATTAAGCAACTATACTGCTAAACATAATTAAATCCAATAATCAACAAGAATAATATGAATTATCAAGTGGGGCATGATAAACGATAGTCACATCCTATAGTCTAAGTCGGTCGATCGAATCAAAGTACTTTATCAGATCATGATTAGAGTAGAAAATAGATGGTCTAACTATGATCAAAGGTGATCAAATCAATCAATGTCTGGATCTGACCAAGATGGATGCGGCATGCTATCCGACAACTGTGGATTCGGACTTTTTTTACTAGGATTAGATTAGAATCATTAAAAATATCTTTGCTGGATTAATCATAGAGAGAGAATTATAGGAAGAGAGAAATGATCTAGAGAGAGAAAATTTAGAGAGAGAAAATAGGGATTCAAACTCAAAGAAGAGAGAAGAGAGAGAACTCTTTCTCTCTTCTTTTTTTCTTTTTCCTTTTCTTTTCCTCTTTTTCTTTTTTCTTCCTATGGGTTTT
>NC_025995.2:19606113-19693613 GCF_000442705.2 Elaeis guineensis
TAGCATATGCAATGATTATAAACATTCAAAGTTGCAGTCACCGTCAGTATCCGGATGTCCCCATCTCCTCTAGCTGTCTTAACACTTTCTCTCCACTGAATTCTTTTGCAGCCCTCGTTCACTGGCACCATTCTTTCGAAGTGTCTGATCCCAATTGCTTTGTTTCGAAGAAAAGATTCACGAAAAAATTTGGACCAGTGACCGCATGGCCCAACTCTAATAAATCCTAGAACATAGTTGTAGGATAGAGAAATAAAATTGTAGTAGCAGCAGCTTGCAAAAAGTAAACAATGAGTCTGAATGCAAAAGCAAGCAGATGATAGCAACCTATTACCCGCAACAACCAAAGATATACGGAGAATTACAACCAACAAATGACTTGAAAAGCTAGTTGAAATTTATGATGCAAAGAAGAGGAGACAAAACTTTGTGATAAGTGGAATAAGGAGAACTCATAACAGTCACATTGCAACTTGTAACAGAATAGCCAAAGAAGCAACAAGCAATTACACACCTCCAAAAACATGTTCTAAACAAGAAAAGGGAACTTTGACTATTCATGTAAGATGTGTCCTCATGCATTGTCATGGCCCGAATCCAATACAAAAGTTGGATATGTGATTGCCACACACTCCTTAGGATAAAGCCCTAAAGAATATACCAGACCTATAAGATCACTTTGTTGTTTGAACTCTAGGTTAAACCCATTCGAAACTATATCTCCTACAACTCCGAAAAAGGAATGAAAGATTGTAAGATTTATAACGTAATAAGAATCCTCCACACTCACACTAGCATAAATCTAAAATATCTTTTAATATAGATATAATTGATAGAAAAATAATAGAATTTATATATCATCTATTTGATAGTTGAATAACATCATCATGTGTAATTCTATTAAATACATCATATATCACCAATCAACAACTTTGCTCAATCAGAATTCAATGAGATTATTTATCACTAATTGGTTAATATAGTTATGATTCAAACAACATTATTATTCTAGCACTGGACTAGATCCGCTCATGTTTTAGTCTGTAGAAGACCAAACACATACCATATTTCTGCCTGTGGCTTGCAATCATATCTTAGCCTATGGCTGATATCACAATACCATATTTCACACATACTAACTAGTCCAAATATCTTTCAATTAAATACAGTTTATCATCTTTACTTGATTTTGGCACTGAAATAGTCACAACCATACTCCAATCATGACAGGCCAAACATTTCAGCTCACGGCTGATACACCACATTTCATATATGGCCGACTATCCACATACTCTCCTTTTTCATGCTTTATGCTTATCTTTGTAGTATTGCACTAATTACAATCATGTTTCAGCCCATGGTCAGCCAAAATACAATATTACATCCTAGTTCGAGGTTGATCCAGTACATATACCATATTTTTTGTATGGCCAAATAGTCCAAACACCATGCACGCACTATCCATATTATTAAAGTCATAATCTAATTATCGATATTAGATTAATTACAATCATGTTCCAGCTCATGGCAAGCTAAACAATGCTATACCCTAATCCGAGATTGATCCAGCATATACACCACGTTTCCTACATGACCTGCTAACCTAGATGTCGTCCATCTCATTAATTATGTTAAATTATATTTTTCTTACTCAACAATCATTAAGTACTACTTAATCATAATTTAAGCAATATCAATCTAACAACATACAATACCATGTCGACAGATATAGAATATGCATCAATCATATAGATTTAATTTTCATAAATATGTAGGTGATTATGTTGAAGAATCTTTATCTCTACCAATGATTGATTCAAATATAGTAATTGATGAACTTCTCGATCTATGAACTCGGGATAAAGTATTTGACTCAACATCTTGTCCTGACAATTGTTCACCTATAGAGCCAATCCTTACCATCAAACTAATGATAACATCAGGGATTCCTGATGAAATATTATAAAAAATTTAAGATTGATAGTCGCACGATGTTAATACGGGACTTCGGATCCCACAATCCAATCTAAGATACCTCCTAACATCGACTCAAACCTATCATGTTCCTGGACCCTCCATTGGTCTATAAAATCTATAAAGAGAGAAATCAATAAAGAGAGAGAAACTCATAGAGAGAGAATGTGGAGAGAGAAAATAAGTAAAAAGAGGGAAGAAAGAGAGAGGAAAAAGAGAGAAACTCTCTCCCTTTTCTTTTTTTCTTTTTTTTCCTTCTTTTCTTCGTCCTCTCATTTCTTCTTTCTTCTTCCTTCTTCAAGTAAATAGATTACCCGAATCCCCTCCCCTCCTCTCTTTATCTAACCATGCATGGTCAAGGAACTCGGCCCGCAATGGTTGATAGTAGAGCTCACACTGACTAGAAGAAGACCCGAGAAGCAGTCACAATCACCAGTGGTCATCAAAACAAGGAAAAAGAGCTCAGAATAGGGAAGGCTCTGTTCTTGCCGAAAACTAGTGATTCGTCGGTTCAAATCGATGGCAATAGTCTCAGAAAAGAAGAGCAATGACACCTTAAATATCTTACCTAAGTCTAGCAAGGCTGAACAAAGGGAAACTAATGATCTCTCTGGTGAAATTTCACAAAAAGGACTCGATAAAGAACTCGAAATCACCAAAAGGACTCGGAGTCCTCTTCCTCCCTCTCTCACATGCACAATGTATGAGTTCTCTCTCTCTTCTTTTTTACTTTTTCTCTTCTGCTTTAAGATTCATGCAGAAAATATTAAAAAATTTGGGACCTTATATTCTCCCTTCTTAAAATAGTTTCATCCTCAAAATTAGCATACTACAAAGTCCAAATCTTAAGGATACAAACTCCTTATCTTATTATCGAGCTCCTAATTAGCCTCCTTCACTCAAAAAAAAATTTCAACCCTTTATCATAACATCCTTCGAATTAGATCCAATCTTTTTGATCAAGTTTAAATGACTTAAACCATCATACTTTTGCAGTACACTCTGATCTAAATCCACTGAATTTCTTAGGTTTGCTAAATAATCTCTCAACTTATAAGATCATAGATGGTCAATCCCTTGAATTATAACCTAAGATACAAATTATCCATTGAAAGCTAAACTCTATGAACATCTCTGCCATAATCCTTAATGATTATAAATCTAAGTTTTGAATATTACTTATGTCATGCCCTAGGCACTTATGTCATAATCCTGAGTAATCATAATCTAAACTCTGATACCATTTTGTCACACTCCAAATCTAGCATCTGGATCGACCACATGACATGACTGCATGAACTCTAAAGTGAAGCTCTAAAGATCATGCAAGGCCTATGAGATCACTCTGTTGATCGAACTCTAAGTCAAACCCATTCAAAACTGTGTCCTGCAACTCTGAAAAAGAAAAGAAGGATTTTGAGCTTTACAGCCCAGTAAGAATCACCACACACATCAGCATGAATATGAAACATCTTTTAATGAATATATATAACTGATAGAAAAATAATAAGATATTCATATATCATCAATTTGATAGTTGAATAATATCATCATATGCAATTCTATTAAACACATCACACATCACCTGTCAACAATTCTGTTCCACAGAAATTCAATGAGATTACTTATCATTAACTAGTTAGCATAGTTCTTATCCAAACAACATTACTATTCCAATACTAGACTAGACTCACTCACATTTCATTCTGTGGTATGCTGAACACACACTATATTTTTATTCGTGACTGACAACCATATCTCAACCCATGGCTGACATTACAATACCATGTTTCACACACACCAGCTAGTCCAAACACCCTTCAATTAAACATGATTTATCATCTTGATTTAATTTCGACACTAGACTAATCACAACTATGCTCTGCTCTAGCCTATGGTAGGCCAAACATCTCAGTCTATGACTAACACTCCATATTTCATACATGGCTGACTATCCATATGCTCTCCTTTCCTATGCTTTATGTTTGTCTTTCTAACATTGAATGGATTATAACTATGCTCCAGCCCGTGGTTAGCCAAAACACAATGTTGTGCCCTAGGCCAAGGGTAACCCAGTACACACACTGTATTTTTTGCATGGTCAAACAGTCAAACACCATCCATACCTCATTCATATTATCAAAATTATAATCTGATTTTTGACATTAAATTAGTCATAGTCATGCTCCAGCCCATGGTATGCCAAATAATGCCACATCCCAATCCAAGACTGACACATCATGTACATCATATTTCTTGCATAACTTGCTAACCTAGACGCTGCCCACCCAATCAATTATGTTAAATCTTATTTTTCTTACTCAGTAATCACTAGGCACCAATTAATCATAATTTAAGAAACATCAATTCAACAACATGTAATACACAAGCTGATAGATATAGAATATACATCAATTATATAGATATAATTTTTATAAATATATAGGTGATCATATTGAAGAATTTCTATCTCTATTGATGATTGATTCAAATACAGTAATTGATGAACTTCTCAATAAATAAACTTGGGGCAAAGTACTCAACTCAACACCATCTTGTCCTGGTAATTACTCACCTATGAAGCCAATCCTCACCATCAAATCCATTGTAATGTCAAGGATCCCTGATGAAAAATTGTAGAAAAATCAGGATAGATGATTGTATGATGCTAGCCTGGGATCTCAGATCTCACAACCCAATCTAAGATACCTCATAACGTTGACATAAACCTATTATGTCCCTCGACCTTCTGTTGGTTTATAAAATCTCTAGAGAGAGAAATCCATCAAGAGAGAGAAAATTATAGAGAGAGAAAATAAATGAAGAGGGGAAGAGAGAAAAACTCTCTCCTTTTTCTTTTTGTTTATTTTTTATTTTTTTCTTCTTTCTCTCATTTCTTCTTTCTTCTTTCTTCTTCATGAAAATAGGGCACCCAAATCTCCTCCCCTCCTCTCTTCATCCGACCATGGTAGAGGAACTCAGCCTGGCAATCGATAAAGAGCTCGATGCTGACTAGGAGATGACCTCGACAGTAGCCACCATTGTCGATGGTCGGCAAAACAAGAAAAAAGATCTCAAAATAGGGAAGGCCCTATTCTTGCCCAAAATCAATGATTCATTAGCTCAAATCGATGGCAATAATCCTTGGAAAGAAGAGCAATGACACCTTAAATATCTCACCTAGGTCTGATGAGGCTGGATAAAGGAAAACCGACAATCTCTCTGGTGAAATTTCAAAGAAAGGACTTGATAAAGAACTCGAAACCAGCAATGTTTTCTCAAAAATCTGATGATGAAAATCCTAGGAGAGGAGATCACCATTCATAGGCACGATTAGGATTTGTTTTAATCTAATTTTAGGTAGGTTAAATCTTTAGTATTCAATGAAAATCAGGAGAGAAGAAGAGACTCCTAACCAGAGTCCTCTTCCTCCCTCTCTCACGTGCACAGCACGTGAGTTCTCTCTTTATCTCTTTTTATATTTTTTGTCTTGTTTTAAGATTTATGTGGGGAAATTTTAAAAAATCTGGGTCCTTATATGCATTCTGGATAGCTGAACAATTGGCCTGATTAAAATCCAAAATATATATTCCAGAGATAATAATTCAGCAAGTAGATAAGAACCAACTAGCATAGAATAGAAGTTAGCTAGATATAATTGCTAAATGACCATCTCCACAGTTAAGCAAAGAGGAGCTTCATCATTTTGAGTAATATTGAGATAATACAATTGCACACTACTGTAAGCAACATTAACAGGAAAGTAATCATAGTCATGTATCATGTTGATCCAAGATTTGATTTTGATGATAACAAGCCATTTGACAGGGTTACTAATGATTACTTTTAAGTTTAAAATGTATTTCAAGAAGAATCAAAGTAATCTAAACTTGAATGTCAAAAACTCTTAAGAAAGAGTCCCAAGTTGAAGCTTGTCCGAAAGTGTATCAAAGTCCTCAATTCAAAAAAAAGGATGATCAATCTCTTGGAGCATCTCTCGACAAGTTTGGAATAAGAAAGCATGCAAAATCGAGGCTCTGGACTCATGTTTTAGCTTTTGAAACAAAAGAAAAGCCCCTTGGGATGTCCCTTTTGTAAAAAGGGATTGAAACATTTGGCATGCCAAGAAGAGACATCACATGGGACTCTCCTTTTTGTGCTAGCCCAAAAGGGACACCACTAGGGGCGCCCCCTGTGGGCTGACAATGCTAAATAGAGAGTGTTTTTCACTTTGGACAATAGGAGACACCACATGGGATGCCCCTTATTGTGCCCAAGTGAAAAGGAATGCCAGGAGGGATGCCCCTTATTGTGCCCAAGTGAAAAGGAATGCCAGGAGGGATGCCCCTTCTGTGCAAAATAGAAACAGATGCCCCCTCTGCCTTCCCTTCTACTGGGAGTCGGTTTTTTCTAATTTTTTAACCATTTTCTGATAACTTTTTGCCACCTTTTCATGCTCCAATGTTCCAAAATAGATAATACATGTCAGCAAATATTTTTTAAACATTTGAATCACTTCCAAAGAGGGAAAGTTTTTAAGAAAAGGTGGTAGGACTCCAAAAAATAGAAAATTGAGCGAAAAGCAGTTTTTGAGAAAAAGAGACTATTCTTGAGCCATTCTGGAGCTATTCCATTAAGATTTTTTCAAAGCAATCAGTGAAAAGCTATGCTATTCATCTCCAAGCTCTTCTTTAAGCTTTGAAGCAAGTCTACACCAGATTGAAGAGCCCATTCCAAGCGTCTTCTTCTTTATTCCTTGTTTCTATTGAATATCTTGCTCCATTTGTGAGCTTTCACTACAGGAAAAATGGCCATTAACGACGCTATTAATGGTCATTAACGACGCTTTAAAGCGTCGCTATTCGGCTTTACGACGCTTCGAAAAGCGTCGGCAAAGCGTCGACTATGCAAGAGTGGGGACGAATATCGCCGACGCTTTGTAAAAGCGTCGTTATTTTTTAACGACGCTTTAAAGCGTCGTAAATATTTACATTAACGACGCTTTAAAGCGTCGTTAAATTTGTCTTAACGACGCTTTAAAGCGTCGTTAATGTAAATCTTTACGACGCTTTAAAGCGTCGCAAAAGACAAATTTAACGACGCTTATAAGCGTCGTTAATGTAAATATTTACGACGCTTTAAAGCGTCGCAAAAGACAAATTTAACGACGCTTATAAGCGTCGTTAAAGGTTTTAAGAGGAAAAAAAAAATACAAATATTATTTAAAAAAAAATAATACAATACATTCCTGTACGAAATCATATCACACCTGTACAATACAATAAACATGTACAATCACCACATTCACATTCACACCTGTACAATCACCATCATTCACATCACCTGTACAATACAACAAACATGTACAATCACCACATTCACATTCACACCTGTACAATCACCATCATTCACATCAAAAGCAAGCTGAAATAGAAAATTTAATCAAACCAAAAGACAATATTTTATATAAATAAAAATAAAGTACTAATCGTCCATTACAATCAAGAGTAATATAAATAAATATAAAAATACAACAAAAATAAAATAACATCAATCTGCAGGCGGATGGTCGTCGTTGTCTCCACGTGACGTGCCACTATCTCGATGGGTGCCTGATATGCCAGGAGCCTACAAAAAATATATCAAAAGCATGATTTGCATATCTATAAATAAAATATATAAATCATTAAATTAATACAAAAATATATATTTAATATTATGTGTTTACCTGAGATGAACCATACATCTCTAATAAAGATGTAAGGCGATCATTCTGTCCCCTCATGGCCTGCATCTCGGCACGGCTCTGTCGCATCTCCTCCATCTCAGCGGCACGACTCTGTCTAATCTCCTGTATCTCCGCCTCGAGTCTGCGAACGCGTGAATCCTGAGCATCTGTTGCAGCATGCTGCGTATATCTACTAACCTCAGATAACTGAGTGGGGGTGACTCCTACTCCATAACCCCTCACTCGGCCGTAGCGCTCTGGTCCCATCAACTCTGTGAATACCTCGGCCTCGATACGGCTCTGCTGCGTAGATGCTGCGGACTCGTCGTCACGCTCCGCAATGAGAGATGTAGCCCTCTCCTGTATTTTTTTTGAAAACAAGAGTTATACATTAATAGCTAACAAAATTAAATTTAAATCATTGCAAAAAATATAATATTAACAATGCCGTACATATAAATCTCTCGACTCATCTCGAACAAAAGTACCATCCTGATGAGTATGAGTCATCCGGTAAAACTCCAATTGTCCGGGTTCCCTCCCATGCTCATCCTCCTACACAAATAATTTCAATTTTAAGCAAACAGTTATGATAATTTAAAAAAATATATGAGTATCATGATACAGACATGGTCCACGATACATAATGATATTAGTTATATAAATATTTGAACATAAAAATTAAAAGTTAATTATGAAAGTTTAAGGAACATACAAACTCCTGTCGGAGTCGTGCATAACTCTTCGACCCCGATGTATGAGGAACAGACTGAGCTGCTCGTGCAGCTCTACCAATAGCAGAATAAGTCTGTAAAATAAAGTAAAGAACTTGTTATATATACAATATATAATAAAAATCAATATTTTTATAAAATATTTAAGAAAAAAAGATAATAAACAGATAATATACCTGTGCCCTCTCGGAGAACCAGTAATGAACCAACTCCATCCACTGATGAGGGGGTACATCAGGAGGACAATTCCTAGCAACCTCCTCCTCTGTCATACCCTGTCTCATATAGTCCTTCTTCAATTGTGCTTTATATTCTTTCCATTTGCGGTTGAGAGACTTCATTACAAAATCATGAGTGGATGGAGGGAGAACAAACTTGCTCTATAAAAAAAAAGTTAAATGAAATAAATTATATAAATGATTAACAATTAATATACAGTATGAACATCAATTCATTACCTCTATAACTCGGAGGAGCTCAACTTTGTACGTTGGAAGCATGTCATTCCATTTTGCATAGCCCAACGGACATAGCTGAGGCCTCCGAGCAACAGTCCCCAAAAATGAAGTCAATAAGCAGGCAGCTTTCTTAATTGGCTGACCTAGCTGATTGCACTCCACAACAATCCTCTCGCCCTCACGCATCTGCCACACATCTCGTACTACTGTGGGTCCGCGTCTGGGGCGTACTCTCCCGGATCCGTCTGCAAAAAATACATAAAAGTAACTATATCATAAATATACATAAAATAAAATAAAAAAAATTACATGAAAGACAATATATACCCTGCACGTGTATCTCATCATCTGGCTGATGAACAGGAGGATCGTGCTGTGCTGATGATGAAGGACAGGGCTCAGAATGCTGTGCAGCTGAACTGGCCTCAGGCTGCTGTGCTGAAGAAGACGTACCGGCCTCTGTCTGTGAAAACTGGAACTGCACACCAGCATATCGTCCCCTGCGACGCATGATGTCACCTAGCATTTATATAAATAAAAGGTAGAATCAGTTAATATATGGAGTAAAATAACACAATAATTAATGCAAAATATATACATCATAAATAATTATTACCAGTAACAATCAAGCAGTAGTGTTTTCTTCGAATTCTGTTCTAACCAACGTCGTCGTAGCATTTAAATCATCAGCTGGTACAAAATTGTAGGGCATACATTGTGTATAAGTGTCATCGTCATCATCCTCCACTTGGTTTCCCATATCATATAAGTCTCTAGGTTTTGTTTTGATGACAGTAAACCAATCTTTATCTTTTGCGTCTTGTACATAAAATACTTGACGAGCTTGAGATGAAAAAATGAATGGGTCATCCTTCAATAACACACCAGTGTGTATCAACCTTGAAAAATTTACAAGTGTAAATCCATTTGCATCTTGTTTCAAACCCCTTGGTGAGTTTATGTCTATCCAATCACATCTAAACAGTACTACTTTAAATTTTCCATAATAATCCAACTCATAGATATCTTTAAGTGCACCATAATAGGATTTTCCATCCGCTTCCACCATAACACCGCTATTCTGTGTTTTTCTAAATTTCTCCCGTTCTCTAGTATGAAATTTAAAGCCATTAATTATGAAACCATTATATCTATTCACAATCTTGTTAGGTCCTCGAGCAAGAGCTATTAGTTCATCTGACTTATTTGTCTCCATCATCTTTGATACCTAACAAAAAATGATATGACGAAGTGCAGTTGAGTTATCTGATATTAAATATGTATCAAAAATTAATATATCCAATAATTAAATATAAATCACACCTGATTCGAAAGCCACATAGGAAATAACTCGACCAACCATCGCTGTTCAATCCTTGCATTAGGACGAATGTTATGATTGGCTCGTCTCTGATAAATTAAAAATTCACTGCATAAAATATAAATATATCATTTAGAACATTATATCTAATATAAAATTTAAATTTTGATGTCATTCCTTAAATATACTAACCTGCGATGGTCAGATATTATGTCACTATGAAGTAACACATAACGATGTGCTTGTGCTAAGGATTTTTGATCAAGTACAATACCTTCACCTCTTCCCAAGAATTTTCCAGCAGTTAAGAACTTATACAGTTCTGCATTCTCCACAAAGTCATTATGCCGTTGAGGTCGACTAAAAATAGTCTCTACACCTTGAAGATATCTTGAACAAAATGTCAAACATTCATCCGCAATATATGCTTCAGCAATCGAGCCTTCAGGATAGGCTCTATTTCGCACATAATCTTTAAGACGCACAAGATACCTTCAAGAATTAAATATTTATTAAAATATCAGTATGCTGTTGTTTCTAATAAAATTATCAAAAGATTTAAGGTTTGTAATAATACCTCTCAATAGGATACATCCATCTATAATGTACCGGTCCACCAACTTTAACTTCTGAAGCTAGGTGAACGAGCAGATGTACCATAATAGTGAAAAATCCAGGAGAAAAAATCTTTTCCATCTGGCAAAGTGTAATTGCAATATCCGATTCTAACTGATCAAGTTCCCGAGGATCAATAACTTTGGAACATAATGCCTTGAAGAATGACGATAATCGAAGTACAATTGTAACAACTTGTTTCGGCAGTGACGATCTTAAAGCTATTGGAAAAATATCTTGCATCAATATGTGACCATCATGACTTTTAAGATTTGAAAGTTTTCGATCCTTTAGATGCACACATCGTGAAATATTCGATGCATATCCATCGGGTACTTTGATACTTTTCAAAACTCCCAAAAAATTATCCTTTTCTCGAGCAGACATTGTGTAACATGCAGGAGGCACATAAATTCTATCATTAGCAAGCATTTTAGGATGAAGTTCCTGTCGGATACCCATTTCTTTTAAATCAAGACGTGCCTTCATGTTATCTTTGCTCTTTCCATCAAGGTTTAAAAATGTTCCAAGTAAATTATCGCAAACATTCTTCTCTATATGCATGACATCAAGATTGTGCCGAATAAGATTATGTTTCCAATAAGGTAAGTCAAAAAAGATACTTCGTTTTTTCCATAAATGTTTACTTGGCTGTTGTGTAGATGCTATCTGTGTGTCTTCCTCATTTTCATCCTCGAAATAATTGTCTGGATCTTGAAACAACTCTGCATCTATAGTACTGATACTGACTTCCTCTGGTAACCCTTCGTGCACTGAGCTTTCAACATCATCCCTTCCTCTTTTTTTAGAGGACTTTGAGTGCTTACCATAGCTGTAATTCATGCCATCCATTTGTCTATGAACATCAGTTCCAGAAGGTGGAATAGGGGCACATCCCAATTCTATAGTACCATCAAACAAATCTTTCTGAAATCGAAACGGATGATTTGCTTCCAACCATCGACGATGTCCCATGTAACAAAATTTACCTCCATGTTTTAACCAAATTGAATGTGTTGAATCTCCACAACAAGGACATGCGACCCGTCCCTTTGTACTCCAGCCAGATAAATTGGCATATGCTGGAAAATCATTAATAGTCCATAACAAAGCTGCCCGTAGTTTAAATGTTTGGCCGTTGGAAGCATCAAATGCATCAACACCCTCCCACAACTGTTTCAATTCCTCTATCAAAGGCTGTAGAAAAATATCAATATCATTGCCTGGACCCTTATCTCCTGGAATAACCATTGACAAGATAAGTGATGATTGTTTCATGCACATCCACGGTGGCAAATTGTAAGGTATCAAAACGACTGGCCAAGTGCTGTAGGTAGAACTCAGGGTCCGAAATGGATTGAAGCCATCAGAAGCTAAGCCAAACCTAACACTGCGAACATCAGAGGCAAAATCAGGATGCCTATCATCAAATGCTTTCCATTGAAGACTATCTGCAGGATGTCTCAACATTCCATCCTTTGTACGTCCTTCATGATGCCATCTCATTGATGAAGCTGTTTTTGATGATGCATAAATCCTTTTCAATCTAGGTATAAGAGGAAAGTAACGCAATACCTTGGCCGGTTTCTTTTTACTCCGCGTTGCATCCAATTCATTCAGTACATCATCTCGATCTTCTTTTTGTGTTATCCATCTTGAAGATCCACATACATTGCATGACTCTTGATTAGCATTTTCACCCCGATATAACATACAATCTTTCGGACAACTATGAATCTTTTCGTATCCAAGATCCAATTCCTTTACTACTTTCTTGGCTTCATAATACGATGGTGGTAAACGAGTGCTTTCTGGAAATGCATCCTTTAATAACTTGAGCAGCATGGTAAAACTCTTTCCAGACCATCCATTCAAATATTTTATATGAAATAAATGTACAAGAAAAGAAATCTTAGAAAATTTTGTACAACCCGGATATAATTCTTCGTCTGCATCTTTCATTAAGGTGTGATAACGAGCTGTCTCATCATTAGATGTATGTATGGGCTCCTCAACATGCATACATTCCGTATGCGTACATCCATCAAACATCCCAACTGTTTCTTGTATACTACTGGATTCTCCTAAATTTTGAACATCAAATCCAAAAGCATCTGTGATCAAACCCCTTATATCATCATCTCTTGCAGAATTGTCTTCTAGGCTAGTGGATCCGCAATGAGTCAGGGGTTGGTTACATGATGATGGCAACATAGATTCTCCATGAAAAATCCAGTCGGTATAACCTCTTAAAAAACCATTCCATACCAAATGTTCTTCAACATTTTATGGATCTAAAGAAGAACTATTTACACATTTCCGACATGGACATAAAATCTTTCCATTCAAACTACTTTTCTCCATACCAAATTTAATGAAGTCATGAACTCCATCTAAATATTCTTTACTATTCCTTGGTTTATTTATCCAACTTTTGTCCATTGTAGGATAAAACTGACCGAACTTGCAATTTATCTAAAAATAAAAAAAATTATACAATCTATATTAATGCAATGAGTAAAAAATATCAGTCATTTCATAAAATCCAAAAAAATAACAGCTAGATAAAGTTTACATAGTAAATGCTTGCTATCATCAACTAATAGGTAAAGAAGGTCCTATCCCATTCAGAAAATGTATTAATTCTATAGGTCAATTACAAAAATCAAATGATATGCAACAAGAGCCGAAAAAAATTTCGGCAGCATTTCCCCTTAGTTCTTCCGTATAGGAAGAACAAAAGGAAAATACCATCCAAAATTTTTTCCAAACCTCTCAGCATACCATTTGATTATGGTAATGACCTATAGAATTACTCACATTTTCCAAACTGTCCATACTGGACAATCAATTGATCAATGTACATAATTCTTTTATCCGTACAAAAATAAATAAATGTACGGATATAATAGAATATGTACATTAATCAAAAGACGGGTCTATGTTTTGATGCAATGTAATTTTTTTTTAAAATTAATTCATAATTAACATTGCCTGGCATTAAATTCACAACCATCACAAAAACACCCATGAAAATCTACTTAGCATGCATTTGAAAATCTAGCCATTTCTGTGATAAAAAGTTGCAACTAATACTATAATTTAATGAGAGATTATCAACCAACTTGAATATTTCACAATGATATAGAAAACTATGCACCATGTGCTCATAATCTCCATATAACATAAAAGATATTTAACTTTTCAATCACAACAAAATGATCTTTGATCAGATGGCTGCGGATGAGATGGACTTGTTTAATCCCAATGACATCCCTCTTCTCCATGCACTCAAAAGCAAGACGCTGAGGTAAAATGGTTGGATACAGTGGAGTACCACCTTGGTGGTGAGTGGTACCTCTCTTGCTGGTTGACTGGCTCTGGCACAGCAACAGGGGAAAAAGATAACGAGGTGTTTGCCCTGTGGCAGCTGAAATTTATACATGAAGCTTGTGGCTCTAAACAAAAGCTTACTTCTAATGGTGGCCTGCCCATCACTGCAGACCAACAATCTCTAACAAGTCTGATGGAAAAAGTTTTAGAATGCCTCACTTTGACTTGGTCAACCAAACACTTTTAGGCCTGTGATGAGTGAAGAACCGTTATTATATAAGGACGAGAAGATTCGCAGTTTGCTCTTTGCTAAGGAATTAGATTATTCTTTTCCAAGAACTAAGGTTCTGATCAGGGTAGGACGAGAAGATTTATCATTATTCATTTGCATAATCTAATAACATAAGTTATAGTGAACTAGCATCTTGGTGCCATGTAAAGGACTTTTTCCTCTCTCTCTCTCTCTCTCTCTCTGTGCATGCACGTGCATGTGCACGCCTGCACTTGTGTTTGAGCCGAGATGTGTGTGACATATGAATTTACAGAAAAAAAAATCCCATATGCATAACTATGATTTTGTTGAGACTTTTAATATTTCTAACATAGAGTAATTTTCTTTTATCAGACCGCTCATAAGTCTCGGTCTTCCAATTAGACTCCACATAATGAAGGAATTAAATATAAAAGAAAGGCTATGCACCAAGAAAAAAAAAAAAGGCCAATACCTAATCAAGAGGGGTCAGACGAAAATATTTCAACCAAAGAAAAATCTCACCTCTTGCTAATGAAGAAACAAAAAACTCTTTCGTGGACAATTTACAGGCGAATTCCAGTAACATACTCAGGTAGTCCAGCAAGAAGAGCTTCTTTCACTAAAATAATAGGGATAATGAGTATATAGAAAACAAAAAGCCTATTCTTTTTTTTTTTTTTCCATGATGTACATGGTAATTAAAGGGTAGAACACTTTGCAAGAACTAGGAGAAATAGGGAAAGATTTAACATGTTAATAGACTGTCTCATATACACCCTTTCTATTTAGCATTTCAAGTCCTCACTCACGGATCTCTACGCTCCAACTCGAGGGGGAGTAATGGAATCCTAAAGATTCTTCAAACTTTGCGTTGATAGAATTCTAAAAATTCTTCAAACCTTGTACATTTACCTGCATAATTACCATGATTATTTGGTCGATTTGAACAGCTCAGTCATAAATTGATTTATAGGATCTAATAAGAATCCTAAAGCTTGTTCAAACTTCTCACAATTATCAGCACACTTTTCACATATATTTGGTTAACTTGGGCAGGTTTGTCATGAACGGATTTACAGGATCTAATATAATTTCAAATATTGATTTATAAGATTTGTGTACATCCTGAATTAATTTTATAAACATACTAAATTTGTACAAATGATGTATATATATATACCTCATTGCTATGCTCAATAAAATTAGGTTATTCTAATCTTGCTTATGATCAAACAAATTAGTTAACTTTCTGCACAACTTCTATGTCTACTCTAGTATACTCAATCCTCAATCTGCTACAACAAATCTGCCTTGATGTAAAGCACAAATCAAGTCAATGTGTGCCAAAGATATGGTAACACCAAATAAAACATGCTGAATGGCACATCATGCAAATCAGAATTCTCACTCTTATTGATTCATCTCTCAGCTATAACCCTGAAGCGTAAGAACATATATAAGCATAAAAGTTGAAGTGGTGTGAACACAAGTAAATTATTATACAAAGAAAAACAGAGGAAGGGAAGTGAGAAAGCACAATAATTGATAGGAGATCAATTAACAGGATTCTGAGAAAGCACAATAATTGATAGGAGATCAATTGACAGGATTCTGTCATTGGTTCCTTTTCAAGCAGATACACAATTGGAGAGCAAATCAAAAAAACACATGGAGGAAAAATGCGGCCTTTTTACAAGTTCAAAATTCATCACTTAACAATAGAAAAGAATGGATCTTTTAAGGAAATTTTAGCCTTCTTTTCTGAATGGCTGCTTAATAACCTAAGATTGTCAGCTCTCTAGGCCTAAGTCCAGTACAAAATGAGTTCACATGCTGCAGGATTTTATGTACATAAAAATGGTTACAAAATCAGGCACCAACAATTTCGGAGGCCTATGTGCCATGATACAAGAAAATCCAACAATTTTACTGTGCTTAAAACATGTGTCCTCGCAAGATGACCAAACTGGCGATTTTATCCTCCAAATCCCGGCCAGCAGCTGTCGGAATACCTCAATCGACCAAATCCCGGCCAGCAGCTGCCGGAATACCTCAATCGACCGACCGCTGACCTCTCTGGGGACTGAAGACCCCTTTTTCCGATGATGAGGGAGGGGAAACTGTCGGTTTGTCTTGATCCGGTGGTTCCAAATTTACCGCCTGCGATTTTTTTTTTTTTTTTTTTAACAATGGGTTGAACGCCGGTGATCTATTCCGGCACCCCCTTTCCGGTCAGCTATAAAAACTTGATGCCGGCCCAGATGGTTGCCGGCGTCGGGTCCGGAGGTGATAAAACCCATCTCCTCTTGAATCTGGACGAGATTCAAGAGGAAAAAATTGAATTTACGCCGAAAAAAATCATTATGAATAACATATCTTACTTTTGTGCCTGCAAAGATGGCCGCCGGGAGGGGAGAGGAGAGGAGGGCCGGTGGGGAGGGGAAGGGCTTGGACCGCGCGGGTGGGCGTCGACAGATGCGGCAGCAGAGGGGATCGAGCGACGGACGGTGGTGAGGCATGGACGGCGGGTGCGCGTGGACGGCAGCTGCGGTGCCGGCGGCGGAGATGGGCCGGGGTCGGCGGAGAGGATCGGGTGGAAAAAATGAAGGGGCGGCGGTAGATAGATTAGGGCACGGGCGGGGGTATGAAGAAACCTAACGACGCTTTTTAGCGTCGTTAAATAATGATGTAAAAAAGCGTCGGTATTGTTTTTATTTCACGACGCTTTTGCTAAAAGCGTCGGCGTTGACAGTGCCCAAATTTCTCGATGCTTTTAAGTGTCGTTAGATATCGACGCTTTTTAAAAGCGTCGGCAGGTCAGCGCAACCTGCCGACGCTTTCCAAAAGCGTCGGCAAAAAACGGTCGGTATTTACCTATTTTCTTGTAGTGTTTGTTATTCTATTTCTTTCATTCTCTATTGCTTTTGTTCTTTTATCTAGTTTTGGGGGTGAGGCTTAAAACTAAGAAAAGGTTTAGTCCATATCCAAAAATGGATTGGTGTGGGTTGATTGTGAGCCCAAGAAAAAATAATCTTATTAGGTTTCGATTGGTAAGTCTTGAAAAAATCAACTAGGTTGTGGATTGTGAGCCTAAAAAATAATCCAGCTGTAATCTTTTAAGATTATAGTGGAATATCCAAGTAGGGAGCTTGAGGAGTAGACATAGGTTCAGGGTTTGATACCGAACAATTATAAATCTTTGTGTTTATGGTGATTGTGCTTGTTCTTACCTTTTTACCTTATTTCACTGCATACTTGTTTGTATTACTATTCACATCCACCTTCATATTTAAAAATACCTGAAATTGGTGCACATATTCTTTAAAATTTTAAAAAATTTTTAAAAACCCAATTCACCCCCCCCTCTTTTGGTTGCTAGACAGGGCAACAAACAAAGTGTTTTAGCCCCCTTTTTGACTTTACTGTCAAGAGCTGAAGATCATGGCAACTCCCTTTGGCACCTCTTTGGCTGAAGGTCAATCCATCAATAGGCCTTCACTTTTTAGTGGCACTAATTACACTTATTGAAAAGCACGCATGAAGATCTTTATTCAAGCATTAGACTATGATATGTAGAGTATCATAATGAATGGACCACACACACCCATAAAAACTATTGATGGTGTACTTCTTCCAAAACCTAAAAATGAATGGGATAATTTGGATAAAAAGATGGCTCAATTAAATGCAAAAGTTATGAATGTTTTGTATTACTCCTTAGATGCTAATGAGTTCAATAGAATTTTTGTTTGTATTTCTATAAAAAAAATATGGGATATGTTAGAAGTAACTCATGAAGGAACTAACCAAGTAAAAGAATCTAAAATTAGCATGCCTGTCTATAAATATGAATTATTTAAAATAGAATCTAATGAATCTATTTCTGAAATATTTACTAGATTTATTGATATTATTAATGATTTAAAAAATTTTGATAAATCCTATACTAATAGTGATCTTGTAAGAAAAATTCTTAGATTTTTGCTAAGATCGTAGGAAGCAAAAGTCACCGCTATCTAAGAAGCCAAAGACTTGAATGTTCCACTATTAGAGGAGCTTTTAGGATCGTTAATGATGCATAAACTCTCAATGAAGCAATGTGGTGAGGAGGATAGCAAGAAAAAGAGAACAATAGCCCTCAAATCCACTGCTCAAGAAGAGGATGAATCAGACCAAAGTGAAGACAATGATGAAAATGAGGAGATAGCCCTCATCACCCAAAAATTCGAAAGATTCATGAAGAAAAAAAGGCAAGGAGCTAGAAGAAAATTCCAAGGAAGAAGAGAACCTACCAAGGAAAAAAGAAAAGAGGCTAGCAAGGAGAAAGCAAAGGACCAAAATGTCACATGCTACGAATGTGAGAAGCCCGGCCATTACAAATTTGAATGTCCACTACTCAAGAAAGCCCCTAAGAAGTTTAAGAAGAAAGCCATGGTTGTAATATGGAGTGGTAGTGAAGAGTCAAGCTCCGATGAAGAAGAATCTGAAGAAGTTGCAAATGTATATCTCATGACACACGAGAATGAGGTACATGCTGAAACTCATAGTGATTTTACTTTTGAAGAACTTCAAGAAGCTTTCTATGAATTGATTGATAATTTGAAAAAATTTAGTTTGAAAAACAAAGAACTTAATTAGAAAAATTAGATTTTAACAAATGAGAAAGAAGAGCTTCTAAAGGAAAAATCTATTTTGCAACAGAAAAATCAGAACTTGAACAAAGAGATTGAAAGGTTAAAACCTATTATAGATAAGTTCACTTTGAGTTTTGAAAAATTGAATGTTCTATTAGATAATCAAAGTGCGGTTTATAACAAGTTGGGACTTGGTTATAATCCACTCAAATAGCAAAAGTTTTTAAAGAACATTTTTGTTCCTAGTTCTCATATGCATATTACTAAAGTTACATATTTTAAATGTGATAAATTAGGATATAAAGAATATGCATGTTTATCTTCTAAATCTGAAAATATTAAGAAAGTGTGGGTTCCCAAAGGAACCATTATAACTAGCCCAAAAAGATCCAAGAAAACTTGGATATCTAAAGTTAAAGTATAGTTCTTTGATGTAGGTGTGTTTTGCATCCCAAGAATCGAAAAGAATTTCGCATCTTGATAGTGGATGCTCAAGATATATAACGGGTGATGAGTCTCAATTTATCACTTTTGAGGCTAAAGATGGAGGATTGGTTACCTTTGGTGATAATGGCAAAGGCAAAATCAATAGCTTAGGTAACATTGGTATCACTCCATTTACTTGTATTGAAAATATATTACTTGTTAATGTTTTTAAGTATAATTTTTTTAGTATTAGTCAATTGTGTGATAAAGATTTTAAAGTTATTTTTGAATCTTCTATGTGTATAGTAACTAGCCCCAATGATGATGGTATAAAATTTATTAGACATAGGCATGAAAATATTTATATTGTTGATTTGGATGATCTTTCATTGAAAACTATATCATGCCTTGTTGCAATGAATACCAAAATCAATGAGACTAGTTGGTTATGGCATTGAAGATTAGCTCATGGTAGCATGGATTTGCTTTCAAAATTAAAGAAAAAGGATTTAGTTGTTGGTTTGCCAGATTTAAAGTTTGAAAAAGATAAAATTTGTGATGCATGTCAATTTAATAAGTAAACTAGAGTTTCTTTCAAATCAAAAAATGTAGTTTCTATATCAAAACTCTTAGAACTTTTGCATATAAATTTATTTGAACCTACTAAGACTACAAACCTAGGAGGTAAACGTAATGGTTTTGTGATTATCGATGATTTCTCTTGATTTACTTGGATTTTATTTCTTGCACATAAGGATGAAGTATTTTCTATTTTTACTAGATTTTATCAAAAAGTTTCCAAAGAAAAAGGTTTATTGGTCTTATGCATTTAAAGTGATCATGAAATCAAATTTAAAAATCTGGATGTCGAAAGGTTTTGCAGTAAAAGTGGTATTGAACGTAATTTTTCTATATTTTGGATATCTCAACAAAATAGGATAGTAGAAAGAAAAAATCATACTTTACAAGAAATGGCACGTAGCATATTGTATGAAAGCAACCTCTGTAGATATTTTTGGATGGAAGTAATTAACACTGCATGTTATATTTTGAATCAAGCTTTGATTAGATCGATTTTAAAGAAAACCCCTTATGAGTTTTGGAAAGAAAGAAAATCGAATATTAGATATTTCACTATAAAAAATTTTACTATTAGCAATGGCTAACTGCCATCGCTAATAGTAATTTTGCCATCGATAATAGTATTAGCGACAGAACACCATCACTAATTGGTGATCGAAAAAATCTTTATCGCTAATTGCAACTATTAGCGATAGGCTTTTTAGCTGTTGCTAATAACTGCTATTAGTTACGGTATTTATGACAGCTAAATTCTATAGGTATTTATTTTTTATTTTTAAATCAAATTTTGAAATTTTTTTAAAAAAATTAGCAATGGCTATTTTGTCGCTAATACCATCACTAAGCCATTGCTAATACCATCAGTAATAGTTAATTTTTTAAAAAAAATTATATTAATATTTTTTAAAAACTATTTTAATTAATCATAATTAATTATGATTTCTAACATCTGTTATAATTAAAATCTAAAGATAATATGATAATCACAAATAAAAAAATAATTATATTATATTAAAAATATAAATTATATAATTTTATAAGCAGTATCAAAAAAAATATAATACATCAAAATAAAAGAAAATCAGATCAGATCCTCCTCATCGTCCTCCTCCCCATTCTCCTGCTTCTCTTCAGCAGCTGGTGGATGAGAGCCGAATGTCCCATTTCTATTGTGTAATCACTTCTAATTTTCAAAATATTGTATTTCTTTTCACTTATGATTTTTTTAAATAGTTTTACAATTATTTTAAAAGCTTCATCTTTGTGTGTAAGAAATAAAACCTAAGTATATCAAGAAAAATCATCAATAATAACAAAATTGAATCAATTGCCATTAAAACTAGTAGTCTTGATAGGCCTAAACAAATTCATATGCAAAAGTTCTAATAGCCTAGTAGTTTTTTTTGGTACCATCTAATAGCCTAGCAGTTGAAATAGCATTTTTAGGTTTAAATGAAGATCTAGTTTATTTATCTAATTGACATATATTGCAAACCTTATTTCTTTCAAAATTAATTTTTGGAAAGTCTCTAACCAAATTATTTCTAATTAATCCAGCAATAGAGTCCAAGCTTGCATGACCTAGTTACTATGTCAAATTCAACTAGCTTCATTGACTTTGGCATTCATAGCGATTAGATATTTTATATTATTTCTATGAAAATCATCAAGGATCACTAAGTAAATATTTTCATATCCTTTTTCTATAAATTTAATATTATTATCAGTGGAACTAGTCATAATCTAATGTAATGATTTAAATAAAACATCAAAGCCATTATCACAAAATTTACTTATGCTAAGTAAATTATGCATTAAACCATCAACAAGCAAAGCATTTTCAATATAAGTAGTAGAAGTGATCTTTATATTATCGAGAACAATAATTTTATCTTTTTCATTGTCTTCAAATATAATAACTCCTTCATCTTTAGCTTCAAGAGAGATAAATTGAGATTTATCTCTCGTCATGTGTCTTAAGCATCTACTGTCTAGATACCATTTCTTTTTCATCTTAAAGGATACCAAGCACACCTACAAAAATATGAAACAAGTTTTTTTAGGTACCCAAACTTTATTGAATCCTTTAAGATTCTTTTTGGAATCCAAATTTATTTCACTTTAACATTTCCAAAGTTAAATATATATTGCAATTAACAGATTTATGTCCAACTTTATTACATTTGAAATAAGTAATTACATGTGCTTTTCCAATATGGGTTTTATAAATATATTTTTTAGAAATTTTTGTTTAGCTGAAGTATTAAAATCTAGGCTAGCTTTATTAAAAATAAGTTTCTATTTTTCTAAGAAATTTGTAGATTTTATGAGCTAAGAGTAAACTTATCAATGATAGATTTTAATTTATCAATTTTTTATAAATTTTTATTCTTTTCAATCAATTCATTTTATTCTTTCAAAAAATTAGCCTCCTCTTTTTGAAATTAAGTTCTCTTTTTCTTCAATCAAGAAATGATTTAACTTTCTAAGTTCTTTATTTTTAAGAGATAACTTTTTTAAATCATCAAGCAACTCATAAAAAGTATTATGCAACTCTTCAAAAGTAAAATCATTAGAATTATTAGTATTTAACTCATTCTCATGTGCCATGAGAAAAAAGTTAGCTTTTTCTTCCTTTGATTCCTCTTTCTTTTTGGAGCTTGAGTCTTCATATACATCATTGCTTCAAGTAGCCATCATCACTTTCTTTTTGAATTTTTTGAAGCTATTTTTGAGTAGGGGATAGTCAGCTTTAAAGTGATCAGGTTTCTTACATTTATAGCACACGTTAGTTGCTCCTTTTATTTTTCTTTATCCTTTTCTTTACCTTCATCTTCTCTACTAAAACCTTTCTTCTTAGGGCTATCACAGCCCCGACTCAAGATCATAAGCCCAAAGTCATGGCAACTACCGCATACTCATAAAGAACTCTCTTTATAAGCATGCAAGACATCTCATCATAATATCATAAAGCAACAGTAGAATAAAATTCAAATAATTAATGTTCAATTAAATCAAATATCTTACAAAAATAATATTTTATAATTTTTCATCAACTTCAATAAATTCTAATCTAAAATAAAAATATTAAATTTTATCTCTAATTTATTTTTTCATAATGAATCTCTAAGCTTAGCTAGTCCTCTGAATCTGTAAAACCATAAAATATAGAGTAATAAGCTAGACAGTCCAATAAGTAATATCCTTTTTGGCTAAAAAAATTCAACAATAATAATATATTAAAAAATAAACATGCAAGGTATATCGATTTAAACATATAATACTAATCAAAATAAAATCATTCAAATTCATAAATCGATTTCTTTCAAAATATTTGATTCACCTAGATAGCCATGAACTAATCACAGTACCAGTGCATAACTCATATTGACAGGATGTTGATATATTTGTAATCCTCACTGATAGGGTATCGATATACCAGTGTACAATCTCACTAGTAGGGTGTCGATATACCAACGCATAACTCCTACTAACAAGATGTTGATATACTAGCGCATAAGCCCCACTGACAAGGTATCGATGAACCAGTGCATAACTTCCATTAATAGGGTGTTGATATGCCAATATATAATCTTCATTGACAGAGTTTCGATATATAGTAAATTATGAGTCAAAATCTATCTCAATTCAAATCTTTCTTTTCAATAAAATTAATTTTATTTTTTAATCGAACAATGTACAAAACCATCCAAAATCAAAATCAATTAATCATAATTCCATAATGAATTCAAAGCCTTTGATAATACAACAATAGTATTCTATAATCGATTTAACAAATAAATATCATGCCTCACATTCACAAATCATAAATAATATGATTCAAAATTTAATGATATAGATATTATATAATTTATCGGTAAATCAAAAGAAAGAGTCATATTACTTACCTCACATGTATTCCAATAGATCTATATAATGCCATATATATTTTTTGAAATCTTCAATTTATAGATTATATCATAATATCCCATTGCTAGGCATCTCATTGTTAAGGCAGCTATACCCCTATACATGATTAAATTTAATAATTAGAAAGGATACAACTAATTAGAAAAGACACGATTCACAGGTGGTCGCATCTAGCAGTCCAGATCCATCAATCATCTAATCTCATATGATCAAAGATTATACTAAAATCTAAATGGTTCAACAGAGATCAAGGATGATCAAATCAGTAGTATTCGACAAAAATCAAGATGGAGGCCACCACGATGCTCGATGATCAAAGGTTAGTTCGATCAAATAATTATAATTAGCTTCATAGAGATCAAATAGATCAAATCTAATGATATTCGAGTCTGACCAAGGTAGGTGTCAGCACTTTATCCAATGACCGCGGATCAGGATCCTTTATTAAGCTTAATCAAAATCATTGAAAGAAAAATTTCTTTATTGGATTAATTATAAAAGAGAGGTGCATATTCTAGCGAGAGAAATTTATAGAAAGAAAGTAGAATTTTTTAGAGAGAAAGTAGAGAGAGAAACTAGAGAGAGAAAGTGAAGAGAGAAATAATTTCAGTAAGAGAAGCAGAGAGGGAAGAGAGAGACCCTCTATTCTTTTTCTTTTTTTTCTTTTTTCTTCCTTTTTTTTTCTTCCTATGGATTCCTGGCAAAAATAAGGGATCTTGTGGTCCCATTTGTTTCTTAGATTGGAGGCCATTATGCGATAGTGGCCAGCAGTAGGTAAGGCTACGATGGCGTAGCCCAAGGAATCCAGATTGGCAGTCGGTAGTGACCACTACCGCTAGAAAACCCAAAAAAAAGAAGGGCGAAAGTCAAAGAAAAATAGGGCTCATTTTTCTCCGAAGTTTTCTAGTGATTGCCAGCTAGAATCTACAAATCTATGGCCTTACGATGAGGTTGAAATTGTTAATTAAGGTTCTCGACATCTTACCCATCATTCTGGTGGTGGTTGGGTCCCAATCTCTAGCAAACAAGGTGGAATGCTGCCAAAAGAAAAAAGAAAGTTTGACCCCTTTCATTGACTGCTGGTGGCTGATCGCCACTTGAATTTGGTGGGAGACTTGATCTCCTTCAAATAAAGGACCAAATGATGCAAGCATAGACTGGAAATCTGACTCCAATTCGAAGTTGGAGTCTCGATCGAACAAGGAAGAAGCACATGCTGGTCTAGAAGTTTCTTTTTTTTTTGGGGTGCTGCTTTCGGATTTGTGTGGGATGTTATATTCTTTCCTCCTAAAACAAAATTTTGTCTTCAAAATTTTTCTAGGTTGAGTTCTCAGAAATACAGAATTACTTTCTCCTCAAGTCATAGTCATCCTCTAACTTCAAAATCAAATCTTTCATCACAATATCTTTCAAACCAAATTCTTATTTTGATTAGCTTAAAAATAATTCAAACCATTATGCTTCCATTATGTACTCTGATTCAAAGTCATTAATACACTAGTGTCAAATCTAAGTTTCTAAGTTATATCATAATCAATATAAGTTATCATCCCAATATCTCTAGTATCACCTACCTACACTCATGTCTGATTCTATGTATCATAATTTATCTATTTATGCTCTGATACTATATAAATTATCATATCCCTGATCCAAGATTGCGAGCTAGAGATTATTGCAACTACTGCATACTCATGAAAAATTTTGTCAAAAGCATGCAAGGCATCTCATCACGATATTATAAAGCAACAATAAAATAAAATTTAAATAATTAATATTCAATTAAATCAAATATCTTATAAAAATAATATTTTATAATTTTTGATCAACTTTAATAAATCCTAATCTAAAATAAAGATATCAAATTTTACCTCTAATTTACTTTCCCATGATGAATCTCCAAACCTGGATAGTCCTCTAAATCTGTAAAATAATAAAATATAGAGTAATAAGCTAGACAGTCCAATAAGTAATATACTCTTTGGCTAGATAAATTCAGTAATAATGATATACTAAAAAATAAACATGCAAGGTGCATCAATTTAAACATACAATACTAATCAAAATAAGATCATTCAAATTTAGTTTTTTCAAAATTTATTTTTAAATTAATAAATTAATTCCTTTCAAAACATCTGATTCACCTCGATAACCATGAACTAATCATAGTACTAGTGCATAACTTTCACTGGTAGGATGTCGATATACTAGTGTATAATTTTCACTGACAAGGCATTGATATATCAGCATACAACCTCCACTGATAGGGTATCGATATTTCAGTGCACAACCTCTACTGATAAGATGTCGATATTTCAATGCACAATCTCTACTGACAGGATGTCGATATATCAGTGCATAACTTCTACTAGTAGGATATCGATGAACTAGTGCATAACCTCCACTTGCAAGATGTTGATATGCCAATATATAACCTCCATTGGTAGGCTTTCGATACATAGTCAAGCTATGAGTCAAAATTTATCTTAATTTAAATCTTTCTTTTTGATACATAGTCAATGGAACAATGCACAAAATCATTCAAAATCAAAATCAATCGATCACAATTCCATAGTAAAATCAATACCTTTGATAATGCATCAATAGCATTCTATAATAGATTTAACAAATAAATATCATGCTTCACATTCACAAATCATAAATAATATAATTTGAAATTCAATGATAAAAATATTATATATTTATCGATAAAACTAGAAAAAGAGTCACATTACTTACCTCATACATATTCTAACAAAACTATGCCATAATTTTTTTTCAAAATCTTTAATTTATAGATCATATCACAATATCGCATTGTTGGACATCTTTGTGTCAAGACAGCTATACCTCTATATATGATTAAATCCAATAATCAGAAAGGATACAAATAATTAGGAAAGGCACGATTCACAGATGGTCATATCTAGTGGTCTGGGTTGGTCGGTCATCTAACTTCAGATGATCAAAAATTATACTAAAATCTAGATGGTTCAACAGAGATCAAGGATGATCAAACTAGTAGTGTCCGATAAGAGTCAAGATGGAGGTCAGCACGGTGCTCGATGATCAAAGATTAGTTTGGTCAAATAATTATTTTAATATTAATCTAGATAATATAATAAATAATAAAATTTTAAAATTTATTATCAAATATAACAATATTGGTATCATGTTATTATATTATAATAATATTATTATAATATATAATATTTATTATTATTTTAGTATATTATAATAGTTTTAGACTACAATATTTTTAATAATGATGATAATTATATTATGTTATACTTGATTATATTATATTATACCATCAAAATTATGATTATAAACTATTATTACCTTATAAGCTATTTTTAAGTTGTCTTTTTCAGAAAATTTCATGTCTAGGGTTTAAACTTGGGTCTTTGAAGAAAAAACAACTTCCCTTCAACATGAGAGTCTCAAAAAAAAAAAAAAAAAAACGTATCTAGAGTGTCCCTAAGAAAGCAATATATAGGTAAAGATTGGAGCTCGTCGTATAGTAATAGCCCACGTATCTTGCACGTGAATCATACCTGTGCTTCTTTTCCGTGGGGATAGCTTGATATCACATTTATTTGGAAACAATTCATAATCATAACCAAGCTACAACCATCTGGCAGGAGACTTTGAAATACAAAGGACTCTCTGTGCACCTTTTGGATTGCCCATGTGATAAGCTTTAAACAGTCAGCCCAAGGCCAGGTGACAAGCTTTCAATGGCCAGTTTGCCTCATCAGCTATGGTTAGTTCCAAAATGTACCCGAGTCCATCCTTAGTGTAAATCACATGACAATGTATTATATAATAGTAAACACCGTATTCTAGAAATTATATGTCGGTTTGTCTGAAGGGATGTATTGGGTTGCGATTGGGGATGTATCAAGGGATTTTAAAGTATGTACAAGAAACCCTTCGAGTGTTTATCACCAGGACATGTACTATAGACTAACAAACATGAATTCACCAGAAAGCTTCAACTTGCATTTAGGTCAAAGCTTTATGGTCAATTCTCTTATTTATTATGTTCTTATAATTAAGTTTCTTTTCCCTTTTAGAATAAATTTGGATAGGTTTAGCTATAAGAATTTACATGTTCAGCCACAAAAAAAAAAAATATTGCTAAAAAAAATTTCATTGCCTAAAATATTTGGTGATGACAAAATTTTTACCGCTAGATTCATCACCAATATTCTATCACTAAAAGTCATTAACAATAAAAATAATAATTCATCATAAAATATTCAATATTTTGTAATGAAATGAGTGTTGTTGCTAGCACATATATAATTCATGATAAAATAATTCATCACTAAAAATAAGTAAATAATATAGTCTAAAATATTAATATTACCAAATTGATTGTGGTTGCACAAAATCAGGAATGGTATATTTAAACTACTAAAAAATTTGAAGTATATATAGAATATATATTAATATATGATCACTACCTCTAAAATATATTAGATATATTTAATATTAATTAGCACAAAATATTTTCAGGTACATATGTTTGAAATAGAATCAATAACATATTCAGCAATGAAATTTTCATTTTTGTAGAAACTCCAAATTAATTTGCAATAAAATTAATTAATTTGTCATCAAAATAAACCATCAATGCTTAGCATCAAAAATTTGCAATTATACAATGATGCATAAATAACAACATCCATTTTGTTGTTAAATATTTAATGTTTTGCAATAAAACTATATATGTTGCTAATAAATATATATTTAATAATGAAAACTATCATCACTAAATTATATAAATAATTTATAACAAAAACTATTTTGTCATAAAAGTTATACAATGATGAAAAAGTGAAAAATCTAGTTTACTATTAAATAGTTAGTATTCTACGATAAAACTATACATGTTGCTGATAAAGATATATTTAACTATAAAATATTATTATTGCTAAATATTAATTAGATAATTAGCATTAAAAATATTTTTTGTCAACATAAAAATAATTTATTTCATTACCAAATAACCTACATTATGCAACATAACTGTATGCATCACCAATAAATAAATATTCAATGATGACATGTTATTCTTACCAAAAAATAGAGATCTATCTATGATAAAATATAATTATATTACAAAATATAAAAACATTAATGATAAAATTAATTCATAATAAAAATATGCTAATACTTTTTAGTTTCTTATATCCACAAGTATATACTTCGAAACAATTCTAGCACCGTCATCAAAATTAATAATCAACTCATGAAAAAAATATAATTTCACTAAATTTCATTGTACTCATGATAATAACTTTTCAGCATAAAAATATCATAAATTGTCACAAAAAGATTCCGACCAAAAAGCTAGAATGGGAGTTTTGGCACCATAAATTTGATGAAAAAAATTAACGATAAAATATAATTATTTTGCCAAAAATACCATTTAAATAATATTTCATGATAAATTTTTTATTTTAGGATATTTATTAGCAAAAAATTATGATTTAAAATAAATTATTTTATTACTGATTGACCATTATTTTGCATCATCAGAAAGCTTCATTTTACATCATGTCAAAATTTTATGGTCAATTCTTTCATTTATTAAAAATTATGATTTAAAGTAAATTATTTTATTACTGATTGATCATTATTTTGTATCATCAAAAATTTTACTTTACACCATGTCAAAATTTTATGATCAATTCTCTCATTTATTATGTTCTTGTAATTATGTTTCTTTTTATTTCTAAACTATGTTCAGATAGGTGACAATCAAATCTTGTCTATCAAGATTTAAATAAGAAAGAGACCATACGATTAAGAGCCATACTAAATTTCAAACAAATCCTTGCAACTAATTAAAATCTAAAAAGTTAAATAAATGAAATTTCTTCCACTTAACATGGGCTGGATCCAATTATTAATTTTTTTTGGAATTCCTTGCCGATGATTGGGGTTAGAAGTGTAATTTTATACAATCATAGAAGAAAAATATGATACAGAAAATAATAGCATGTGCAATGTTTATAAACATCCAAAATTTGCAATCACCGCCGGTACCCGGACGTCCCCATCCCCTCCAGGTGTCTCACACAGTCTCTCCACTGAATTCTTTTGCAGCCCTCATTCATCGAGACCTTTCTTTTGAGATGTCTGATCTTAATTGTTTTGTTCCGAAGCAAAGATACATGGAGAAATTTAAGCCGGCGACCGCATGGCCCAGCTTTGATAAACCTTGGAACACAGCTGTAGGATGGGGACAGAAAATTATAGTAGCAGCAGCATGCAGTGAGCCTGAATGCAAAAGCAAGCAGATGATAGCAACCCATTACCCACAACAACCAAAGATATATGGAGAATTACAACCAACAAATGACTTGAAATGATGGTTGAAACTTATGATGCAAAGAAGAGACGGAACTCTGTGATAAGTGGACTAAGGCAAACTCATAACAGTCACGTTGCAGCTTGTAACAGAATAGCTGAAGAAGCAACAAGCAATTACATACCTCCAAAAGCATGTTCTAAACAAGGAAAGGGAACTTTGACAGTTGATGTAAGATTTGTCCTCATCCATCCCCGATAGCTGAACATTTGGCCTGATTAAAGTCCAAAACATATATTCTAGAGACAACAATTAATCCAGCAAGCAGATAAGAACCAGCTACATAGAATAGAAGTTAGCCAGGTATAATTGCTGAATGACCATCTCCATAGATAAGCAAAGAGGAGCTTCATCACATTGAGTAACATAGAGATAATACAAATCCACACTACCATGTGCTGTAAGCAACATTAACAGTAAAGTTATAACGGCCATGTACCTGATGTCGAAATAGAAGAACAGCAAAGAGATATGGATGATTTTATAAACTTGCAACTCAGGAGCCCACCGAACAAGCCAAGAAACATGCAGCATCCCAGACCGTTTGAGCAGCATATGAGGCAAAAGAATGCCAACAATCCTACAGTATCCCTGAGCAGCATAACTAGCATAGCACATATAATGGTGGACCAAGAAGACTGCTTGGACCCATGTGCATAACCCATCAGCTATTGTAAAATGCCGTGGACATCGGTGTCAGGATCAAACCCATGGTAGTTACTGAAGTCAAGAATCATTATTATCAGAATTTTAAAGGTTTAAACGCAAAACCAGCAGTAAGATCCACAAAGCATATACATAATAACCTCTTGCGGACAGGCTGGGACAGAATGGCTGCCATGATGGTTTGGGTAAGTTGAAAAAAAATCCTTTAGTGTGTGCACTAGAAAAGATTGTATGGAGCAGTCTTTCATTTTTGCCACATATCCTATCACATCTATCTTAAAATTGAAATTGAAAAATCAAATTAGGATGGAGCTTCTCTCACTAGCAAGAAAAATTATACTTTACACTGTGTGCCCCAACGTAGCCGTGTACCATACCGACCATCACTTTTCCTTTGTATGGACCAATCATCAAGACAAGTATACGATGAATGCAGTCTATGGGGAGGATACACGGTTATTAGCATGGTGCACGGCCATATGGTACACACGATGTTCGTTATAATTTCTTCACTAACTAAAAAAAGGAAATATATGAAGCATTATATATAAGGCCATTTGCACATATCTCTCTCCTTTTCCTCATCAAGCCATCTTTCCCTCTTTGTCCATCCACAAAAACTCCCTCGTCATCCTCGAGTTGCTTTCTTCTCATCTTCTTTCTCATGAAGACATCCATTCCAAGTCTAAATCATATGGCAATATGTTATATACTGATAAACATCATGTTCTGAAAGTTATATATTGGTTTATCTAGAGAAATGTATTAGATTGCTACTAGAGATACGTTAAAAAAGTTTAAAGTATGTATCAAAAATCCATGCATCAGGTGTCTATCGCCACAACATATACTAGTACTAATAAACATGAAGTTACTAGAAAGCTTCTACTTGCATCATGTCAAAATTTTACGGCTAATTCTCTCATTTGTTATGTTCTGGTAATTAAATTTCTTTTTCTTTCTAGACTAGGTTTAGATAGGTAACAATCAAATCTTGTCCATCAAGATTTAAATAAATGAGCAAGAATAATAGGATTAAAAGCCACACTGAATTTCAAACAAATCCTTGTAACTAATTAAAATCTGAAAAGGTCAAATAAAATTGATTTTCTCTTGCTTAACATGGGCTGGATCCAATTATTTGATTTTTCTGAAATTTCCTACCAATGAATGAGGGCAGAAGTGTAATTTTATATATTTATAGAAGAAAGATAAGGTACACAAATAACAGCATTTGCAATAATTGCAAAACTCAAAGAGCTGCAGTCAGATTTTGTCACCCACTTCAACCATTTGATTATAGAAAATCTCATCTCGATTCCGGTTCTAAAGTGGAATGAAAATGACCCAATTTTTCTAAAATCCAATCCCAACTTGCTTTTAAAGATTTAAATCATCATTTTGATTCCGATTTTAGTTACAAATCAAATGCTTTACGGATACAGCCATTTCAATTTTCATTTCAATCTATTTCAATTCTAATTTTAATTTATTCTCACTATTTTATCGAATACCATAGTCCTCTTCTATGATAAACGAGAAATCCTAATTGATTTCTTTAGTAAAGTTGAGATCCTAATTCCTCATAAAAGCTTTGTGATTGCACAACAAACCTTTATAAATTCAAAGATAGGAAATTCTTTACAATTGCATCTCATATAATTCTCAACTAAATCTTGATCTTTAAAATATTTATAGCTTTATGGTTGTACGATAAACTATAATATTTTAGTTAAGTCAGATCCTTTATTTTTATACGGTCATATTTGAATAATGCTGTCCTTGTGGTTGCACAACAAAGCAATATAACCAAATATACCATAAGCATCTATATGCATCAAGACTATATCAATTCACATAGCAAGCCTTATGGTTGCACAACAAACCTCCTATGATTCTTGACATAATGTTGACCTAGCATGAAGGAAGGCCCCAAGTAGTATTTTTAACATCAAGCTTTCCAAATTTAAGATCTTTTAACCAAATTGGCCAGGTAAGTAGGTAGGAAGCTCTCCGTGCTTTCGCAATGGTCTTAATTAAGTAACCACCTTTGATATTTTTCTAAACACCAATTGATCAATCGATATAAAATTGGTCAGCCTTTAGTTCCTTGCACTATGACTTAATATAAATTTTTATAAGGGCTCTCTGGTCTCATCCACATTCTATTATGAACATGTAACATTTATTGCATATCTAACATTAAATTAAACAATATGTCAATCATAAAAAAATTTACATGCTTCAAAATTAAATTTCATATCAAGACATATGATTGCAAAATTCAACTATGAATTGCATAACATAATTCATATCAAATATATGAAATTAAAACATTGCTACCACATAGCATAATTCAAAAATCTAGGTGATCAATAATTCTATACCTAAGTATGATAATATGATTGGATCAATCAAGGTTGGCTTTAATACCACTATAGGATTTTTATGACATAACAGAAGCATGGATTTCAAAATTTTTTCATTATAAAATTCTAACCATCAAACCCTAGTGCAAGATCACCTTGATGATTAACAATCATATACAATATGTATATTATTATAGTAGATATAGAAGAATACCTGTGACGTTAAATCCAAATTTTGGTAGAGTTTTCACTAGATGCCCAAGTATTCGCCCTCCAACATTGATCCATATGGGAATTGAATTCAAGACTCAAGCTCCCTAATTTGATTCTTCCTTGCGAAACTTCTTTCGTAAAGATTCTTCTAGGCTTTAATGGCTATAAAACCCTTCTCGAACTTCTCTCTTTTTTTTTTCTCTTTCCTACTTCCTATTTCTCTTTATCTTTGCTATTTCTCTTCCTAAGCCCTTGTCCTAAAGTAGACACCTTGTCCTTAAGAAGACTTTGTCTTAATAAGGGAAGGAAGAGAGATATTGGGACAATAGTGCAAAGGTTATAAAAAAAGAAAGGATAGAGATTGGAATGAAAACACCCCAGACCACGCCACCTATCATGGGGATGCTTATCCACTCGATCTCATGTCCTTCTTTAATTCTTACACCTCTCCACAATTTTCCATGCCCCTCAGTGATAAGTGATATATTTTTATATTTATTGTAGATATTTTTGATAATTTATGATGTTAACATCTTCTTAAAAATCTAATTTCATGAATTTATTAAATTTTCTTAAAAAATAAGTAATTTTAAAAAAAATATAAAATTAGATATATTTATAAAAATAAGATATTAATTTAATAAAGCAATTTAAGTACCAAAAAAGAAAAATTTTTAAAAATTTAATACATATTTTTTTCAATTTTTCAGATAAAATCAGAGCAAAAACAGAGCCAAAATATCCTAAAAAACCTTAAAAATAGCCTCCGGTGCATGGTGGACCAATTGATCGGTCCACAGAGCCAGGATGCGGTCCACAGCAAACTTCACGCGGTCCACAGATGCGGTTCACAGTGAGAGATGGATTCTGAGCATGATCCAACGGCTGACATTCATTCCGATCCAGATCTAACGGTCCAGACGTGTTGCTAACTTTGAATAGGAGATCAGAAGCGCTGATCTATGGCCCAGATCTCATTCGAACGTAGATCGGATGGTCAGAATCGAATCCGACCCTGATAAAGAGTAAAAAGCTGATTTTTGGGCTGATCTGAGTGATCCAAGCCTGATTCGATGGCCAAAAAATTCTTAAAAATTTTATACGATTTCTAAGGGTTTTAGGACTCCTTTTATGATCAGAAAAATATGAAAAAGTCATCTATAAATAGAGGGTCTGGAAATAAGCTTTAGGAGGAGAAAAAATCAAAGAAAAAGTAAGAAAAAAATAAAGAAAAAAATTAAGAGCTTTAGGGATCAAATATTGGGAGATTATGGAGCTAGAGAGCTTGATGCGTGGCTAAATCTCTTCAATCCAGGAATATGATGAAGCCTGTAAATGAGTTTTTATTTTTACTTTTTGTATTTAATTTTTATGAAATAAAATTATATTTTATTTTATATATTTTTATTTTTTTTGGTATTGATCCAACCTACACGGCTTATACCTTCTATTGACGTGCCGTGATCCCTGGATACAGTACGTGCTTTAGAGAGATAGATCGTAGTATGTTAGATTGAATCTTAGATCTTGTAATTAAATTTAGATAGTTTATACTCCAACAAGACGAGCTGTAATCTACTGATACAGTCCGTATCTCTTAGAGATAAACTGTACTAATACCATAATTATAAGAATTAAATATTATAATATAAAAAAAAAATAAATCTTTTTGCATGGTAGATTCAGAATTCCTAGATTATTTTTTGAATTATTTTTTTCATAATTTAATTTATACTTTTAATTGAATTTTTGCTATTTTATTTTTTTTAATCCTTCTACAATCAATTCTCTTTTATTTCTTCTTAAAAAAAAAGAGGTAATCGCCCTAGATCCTCATGGAAACGATCCCTACTCATCCTATCTATATAGTTTGAGTTGGTTTTTATTCTTGATCACCTAAGACAGCAATCAAATTTTGACTTCATTACCGGGGATCTAGGCATAATTATTTTTTTAAAAATTTTTTTTCTTAGTTTCTTTCTAACTTGCTTAGTTCCTTAGTCAAACTTATTTTCTTTCAAAAAAAATCTCTACATTAATACCTCATAATCTACTTAAGGAATTAGATACTTAATCACAAAATCTAAAAAATAAAACATATCAATTTACTCTTAACTAACTATCAAATCTGGTCATCTTTTCTTCTTGCATTACATAAGTCCATAAAACATCTTAAGGGCACAAACCCTAAACAAGATAAAGTGAGAATTTCATCACCCTTTCTTGGCCCACAAACTACCATCCTGTATATTGTATTGACCTAAATCTTAACTTAAAATCAATTAGACATTGGCCCTAAGGACTTTCGAGCTCAATAAAACAAGGGATTCTAAGAGTAAGATCGGGTTAGAGTGAGTCAGTTTGACTGGTGTCTAGAAAAGTAGTTCAAGGACTACATCCTGAAGGAAGGTGGTTATTTAATTGATTCCGTTCGCTTATCTGGTCAACTCAGTTGGTGTCTAAGAAAAGTAACGGGGGGACCCCTACAGACCTTACACTTATCTGACCAGTTGAATGACTAGTCTTTTACCTGGAGTGCTCAAAGGTAACCTTGATAAGTTAGGAGCTGTCTAGATCTAGGGTTACCCTTAGCTAGGATTGATTGTATAATGTGACTACTAACCTACAAACATTAACCCTAATTAAAATACTCTTCTCTAATGTCTCTAGATTTAGGATCCTTAGGACTCTCATCTCTAGAACTCTTCTTCTTCTCCTCTTTTTCTCTCATATATTAAAATTAAAAAAAGTTAAAAAAAATTTCTACTGGGATAAAACAAAATTATTAGACACGATCTAAAATCTACAAGCCTATAAGTTACTGAAGAAGAAATGGATTCCAATAGACAACCTACAACTTGTTGGACCTGTGTTATTCGATTAGCTCTGTCCAACCGTCTAGAATTAGATCCTCAACTAATAATTTTATAATTAATTTTCAAACGATTAACATGCATCCTACATTCACTGAAATTGAAATGTATACATTTATTCAAGGGAGTTTGAAGATATTAGAATTGCAACTTTGACTAATAGAATTGAAGCCTTATAATTCAAAAGACAAATCCAATTTAATCAAGTGCTAGCACCCATGTGCATTGGATGTAATGCACCAGATCATGTTGTGGAGGAGTATCTTATTTGATGAACCCAACCCAAACTGAGCTCATACAGGAGAGTGCATTCAATGAAAGCTAATAAATGAACCTTATGCACCAATCTATAATCCAGGGTCTGAAAGTCATCCCAATTTTATATGGTCACAAGATGCAACATTAGGAGCCCATAATTTTTATAACCCTATCTATGGCCAAACCAAATATTGAATGATCAACCAGGTTTAGATCTTGAGGAAGAGTCAACACATTAAAAAGATCTAGATATCTTAGCGCAATCAACCTCAAACATTAAAAATATCCTCAATAATTTCATGCAAACTACTGACCAATTATTTAAACAATTGGCCAATCAACTACAGTGGTTAGTAAACTAGAAGAGGATAAATTATCAAGCCAACTAGAGGATGACCCTAGAGCTCAGAATGGTCTAGAACTTAAAGACCAGTTCAATCAGTTGAGAACATTCAGGTCTGAGGAACTGGAGGAGATATCCGAAGTTGATAATAATGAGGTATCCACACCTAGTGACCATTATACTCAGCTAAATCCAAAATTAATTGTTGAACCCCTCATGACACTGGTTGAACCTCTACTTAAAATGGAAGAGGCAACAATAGGAGATCTAGAAACACTTCTCAGCACATCGAGTATATAGATCTAGATCTCTTAAAACTCCGACTAGTACTTAAGTTATACCTAGATTTAATTATAAAGAAAGAATTGTTAGTTATCAGGAGAATGAGTCATATAATGGTTTCAAATAGAAAATACCTTGAGGAAGAGCCTGAATCATGTAGAGAATTACAGACTCATGTTAAGATTCGAGTAGGAATAGGATAAATACTCTTTTAGCGTCTGGCTGAAGACGTTAAACTAAGCACTTTTGAGAGGCAACCCAAATTTTTTACTTTATTTTAACTAATTTTATTTTTTTAAGAATAAAGGACCGCTCTGTATGGAAGAGCCTGTAATAATCTGGTCTGGCTGAAAACTTAAAACTTAGCGCTTTTGGGAGGCAACCCAATTTTCAGTTTTTACTTTTAATTTCTTTTGCATTATGTTCAGTTAATCAAGGCTTGCTTTATACGGATTTGAAGGTAATATTGGCTAAGATGGGGAAGCACCAATTTTGAAAAAAAGCTTCTAGATCTGGTGACATCTCTCCTTTTTCTTTTTCTTTTATGCACCCTTCATTTTTCTTACTCTATTGAGGATAATGTCGATTAAGTTGGGGGAGAAGAATAAAAAAAATTCAAAAAAAAAATTTCAAAAGTCTCAAGTAAGTTAGTATTTAAGCACTTGATTACACTTAAGAATCAAATTAAATCAAGTATTTTTAAAAAAAATTGATGTACAGTCTAGAGAGTTTTGAGATATCGAAGGATCAAGTATTAAGAAAACTCAATAAGAAGTTAAATTTAAAACTTAAATAGTTTTCTTTGAGTATTTCTAAATTTTTTTACCAGTATCAAAGAAGAGTTTACTTCTTATGAACTTCTGTAGGGTAACTATATATTTCTTCATATATTTAAAAAAAAAAGTTTTCAAGTATTTCATGCTGAGTAATCGGGCTTCTTTGCCTAAGCAAATATTGAGTTTCACGTTAAAAGGTATGAAGGGCAAAGAAGCTTTATTGTAAAGCTAGTTTTAACTCGTAGCCTGTTTGATTCGAGCAAGTAGGTCTGAGGGATATTCTATACCTAGTGCCCTAAAGTCATCTGATTTGAGAGTCATTGACTGAAAACTTGCTACATGGATCAAACAGAAAGCTTAAGGGGTAAGACACTCAATAGCAGTACAACATTAAAAAAAAAAAGAGTTCAATAAAAGAAGGATGGAAGTAACAATGTACTTGTCCATAAGAAGGTTAATGATTTAGAGATAAAGGTAGAAATAATTTAAAAAAATTCAAAAAAAATTTAGTATTCTTAGTTTAACTCTTATATTGATTAGTATTAATACTCTAATGACATACCTCACTCACGCTCTACTGTATATCAGTGGCCTTTTTAAAATTATTTGATGAAATTTGAGACTTTAAGTTAAATGATACTTCATTCTAAATTCTTTCTCTACTCGAGGATGAGCAAAGTTCAAGTTAGGGGGTATGATAAGTGGTATATTTTTATATTTATTGTAGATATTTTTGATAATTTATGATGTTAACATCTTCTTAAAAATCTAATTTCATAAATTTATTAAATTTTCTTAAAAAATAATAATTTTTAAAAAAAATAAAATTATATATATTTATGAAAATAAGATGTTAATTTAATTGAGCAATTTAAGCATCAAAATGAAGAGAAATTTTGAAAAATTTAATGCATATTTTTTTCAATTTTTTAGGTAAAATCAGAGCAAAAATGAGCCAAAATATCCTAAAAAACCTTAAAAATAGCCTCCGGTGCATGGTGAACAGTCGATCGGTCTACAGAGCCAGGACGCGGTCCATAGCAAACTTCATGCGGTCCACAGACGTGGCTCACAGCGAGAGATGGATTCTGGGCACGATCCAATGGCTGACATTCATCCCGATCCAGATCTAACGATACAGACGCATTGCCGACTTTGAATAGGAGATCAGAAGCGCTGATTGATGGCCCAGATCTCATCCAAACCCAGATCGGATGGTCAGAATCGAATCCGACCCTGATAAGGAGTAAAAGGCTGATTTTGGGCTGATCTGAGTGGTCCAAGCCTGATCGACAACCAGAAAAATTCTAAAGATTTTTATACAATTTTTAAGGGTTTTAGGACTCCTTTTGTGTCAAAAAATATAAAAAAATTATCTATAATAGGAGATCCAGGAATAAGCTTTAGAGGAAAAAATAAGAAAAAGTAAGAAAAAAATAGAGAAAAAATCAAGGAGCTTTAGGGATCAAATATTGAGAGATTATGGAGCTAGAGAGTTTGATGCATGGCCAAATTCCTTCAATCCAGGAATATGATGAGCTGTAAAATATTTTATTTTTTCTTTTTGTATTTAATTTTTATGTAATAAAATTATTCTTTTATTTCATATCTTTTATTTTTTTTTGGTATTATTCCAGCTTACACGGTCTATACCCTGTATTGACGTGCCGTGATCCCTAGATACGGTATGTGCTTTGGAGAGATCGATGTAGTATGTTAGATTAAATCTTAGATCTTGTAATTGAATTTAGATAGTTTTATACTCTAACAGGACGAGCAGTAATCTACTGATACAGTCCGTATCCTTTAGAGATAAACTATACTAATACCATAATTACAAGAATTAAATATTACAAATATAAAAAAAAAAAAAAATCTCTTTGCATGGTAGATTCAGAATTCTTGGGTTATTTCTCTGAATTATTTTTTTATAATTAAATTTATACTTTTAATTGAATTCTACTATTTTATTTTTTTAATCTTTCTATAATCAATTCTCTTTTATTTTTTTTTTTAAAAAAGAGGTAATCGCCCTAGATCCTATGGAAATGATCCTACTCACTCTATCTATATAGTTTGAGTTGGTTTTTATTCTTGATCGCCTATGACAGCGATCACTCACAAAAATCTCATACCAAAGCAACATATCTTACTCAGCTCTACTGTAATCAGTGGCTTTTTAAAATTATTTGGTGAAATTTAAGATTTAAGTAAATAATACTTAATTCTAAATTCTTTCTCTATTCGAGGATGAGCAAAGTTCAAGTTGGGGGTATGATAAGTGTATATTTTATATTTATTATAGATATTTTTGATAATTTATGATGTTAACATCTTCTTAAAAATCTAATTCATAATTTATTAAATTTTCTTAAAAATAAGTAATTTTAAAAAAAATAAAATTAGATATATTTATGAAAATAAGATGTTAATTTAATTGAGCAATTTAAGCATCAAAATGAAGAGAAATTTTGAAAAATTTAATGCATATTTTTTTCAATTTTTTAGGTGAAAATCAAAGCAAAATAAAGCCAAAATATCCTAAAAAACTTAAAAATAGCCTCCGATGCATGGTGAACCAGTCGATCGATCTATAGAGCAGGAGCAGTCCACAGCAAACTCATTGGTCCACAGACATGGCTCACAGGAGAGATGGATTCTGGCACGATCCAATGGCTGACATTCATCCGATCCAATCTAACAGTACAACGCGTTGCTGACTTTGAATAGGAGATCAAAAGCACTGATTGACGGTCAGATCTCATCCAAACCCAATCGAATGGTCAGAATCGAATCCGACCCTGATAAGGAGTAAAGGCTGATTTTGGGCTGATTGAGTGGTCCAAGCCTGATCCGACGGCCAGAAAAATTTCTAAAGATTTTATATGATTTTAAGAATTTTAGGATCCTTTTGTGATTAAAAAATATGAAAAAATTATCTATAATAGGGATCCAGGAATAAGCTTTAGAAGGAAAAAATCAGAGAAAAGCAAGAAAAAAATAGAGAAAAAAATCAAGGAGCTTTAGGGATCAAATATTGAGAGATTATGGAGCTAGAGAGCTTGATGGTGGCCAAATTCCTTCAATCCAGGAATATGATGAAGCCTGTAAATAGATTTTTATTTTTTTTTTTGTATTTAATTTTTATGTAATCAAATTATTCTTTATTTCATATCTTTTATTTTTTTTGGTATTATCCAGCTACACGGCCTATACCCTGTATTGACGTGCCGTGATCCCTAGATACGGTATGTGCTTGGAAGATCGATCGTAGTATGTTAGATTAAATCTTAGATCTTGTAATTGAATTTAGATAGTTTATATTCTAATAGGATGAGCTGTAATCTACTGATACAGTCCGTATCCTTTAGAGATAAACTATACTAATACCATAATTACAAGAATTAAATATTACAATATAAAAAAAAGAAGAAAATAAATCTCTTTGCATGGTAGATTCAGAATTCTTGGGTTATTTCTCTGAATTATTTTTTTATAATTAAATTATACTTTTAATTGAATTCTTGCTATTTTATTTTTTTTAATCTTCTATAATCAATTCTCTTTTATTTTTTTAAAAAAAGAGTAATCACCCTAGATCCCTATGGAAATGATTCCTACTCACTCTATCTATATAGTTTGAGTTGGTTTTTATTCTTGACCGCCTACGACAGCGATCACTCAACAAAAATCTCATACCAAAAGCAATTTAGATAAGGATTCATCCTTATCCAAACTCAAGTGGGACCATAAGGGCAGCAAGGGGGGTTTAATCTTTATCCATTTATTTTAATGACTAAAAGATGTTTAAGAGGTAGAAGGACTCTTTTGTGCCTCTTAATCATCTGAAGTCCATGCCACAAAAATATTGTTCATGAAAAAACATTGGATAAAGATAAGGAAGAGGCGCCCCACACCAAGGGGCACCATTTCAAAATTGCATAACAGAGAAACACCCATGCACCAAAGAGAGAACTCTCTGGCATGTGGAAAGCTTGATGGTTGGCACCATATCCCTTGGCACAATTAGCCAAGAGTCAATCCAATCAAACCCAATCCAAACATGAGTCTAATTGGATTTAATTAGTCCAATTTGGAGCCCAAAAATCAAATCCAATTTGATTAGAAGCTTGGATTTGCAACACGTGCTAGCATGTTCATCCTACAAACATGATCTAATTCAAATAAATTCTTGATCAATTTTTTATGTGTGTGATCCATTGGATTCCACATCTAGCTAATAATCGGTTTGGATGTAAGTTGATCAGATTTGACTAGAATCCTTCTAATCGATTTAGGTCTAATCATGCTAATTTGATTTCAATAATTAGAATCTTTTCAATTGACGATCGGATTAAATTTTTTAAATCGATCTAACCTATAAGATAAGATTGACATCTAGCAATATATTATATCTATTCAGAAGATATAAATTTTGATAAAATATCAAAAATATCCTTCAGTGGTAAGTTACTGTGCAATTTAATCCTGTGATCATACTGCATTTCAAATATAACTATAGATATGAAATCATGTCAAATCTAATTTTATATTTATATTTTTTTATTTAATAATAATAATTTAATTAATAAATTATTAAAAAAATTTAATTTTTATTCTACTTTGATTAAAGTCTTCTTAAATCATCATATGATAAGAGCAAGTAAGATGCAATCTCCTCTTACTAGGAGTGATCGATTCTATGTTGACCTACTCATACCTTCCATATACAATCCACCACATCCAGAACACCTCATACATGACTTAGTCATGAATGAGTATGAATTAAAATATGGATTCATGTGTATAAGGTTCTATGATAGTCTCAGATCTAATGATTAGTTGCACTACTCCCACTCAAAGAACCATCTTTTGATATATAAATAAGGCTCCATAAGATGTTCTCTTTTGGCGAGTCAATTCAGTAAACTCATTCTCTAATGAGCATCTACATCTTTATATTAGTGTCTTACACAAGTGATTGTAAGATCAATTATCTTCTCTATTGAGTATACATAGATGTGCCAGTCTTTTCGAAATATTGATCTCCGACTCAATATACCAATGACTGAAAATATTTTAGATTAAAATTTTAGGGTTTCAAGTCTCACTGGCATGATCTCATCATAGCTCTAAAATTATTATTCTAATCTATGGGTTCATCATAATCTTAATAATAAATATAAAATACAGCATATAATAAAATATAAAGCTTTATTTATTCATAAAAATATCATGTACATAATAGAAAAATCAAAAAAAAATCCATCGCAATACAAATTGTGATTAGCTTGTAAAGCATAATTCTTTATATCTATTAGGCCATTTGCACATATTCCTCTCCTTTTTCTCATCAAGCCATCTTTCCCTCTTTATCCATCCATAAAAACTCCCCTGTCATCCTTGAGTCGCTTTCTCCTCATCTTCTTCCTCATGAAGGCATCCATTCCAAGTCTAAATCATATGGCAATATATTATATACTAATAAACATCATGTTTTGAAAATTATATATTGATTTATCTAGAGAAGTGTATTAGATTGCTACTAGGGATATGTCAAAGAAGTTTAAAGTATGTATCAGAAATCCATTCATTGAGTGTCTATCGCCACAACATGTACTATGTACTAATAAACATGAAGTTACTAGAAGCTTCTACTTGCATCATGTCAAAATTTTATGATCAATTCTCTCATTTCTTATGTTCTTGTAATTAAGTTTCTTTTCTTTCTAGACTAGGTTTAGATAGGTAACAATCAAATCTTGTCCATCAAGATTTAAATAAATGAGCAAGAATAATATGATTAAAAGCCACACTGAATTTCAAACAAATCCTTGTAACTAATTAAAATCTGAAAAGGTCAAATAAATTGATTTTCTCTTGCTTAACATGGGCTAGATCCAATTATTTGATTTTTCTGGAATTTCCTACCAATGAATGAGGGCAGAAATGTAATTTTATATATTTATAGAAGAAAGATAAGGTACACAAATAATAGCATGTGCAATAATTGCAAAAGTCAAAGAGCTGCAGTCACATTTTGTCACCCACTTCAACCATTTGATTATGGAAAATCTCATTTTGATTTTGATTTCAAAATGGAAACGAAATGGCTCAATTTCCTAAAATACAATCCCAGCTTTTTCTTAAGGATTCAAATCATCATTTTGATTCTGATTTTAGTCGCAAATCAAATGCTTTAAGGATATGGCCATTTCAATTTTCATTTCAATATGTTTCGATTCTAATTCTGACTTCGATTTCAATTGTGAATCAAATGCTCCCTGTGCTTTTATAGCTTTCATTTATTGACACCTCTTTCCAATGACAGAGATGCGCATATGACATTGACATGGAAATTATGAAGTCTTGCCTCTAACGGAGATGCACAATCGGCACTTATGTGGAAATTATGAAATCTTTCAAGCACTATTAAAGGTTAATGAATTAAGAGATTAATATCGTAAAAATCTGCAGCTTATTTTTCCTAATTGGGTGCCCGAAGACTCAAGCAGCTAGTTGATGGTTAGACATGGAGGCACTACTGAAAGTTGTTGGTCAATAGTGTCAGGATCAAGCCCATGGTAGTGGCTGAAGTCAAACATTATTATTGTCAGAAATTTAAAGGTTTAAATATAAAACTGATGGTGAGATCCACTATGTATATAAACAACTTATTGCAGACTAGCTAGAATAGAATGGCTACTAGGATGGTTTGGGTAAGTTGAACGAAAATCCTCCAAGTCATGCACTAGAGAAGGTTGTATAGAGTAATTTTTGTTTTTCATTTCCTTTTGCCATGTATCCTATTGCATCCATCTTAAAATTGAAATTAAAAAGTTAAACTAAAATGGGGCTCCTCTCAATGGCGGGAGAAATTATACCCCACACCATGTGTTCCAACATGGCTGTGCATCATACCAACTACCTGGTTTCCATTGTGTAAGCCAATCATGAGTGGAGTGCTTAATGAATGGGGCTCATAGGTGGGAGACTTGGTAATTGGCATGGTGCACGGCATGCGTACACATGGTGTAGGGTATAATATTGCTCACGTATGGCTACCCAAGAGGGGGGTGAATTGAGTACTTTAAAAATTTTAATCAAATTAAAGATTTAACAAGTATGTTCTCAAACAAAGTGATTAGGAAGTGAAAGTAATTAGCAGCAGTAGAAATAAAATATATAAATTGCTAACTATAAAATAAAAACTAAGCTAAGCAAGAATTGAAACAAGTAAAACAAACATAAGAAAGCACAACACAAATACACAAAATTTATAGTAGTTTGGAGCAACTCGCTTCTACATCCACTCTCCAAGCTTTCCTTAAGAATTTCACTATAATCCTTCTTTGATTACAGTGTATTTATTTTTTTCAGGCTCAAAAATAAATTCAATTAATTTTTTTGGGATTACCAACCATAATACTACACTGATAGTTTTTCGGACTCACTATCAATTCAGTTGGTTTTAACCTTGGCTCACCAATCAAAATCGTACAAAGATTATTTTTCTGGACTAACAATCAACCTCAATTGATTTTAACCTTGGCCCACTAATCAAATCACTACAAACATCTAATTCAACGCTTGGACCAATCTAAATTTTTTATCCCAAAAAATTTGAAAGAAAACAAAATACAAAGCATACAATTTCAGCACAAAAGAAAAACTAAAAGAGGAATCTTTTGAAGTGTAGTGAAGAAGCTAAATGATTGTTCTTTTGAAACTTTGTCATCTCTACTTTGAAGCTTGATAGGATGTAGAGATGATAAAAATGACTACTGTTGAAAGTCTACTGAAATTTGTGCTCAAATCCCTCTCTTCTTTCTTTCTTTTTGGATATTCAATGTTCCTTATCCAACTTGATGATTTTCTCTTTTGATCCACTTGTCTTGCTTTTCAAATATTTCTCTAGCCTTTTATAACCTTGGAAGTGGCTGAGGAGTGAGTTTTAGCCGTTGGAAGGGCTGAAATAGCCGTTGTGAGAGAGCGGAGATAAAAAGCTATAAATATGAAAACTAGCTATTATAATCAGCTATAGTAATTGGATCGACTTAACTTTTCATTGGGTCGACTCAGCTATAATAACTAGATCAGCTCAGTAAAAATTGGGTTCGCTCAGTCATTGGATTTGAAATTTTAGCTTTTTATCTTTTTTCTTCACTAAGACTGGGTTAGCTCAATCTTCTACTGGGCCGATGTAGCTTACATGCCAAGCATGCCAATATGCTGAAATCGATCCAAAATCTCTCAACATTATTTTTCTTTATATTTTGACCTTTCAAACTAGAATTTTTTGGCTCCAATGCTTCTAAAATCTTTCAAATATTTCTCCAACTTTAGGATTTGTTCTTAAGATAAATTTTTTATTGTGAGCACCAAAAATATCCTACATTCTTGAAATACATGATTAGTATCATTTATACTTAATATTTTAAAATTATCAAAACCAATCCTAGGGTCAATAATTTTTCTTTTTTTGATAATGACAAAACTTTAAGTATATGTGCAATAAAAATAAATAATGTATTTCAACTAAATTGAATCATGAAGTGATAGAGTAAATACAAGTGAATTCATACTTCATGCATATTCTTAATTAATCTTTAATTCATTGCACATTTTACTTATGCTCATATTAAAAAATGTGTCAATTCAAATCTATGAGCATTAAGATCTCAATCATCAAGTTAATGAATATCTTAAGCATTAATCTTTTAAACATATACCCACCATCTCTCTCCTCCTTTTTGACACTATCAAAAAGGTCAAGGAAAGGATTTAAAAATAATCATGAAAATCAATGAAGTAGAATTCAAAGAGAGTATCAAATTGAGAGATGTATTAAATTCAAATTTTATGGCATCTCTCTCCTTTCTAAAATAAATCTCTTGGTTCAAAATATGCTCAAAAATAATTCTCTATTTGCTAGATTAACTTGAATTTAATTTTTTCAAAATTTATCAAATTTATGTCTCCCCTTTTTCTTTCAAGTTATACATATTCAATCAATTTTAAGAAAATAAGCTTTGTATCTTTCTTCCCTTAGTTTTGCAAATTAAAGCTAGATAATATTATTTTTCAACTTTTCATCTCCTTCTATTTCAAATTAAGCACATTTAAATTCAAATTTAATTAACTATTCATTTTTTTAATATTTTCTCATCCTTACATTTGCAAACAAAGTCAATTTAAAAATAAGCAAGATTTAATAGTGCAAGTAGCAATTGAGTGGACTAAGTATTAAACTAAGCATTCGATTAATTTAAGTATCAAACAAACATAGTATTCACTCAAGTAAGCACCAAATTTTCTAAAATTTTATTTTTCATTAATTTTCAAGGATGTTTACGTAAGATGTTTACAATGATAATAAACATCTAAAAATCCAACAAGTATAATGTACGCATCAATCAAGCATATCATCTTTTATGAATGTATGTTTTATCTTGATATTCTTTCAATCATGCAAATTTTGACATATTTCAATGATAACATTTCTTATAAAAATGTTAGAAAACTAATTTGTAAGTTTTATATCCAAATAAGATCTTATACAGTCAAGTTTATTTTAACTTAGATTTCTCAAATAATTAACAATCAAAATAACATGATATAAAGTATTAAGAGAGCATGTAAATAAACAATATATTCAAAACATTTAACACATAGAATGAGATCATTACACACATTGATAAATCATCAAAATCAATTATATCAATAATCAATGATGACATGATGTAAAGAGGGTTTAATTTTTATCAAACATCATCACCCATTTTTTTAAGTCCAAGCCATCCATCTATAAGAATCAGCTCCTTTTACTACATTAGATACTTGGTCAACCCATAAAAGTTATTTTTCAGCTTTTGGTACCCAAGCTATCTTGGATCCATTTGACTTAGAGCACGTGATTTGTTTGGAATCCAAATTTGTTTAATTAATATGTGACCAATTCTTTTGATATTGCATTTTGAAATTTTATGGCCTATTTTATTGCATTTGAAACAAGTTATGGAATGATTTTTATATAAAGCTCTTGAAAATATATTTTTGACTATTTTCTATTTTCTCAAAGAGTTCAAAGTAATTTCAGCTTTATGAAAAATAAATTTTTGACTTTTCATCATTGATTGAAGATTTTCAAAACTAAATAAATATTTTTCGACAATGGGCTTCAATATTTCAATTTCTTTTCTTAGTTTAATATTTTCTTCTATAAGAGATTTTTTAGATTTTGATAATTTTTTATTTTCTACAATCAAAGATTTCTTTTCCTTCAATACTTCATGTTTTTCAATTATAGACTTATACTTTCTTCATCCAATATTATTTTTTCTTCAGCTAAAGATATATTTGACCTTTTAAGCTCCTTATTTTTTAGCTTCAATTTATTGAATTCATCCATTAATTTATTGAAGGCATCAAATAATTCATCAAATATAAATTGAAAAGAGTTTTTAGAATTTATCTCATCCTTAATGTCCATAGGGCAAAGATTTGCCGCTTTCTCTTCCTCATCGGAGCTTGAAATGTCACTATCTCCCTAAATACCAAGCATTACTTTTTCCTTGATCCTTTTTGGATGCTTCTTGAGTAAGAGGCAATCCAACTTGTGGTGACTTCTCTTGTTGCAATTATAGCAAGTGACATTTTTCTTTTATTTTTTTTCTTCATTTTCTTTCTTCTTCAAGTTTTTCTTTATGAGAAACTTTTTGAACTTTCTTAAAAGTAAAATCATATCTTCATCATCCTCTTCACTTTCTTCTTCTTCATCTTTCTCTGACTCATTGCTTCCTTCAAGATTGACAGTAAATTTGAAAGCAATGGTCTTCCTCTTAGGCTCTTCTTCTTCCTCCTTTCATACCATATTCAACTCATGTGTCATGAATAAACCAATGAGCTCTTCTAGGGATAGCTTGGTGAGATCTTTAGCTTCTTAAATTACCATCAACTTTGCTTTCCATTCCTTTAACAAAGACCTCAAAATCTTGCAAACAAGTTCATGACTAGTATAGGTTTTGCCAAGACTATTCAAAGTATTAATAATTTTAAAAAATTTAAAAAATATATTAAAAATAGAGTCATATTTTTTTATTTTAAATATTTCATATTTGTGAACAAGCAAGTTAATTTTGGACTCCTTAACTTGGCTTGTTCTCTTATGAGTTATTTCTAGTCTTTTTTAATTTTTTTTGACTAATGTACAACTAGATATTCTATTAAATTCATGTACATCAAGAGAATAATAAAGAACATTGATGGTTTTTGTATTTAATTGAGCCATCTCTTTATCATTTTCATCCCATCCCTTTTCAGATTTAGGCACACACACATTATTGACAATCATTGTGGATGTTTGAGGACTATTGAGTATGACACTCCACATGTCATAGTCTTATGCTTGAATAAAAATTTTCATCCTAGCTTTCTAATAAGTATAATTAGTGCTATTGAAAAAGAAGATCTAATAGTTGAGTGTCCTTCACCCAATAAAGAACCAAATGAGTCAGCCATGAGATCTTTAACTCTAAAATTTTAAATCAAAAAAAATCTGATACCATATAATTTCCCCACTAATGAAGTTCGTCCATCTCATGACTTAAACAACATACAAAAGGAAATATATGAAGCATTGTCCATAAGGCTATCCACCCATAACCATTTTTTTTCCTCATCAAGCCGTCTTTCCCTCTTTATCCAACCATGAGACCTTCCTCATCCTCCTCGAGTTACTTTCTCCTCTGAATCTTCTTTCTTATGAAATCATCCATCCTAAATATGTACTTCATGGCCATATACTTTGTACTAATGAACATCTAATTCTAGGAGCTGTGTATCGATTTATCTAAAAGTACATTTTGAGTCTCTATTGGGTATGCATCAAAAAAATCTTATATATATATATATATATATATATATTAATCTAGAGGCATCTATGTTGGCAAAAAGCCTCCATCTGCCACGTGTATAAAATATAGATGCCTTTGTCTATCATGCATTGAAAAAAACAATACAAGCGAGGCATCAGGAAGGCACCAGAGTATGCACAAGCATTGTAGGTGCTCGAGAGGTTGTTGCATGGGATAGCAAAGCAAATTGCAACATATTTCAACTTAGTGTGTCATAGCTTACTTTTATGGACGCCTATATCTGCTCATTCGAGTTAACGACAACTATTACATGGCTTCTACCTTTCTAACTCAGTGAGTATTTGGAGTTGACTTGCTTCAAGTTGCACGAGTAAGATCGAAAAAGGATTTTCATCAAAAAAAAAAGGGAAAAAAAGGCTTAAGAAAAGAGACTAGGAATTCCTTTCTTGGATTTCTACTGGCCCATATAGTTCTTTACCAACAGTCACCAATTGTTTGTCAACTTTGCCATCCTATGATGCACTAGGAATCTAATAAATATACTATCATGCCTCTGACCCAAGATTGTAGATCAGGAGTCATAGCAATCACTGCACACTCATAGAAAACTCTCTCCACAAGCATGCAAGACATCTCATCATGATATAATGCATCACAATGGAATATAAATCAAATAATTATTATTCAATTTTATTCAAATAATTAAATAATTCAAATATCTTATAAAATAAAATTTTATATTTTTTCTTCAACTCTTAATGAATCCTAATCTAATTTGCTCTCCCATATTGAAATCTAAAGTCAAGCTAATCCTCTGGATCAATAAAAAATAAAAATTCATCATGAGCTAAACGGTCTAGTAAGCAATGTCCTCTTTCGCTAGATAAATTCAACAATAATAATATACTAAAAATAAACATGCAAGATGCATCAATTTGAATACACAACACTATTAAAATAAAATCATTCAGATTCGATCTTTTCAAAATTTATTTTCAAATTCATAAATTGGTTTCTTTCAAAACATCTTATTCATCTCGATAGCCATGAACTAATCACAGTATCAGCATATAATCCTTACTGATAGGATATCGGTATACCAGTGTATAACTCCCACTAATAAGGTATCGATATATCAACATATAACCCACACTGATAGAGTATCCATATATCAACGCATAACCCCTATTGGTAGGGTATCAATATATCAGCGCATAACCCCTACTGACATGATGTCATATGCCAATATATAACCCCCATTGACAAGATTTTGATACATAGTCAAGCTGCAAGTCAAAATTCATCTTGATTCAAGTATTTCTTTTTGATAAATTTAATTTTGTATTTCAATCAAACAATACATAAAACCATCTGAAATCAAAATCAATCAATCACAACTCTATAATGAAATCAATGCTTTCGATAATGTATCAATAGTATAGATTTAATCAATAAATATTATGCTTCATATTCATAAATCATAAATAGTGTGATTCAAAATTTAATAATTATAAATATAATATAATTTACTGATAAATCTAGAAAAAGAATCGCATTACTTATCTCACATGTATTCTAACAAATCTATATAACTTCATAAATTTCTTTTCAAAATCTTCAATTTATAGATCAGATTTATAGTATCCATTGCTAGGCATCTTCTTATCAAGCAACTATACTCTTAAATATAATTAAATCCAATAATCAGCAAGAATATGAATAATCAAATGAGGTATGATAAACGATAGTCACATCCTATATCTAGATCAGTCGATTGAATCGTGGCACTTTATCAGATCATGATTAGAATAGAGAACATATAGTCCAACTGAGATCAAAGATGATCAAATTAATCAGTATCTAGATCTGATCAAGATGAATACTAGTATGTTGCCCAACGATCGTGGATTAGGACTTTCTTTATTAGGATCAGATTAGAATCATTAAAAACATCTTTATTGGATCAATCATGGAGAGAGAATTGTACGAAAAAAATGATCTAGAGAAAGAAAAATTTAGAGAGAGAAAGTAAAGATTTTAGAGAGAGAAAGTGGAGATTCAAACTTAAAGGAAGAGAGAAAAGAGAGAAAAATGCTCTCTCTTCTTTTTTTTTTTTTTTCTCTCTTTCCTCTTTTTCTTTTTTTTTCTTCCCATGGGTTTTCTTTGGTGGAGTAGGGGATCGTAAGGTCTCTTTTTGTTTCTCGAACTAGGAGCCATGGTTGTCGGTCGGTGGCTGGCGATAGCAGGGGCTGCAATGATGTAACTCGAAGGAAGCCAAATCGATGGTCGGTGATGACCTCCACCATTAGAAATAGCTAAAAAAAAAGGAATGGAATAGAGGTTTCTTTGATCTCGATTTTTCAGTAAAGCCGACGGCCGACGGTCGTGTACACAAGCAAAAGAAGGAAGGGAGGAACAGGAGCCGGTACTTACCTCGAGCTTTGATAACGGCTGCGGTGAGAAATTAAGGTGGTCACGGTGCAAGGCTTCCATAAAAAATCCAACGATCTCTATCGATTGCTCTCGATTCTTTGGTGAGGGAAGAGAGGGAAGGCTTCTTCTCTTTAAATAGGACTGGTGGGGAGGAGTTTCACTCTTTCCTGGGATGGATTTTGAGTCTGATTGGGAGTTGATTGGGAAGAAGGAGAAGACTCTCATACGGAGTCTTCTTCATTCTTTTTTTTATTTTTTATGCTTTAATATCCATGCTGGATATTACATTCTTTCCTCCTAAAAAAATTTTATCCTCAAAATTTTTTCTATTAAGTCTTGAGATTTAGAGTTACTTTTTTCTCATGTCATAGTCATCCCCTGATTTGAAAGTCGAATCTTTCATCTTTCAAATTAAACTATTGTTCTGATAAGTTTGAAAGTAATTTAGACCACTATGCTTTCACCACGTACTTTGATTTAAATCCATCAAAGCATTTATGTCATATCTAAATTTCTAAGTTGTCATAATCAATATTAGTTATTGTCCAAATATCCCTAGTATCTACCACCTAGACTCATGTCTGATTCTATATGCCATAATTTATGCACTTATGCTCTGATACTATATTAATTGCTCTAATACCATATAAGTTATCATGTTTTTGATCCAAGATCATAGACCAGGGGTCATGGCAACCGTCACACACTCATAAGAAACTCTCTCCACAAGCATGCGAGGTATCTCATCACGATATCAATGCATCATAATAGAATAAAATTTAAATAATTATTATTTAATTTAGTTCAAATAATTATTATTTAACTTCAGTTCAAATAATTAAATAATTCAAATGTCTTACAAAACAAAATTGCATAGTTTTTCTTCAACTCTCAATAAATCTTAATCTAAATAAAGATATCAAAGACTATCTCTAATTCACTCTCCCATATCTAAACCTCGAGTCAAGCTAATCCTCCAGAGCTGTAAAAAATAAACTCATCGTGAGCTAAACAGTTCAGTAAGTAATGTCCTTTTTAGCTAGATAAATTTAGTGATAATAATATACTAAAAATAAACATGCAAGATGCATCAATTTAAATATACAACACTATCAAAATAAGATCATTCTAATTTAATTTTTTCAAAATTTATTTTCAAATTCATAAATTATTTTTTTTCAAAACATCCTGTTCATCTCGATAGCCATGAACTAATCATAGTACCAGCATAAAACCTCCATAGGTAGGATGTCGATATATCAGTACATAACCTTCATTAGTAAGGTGTCGATATACCAGCACACAGTCTCTACTAATGGGATAGCGATATACCAACGTATAACCCCCACTGGTAGAATATCGATATACCAGTGCATAATCCCCACTAGCAGGGTGTCGATATGTCCACATATAACCCTCATTGGCAGGATTTCAATATATAGTTAGGCTGCAAGTCAAAATCTATCTTGATTCAAATCTTTCTTTTCAATAAATTTAATTTTATATTTCAATCGAACAATATATAAAATCATCCGAAATTAAAATTAATCAATTACAACTCTATAATGAAATCAATCCTTTCCATAATGTATCAATAGTATAGGTTTAATCAATAAATATCATACTTCATATTCACAAATCACAAATAGTATGAGTCAAAATTTAATAATTATAAATATGATATAATTTACTGATAAATTCAGAAAAAGAGTTGCATTACTTACCTCACATGTATTCTAATAAATCCACATAACTCTATAATTTTTTTTTTTAAATCTTAAGTTTAGAGATCAAATTTATAGTATCCATTATTAGGCATCTTTTTATTAAGCAACTATACTCCTAAACATAATTAAATCTAATAATCAGCAAGAATATGAATAATCGAGGTATGATAAATGGTAGTCACATCCTATAGTCCAGATCGATCAATCGAATCAAGCACTTTATTAGATCATGTTTAGAATAGAAAATAGATAGTCCAACGAAGATCAAAGGTGATCAAATCAATCAGTGTCTGAATCTGATCAAGGTGAGTGCTGGTATGCTGTCAAACAATCGTAGATTAAGACTTTCTTTACTAGGATCACATTAGAATCATTAAAAACATCTTTACTGGATCAATCATGAAGAGAGAATTGCAGAAAGAGGAAAATGGTCTAGAGAGAAAAAATCTAGAGAGAGAAAGTGAAGCTTCTAGAGAGAGAAAGTGGGGATTCAAACTCAAAAAAAAAGAAGGAAGAGAAAGAAACTCTCTCTTCTTTTTTTTTTTCTTTTTTTCTTCTTATGGGTTTTTTTTGGCAGAACAGGGGATCGTGAGGTCTCTTCTTGTTTCTTGGATTAAGGGCCATGACTGTCGATCGGAGGAAGCCAAATTGACAGTCGGAGATGACCTCCAACATCATAAATGGCCAAAAGAGAAGGAGCAAAATAGGGATTTCTTTGATCTCAATTTTTTGACGATGTCGGCCACTGGCGGCCGTGTGCACAGGCAAAGAAAGAAAGGGGAGGAAGGGAGGAAGAAGAGCCAGGTCTTATCTCAAGCTCCAGTAATGGCTGTGGTAAGAATTGAGGTGGACACGGTGAAAGACTTCTGCAAAAAATCCGACGATCCCTATCGATTGCTCTCAATTCTTTAGTGGGAAAAGAGAGGGAAGACTTCTTCCCTTTAAATAGGGCTAGTGGGGAGGAGTTTCACTCTTTTTCGGGATGGATTCGACTTCGATTGAGAGTCGATAAGGAGGAAAGAGAAGACTCCCTATGGGAGTCTTCTTCATTCTTTTTTTTATTTTTTTATACTTTAATATCCGTACTAGATATTGTCACAGCTTTGATCCAAAATTGCGAGCTGAGGATCATGGCAACCACTACATACCTATGAAGAATTTTTTTTACAAGCATGCAAGACATCTTATCACAATATCATAAAATAACAGCAGAATAAAATTTAAATAATTAATGTTCTACTTTATTTCAAGTAACTAAATCAAATATCTTATAAAATAAAATTACATAGTCTTGCATCAAATTTCAGTAAGTCCTAATCTAAAATAAAATATCAAAGTTTACCTCTAATTCACTCTCCCATATAGAACTCTCAAGTCAAGCTAGATCTCTGAATCTACAAAAATAGTAAAATAGAGTAATGAGCTAGACAGTCCAGTAAGCAATATCCTCTTTGGCTAAATAAATTCAACAATAATAATATACTGAAAATAGACTTACAAGGTGCATCAACTTAAATATATAACACTATCAAAATAAGATATTCAAATTTATTTTTTCAAAATTTATTTTTAAATTCATAAATCATTTTTTTCAAAACATCCTGTTCATCTCGACAGTCATGAACTCATCACAGTACCAATATATAACCCTACTGACAGGATATCGATACACCAGCATAATCCCTACTAATAGGGTATTGATATACCAAAACACAATCTCCACTGACAGGATATCTATATACCAGTGCATAACCCCCACTGGTAGGATATCGATATACAATATATAACTCCTATTGATAGAATTTCGATACATAGTCAGGCTACAAGTCAAAATTTATCTTGATTCAAATCTTTCTTTTTGATAAATTTAATTTCATATTTCAATTGAATAATATACAAACCATCCAAAATCAAAATCAATCAATCGCAATTCTATAATGAAATCAATGCTTTCGATAATGCATCAATCATATAGATTTAATCAATAAATATCATGCTTCATGTATATTCACAAATCACAAATAGTATCATTCAAAATTCAATAATTATAAATATGATATAATTTACTGATAAATCTAGAAAAAGAGTCCTATTACTTACCTCACATATATTTTAACAAATCCACATAACTCCACAAATTTCTTTTCAAAATCTTCAATTTATAGATTAGATTTATAGTATCCATTGCCAGGCATCTTCTTATTAAGCAACTATACTGCTAAACATAATTAAATCCAATAATCAACAAGAATAATATGAATTATCAAGTGGGGCATGATAAACGATAGTCACATCCTATAGTCCAAGTCGGTCGATCGAATCAAAGTACTTTATCAGATCATGATTAGAGTAGAAAATAGATGGTCTAACTATGATCAAAGGTGATCAAATCAATCAATGTCTGGATCTGACCAAGATGGATGCGGCATGCTATCCGACAACTGTGGATTCGGACTTTTTTTACTAGGATTAGATTAGAATCATTAAAAATATCTTTGCTGGATTAATCATAGAGAGAGAATTATAGGAAGAGAGAAATGATCTAGAGAGAAAAATTTAGAGAGAGAAAATAGGGATTCAAACTCAAAGGAAGAGAGAGAACTCTTTCTCTCTTCTTTTTTTTCTTTTTCCTTTTCTTTCCTCTTTTTCTTTTTTTTCTTCCTATGGGTTTTCTTTGGTAGAAAGGGGATCGTGAGGTTTCTTCTTATTTCTCAGATTAGGGACCATGACTGTCGGTCGGTGGCCAGTGACAGTAGGGCTACAATGATGCAGTCTAGTGGATGCCAAACCGATGGTTGGTGATGACCTCTGACATCAAAAATAGCCAAAAGAGAAGAGACGGAATAGGGGTTTCTTTGATCTCAATTTTTCGAGGAAGCCAGCCACTGATAGCTTTGCACACAGACAAGGGAAGGAAGGGGAGAAGGGAGGAAGAGGAGCCGGGGCTTATCTCAAGCTCCAGTAATAGCTGCGGTGAGAAATTGAGGCAGTATGGTGAAAGGCTTCCATGAAAAATTTGACGATCTCTATCGATTGCTCTCAATTCTTTAGCAGGGGAAGAGGAGGAAGGCTTCTTCCCTTTAAATAAGGCTGGTGGGGAGGAGTTTCACTCTTTCCCGGATGGATTTTGACTCCGATTGGGAGTCGGTCAAGAGGAAGGAGAAGACTCCCTATGGAAGTCTTCTTCATTTTTTTTTAATTTTTTTATGCTTTAATATCCATGTTGGGTATTTCGTACATATACGGTATTTAATCACATGTGGAAGAGTTCGGAGGATGCTATGGCCTATCCTCATTGCATGGCTTCCTTAAAAAAATGAAGACCCCTTCCGAACTTCTCACCAGTGTTGGGTTGGTTGGTGAAGAGGATGGCACCGCCTACAATCTTGCCCTTACAGGTGAGTTGGAGGATGAGGCCAACGATTTTGCAGGTGGACTGCTGGTCAATCATATGCCCTTCGAGACAGTGTGGGCCTCCAAAGCAAAGTTGAGATCCAGGCTGCGGATGTGCGAGTGGATGCTGATACACTCAATCTAGATGAGGTCTCGATTCTTTGAGAGCATCTTGAGCTTTGTCATGGCAGCAGAGAGGGATAAGAGAAAGCAAACTCCAGAGGCAAAGGGCAAAGTAAATAGAAAGCCTGGGTGATGACCTCGATCTTGGACATCTCAAGGGAGTAGAACTCAGAGCCAAAGATGGTGGTAAAAGGGGTTTCCTGGTCTAGGGGTACTTGATGAGATTTATGATATACATATAGAACCACTACAAGAATTTAGACTTTTATTGATAAACCTTTAGTGGCAAAATATAAGTCTAGTCACCAAAGCTTCATATTTAGTAACAATAAGAAATGGTTATAACAAATTATTTTGATTAATATCTTTAACGATGAAATGATATTTCATCATAAGATATGTATCTTTTGTGATTATTTTTTAATTTATCATAAACAATTCATCATTAAATAAAGTTTTTTATGGTGAAAAATAATTTTAGCACCAAAATTAACTTTGGTTAACTCTTTAGTGATAATTTTATGATGCATTACTAAAACTAATCTCTTTAGTGATGATATTTTAAAATGATCACAATAGATATATATTTTTAATGATAAAATTTATAGAGTAGTCATTAAAGTCTATATTTTTAGTGATAATATATTATGTTGTCATAATTTTGTATTAATATCGATGTTGGTCAAATCATTAGTGATAATTTTATAATTCATTACTAAAACTTATATCTTTAATGATGATATTTTAAAATGATCATTATATATATATATATATATATATATATATATATATATATATATATATATCTTTTAATAATAAATTGATAAAATGATCATTAGAATAAATATTAGTCAATGTATTAATAATGATTTTATGATTCATCACTAAAGCATATTCTTTTATGATGATATTTTAAAATAGTCACCATGGGTATATAATATTAATAATAAAACTATGGAGGATCATTAAAAATCTATGTCTTTGGTACCAATTATTGTATTATTACTAAAATCTTACATAATATGAGAAAATAATGATATCATCAATAAAAATATTAATTATAATAATATTTGAATAATACACATATTAATCACTAAAATAAGATGCAAACCCTAAATTTTTAATGATGAACTGATAAAATGATCATTAGAATAAATATTAATCAATGTATTAATGATGATTTTATGATTCATCACTAAAGTATATTCTTTTATAATGATATTTTAAAATAGTCACCATGGGTATATAATATTAATGATGAAACTATGGAGTGATCATTAAAAATCTATACATTTAGTACCAATCAGTATATTATTACTAAAATCTTATAACATAATATGAGAAAATAATGATATCATCAATAAAAATATTAATTATAACAATATTTAATAATACACATATGAATCACTAAAATAAGATGTAGACCTTAACTGTGTACTTGATATACTGTTAAAATAAAGTCAATCATCATAAGAATTGGAGTAAGATTAAAGAATGATAAGATGTACTAATACCACATAATTTTGAATGAAGATTTGATAGATTTTTTAAACATATTAAACTATTGAAATTTATAGTAAGTGAGAGAAGAGAGTCAGCAGGGTTGTGACCAGCATATGAAAAAATATATATAAAGGTGCAAAATTGAGAGCTCAAATAAAAGATTGAAATAAAAAAAATAACAGATTGGAATCAAAATGAGCCAAAAAAAAAAAAGGAAATTCAGCAGAACCAGTGTCGGATCAAGTGGATGATAGAAATACAAAGTTTTTCATGCTGGAACCCTGCTTCATAGAAAATCAAATGCCATCTTAACATCAAAGATAGCAATGCAAGCGGTCTCATGAACGAACAACGTTAGAAAGGTGTCTTATCAAAAAAAAAAAAAAAAATATTAGTAGAGTGTTAGTAAACTATTTTAAATCAATTTATATAACCACAATCTATCCTAGTGGTTACATAACCCAAGCTTTTTTTCAATATTCTTGCTTTTTCAGCCTTAAATTTCTAATTAATTTATATTCTAATATTATTTTGTCTAGCTTCACTCCTTCTCTCTCTTTTTCTTTTTGGTGGTGGGTGGGCCTCGATAGATTCTCTCTTCTGTGCTTTTGGTGGATCATGGTCAAGTCCTCGACTAGTGGTCCTGCAGTATGTTGGCACCCACCTTCATTCTCCTTAAATATCATTAGACTAGATTATGGATAGCCACCTTTCATATTATCTTTGTCCTGATCGAACCATCATTTCACGATCGTGCCAAGCATCACCTAAAATCAGATCAATTGCAGCCACCAGAAGTACAAAATCCAGATAAAAAGTAATTTAGAGTGGAATTTTGCAATGTAAGCTCTTAATTGAGATCATTTGTAACTCTACTGAGAAAATTTTGGACCCTATAAAGCTATATTGTAAGTGTATCTACCTCTATGGATTCCATCACGCATGCATATAATCTAATTTTAAAATTTATATTCTTAGTTTTTACCTACATTTAGAAAATATCCTAAATATTTGTAATTGAAATTTATAACAATTACTTATGCATATCTTAATTTATGTTTAAATTAAATATTATCAATGCTCCGTATAAAAAAATAACTTTTGAAATTCAGATCAAATATGAAGTGTTTTACTTGAGAATGATCATGATCGTAATAATTGATCGTTTTGGTAAAAATTTGCTTACTATTTATTTAAAATAGTAAAGTAGTAAGCATGACAGAAGTGTTTAAAATGAGATATTAAACCCTCTTCTGAGACAACATAAAAATTTGAAAGAAACATGCTTGCCATATGTCAAAGGAAATGAGTTTTATTTTATTTTATTTTTTTGATAGTACAAGAAGCTGGATTGCAGTGTTTACGTTGAGTATGGACAAATAAATACAAATCGAGGCAATAAGATAGAAATCAGAAGGATATATCATATAAGGTTCTTCGATACATTCTCCTCACTCTTAGGCTTCGAAGGCTCTACCTGTCCAAAAGTACTGTCAGATAGATGAGATGGTACAAATAAGAAATTCGCAAGCATATCGATATGATGAGTCATCCGTCGGACAGTGAGGCAAGAAAAAAATTTGATACTTGTCACTCTTTATTTGTTCTAGAATCATACAATGTCCGACTGGATCTATCTATGGATAGGTTTACATCATTCAGTTATGTAGCAGCTTCTTATTCATGTTGGCCAGTCTTTATTACTTCATACAATCTGTCGCTTGAAATGTAATGAAAGAACATAACATCTTTCTTATATTAATCAGTTTTAGACTACGACACCCTAGTAGAAGCATTGATGTATATCTAAGGCCTCTTGTTGATGAGCCAAAATTTTTATGATATGATGACATACATACATTTGATGTATCGACAAAGTAAAATTTTATAATAAAGACTGCATTAATATGGACCATTAGTGATTTTTCTATTTATAGGATGCTGTCGGGATAGAGTACTCATGGAAAGCTAGTATGCCCCTGTTGCATGGAGAATATAAAATTATTTCAACTTGAGTATGATCATAAGCCCTGCTAGTTCGATTATCATTTCAATTTCTCTCTGAGCATCATCCTTTTTGAAAGCAGCGAGATAGTTTTAGGAAGAATAAGTTAGAGAAGGACCATGCACCCCCGCACCTCAATTGTATGAAAATATTTTAGAGGGTATCCCAAATAGACAAAATCTAGTTTGGCATACTATTAGACAAGCAAAAATTTGAAGATTCAGTAGAACTCATAACTGGATGAAGTGCAGTATTTTTCGAGAATTGCCGTACAGCTAGTCCACCAATTTGATCCGTCATAACCTTGACGTCATACACATTGAGAAGAATATATTCAATAATATTTTTTATACTGTTATGAATGTCAAAGACAAGACGAAGGATAATCCTAAGACTCGAGCAGATATGAAGAACATATGCAAGCATCTTCTATTAGAGCTGGTTGAGGTGTTACATAAAAATTTTTAAAACCGAAAGTATCTTACACCTTAACGAGGGAACAATTGAAAGATACATGTAAATGGTGTAAAAATCTTAAATTTTTAGATGATTATGTAAATAATCTAGCTCGATGCGTCAATATCAAAGATTGCAGGTTCTATGAGCTAAAGAGCTATGACTATCATATTTTCATGCAATAATTACTCTCATTGGTTGGGCACGATCTCTTTTCCAATTCTATATGGAGTTTTTTGATCGAGCTTAGTCTTTTCTTCAAAGATATTTATACTACCAAATTATCCACCAACTATATCTCCAGTCTTGAGGCTAGTAGTGTAGAGACTATATGCAAGTTGGAGAAGATGTTCTCTCCTAGTTTCTTTAACTCCATGGAGCACCTCATAATTTATCTGGCATATAAACTAGAGTTGAGGAACCAATGCAGTATAAATAGATATATTCATTTAAAAGATACATGCACAGTCTCAAGAAGAAAGTGAAAAATAAGGCCAAAGTCGAAGGTTCTATTGTGGAGGCTTACATAATTGAAAAAATTTTTAGTTTTAGTCAATACTATTTTAACCCCAGTGTGCAGATAAAGTTGATTCAAGTAGATCAAAATGATGATGGTAGTGAGGGATCAAAGATGGAGATCTCAATATTTGCCTATCCCACTCATGAATTTGGGCATAAGGTTCATCGGATATTAACCGATAGAGAGCTCTGATAGGTAAAATATATGTTTTACTAAACTACATGGAGATCAATCCATATATTAAGTAAATATCCATCACAATCTCAACTTTTTATCACTTATCATTCTGTACTTACCTTATGCATATATAGGCAATATGATGAGATGCTGAGATGAGACAATCCGTTGATAGGTGAGGAAGAAATTTTTACTCAGTACTCATAGAACTTTGCAAATTGATTTCATCAACTGGTAAGCTACTATTGTCATTTTATTTATTTATTTTTTAATTTATTTTTTTTATAATATGTAGGTTATGCAAGGGGGTGAATCCATACCTAATAAGCTAAGACTATTAGGTTATAGGCCAACAAAGTACGTGATATGTTATAATAGCTGTAATCAGCGGCAATCTATCTTGCAGGCAATCCACATTACCTTTCAGGATTGCTTGGCGATGCACCAAATGCAACCTTAATTATTTTCAGGGTTTTCTTCCTTAACTTCATCCTCCTTAGCATCTCTATTTTCATTTTGTGCCAGAGTATCCTTTAGTCTGAGTCTTCCATTCTTTTGTCTAAAATTCCTACATCATCATCAACATCTTTCTTTCTCAAGAAAATATCATTAGCTTATCAAATATAATATGAATAAATTCTTCAATAGCTAGAGTTTTTTTATTGAAAACTCTATATACCTTGTTAGATAAAGAGTATTCAAGAAAGATACGTTCATCTGACTTGGTATTAAACTTTCCAATTTTATCTTTTCCATTACTCAACATAAAATAATGACAACCAAAAACATAAAAATAGCTAATATTTAGTTTTGCTCCTTTTCAAAGTTTATAAGAAGCTTTCTTTAAAATTAGTTAGATCAAAGTATGATTTAAAATATAATGTATTGTGTTAATTGCTTTCATTCAAAAATATCTTGAAAGATCACTTTCACATGATATGGTATGGGATATTTCTTCTACAGTTATATTTTTTTTCTACCATCCCATTTTATTAAGGTGTCCTCCATATAAAAAAATTATATTCAATTCCTTCTTCATTGTAAAAATTTTTAAATTATTAATTTTTAAATTCAGTTCTATGATCACTTCGATACAAATGATGGTTGAATTTATTTCATTTGAAACTTTTCAGTAAAACTTTGAAAATACAAAAAGCACCTCATCCTTTTGTGCCACGAACAAGAGCCAAGTAATTTGAGAGAAATCATCCACAATCACAGGTTGATATCTTTGTCCTCCTAAGCTTGTGGTTCTAATAGGTCCAAATAAGTTCATATAAATCAATCCCCAAGGTCTAGAAGTTGAAATAAAATATTTTAATCTAAAAGAACTTCTAAATTATTTTCTAAGTTGGTAAGCAGCACAAATTCTATTTTTTTAAAATTTAATTTGTGTAAGCTTTTTACAAAATCTTTTTGATAAGTATTGAAGTCAGATCCATGCTAGCATGTTCTAGTCTACGATGCTACAACCAACTAGTCTTATTGACTTTGGCATCCATTGCAACTAGGTATTAATCATTTTTTATTAAAAGATCATCTAAATATATCATGTAGATATCGTCATATCTATATCTAATAAAAATAATACCATCATCATTAGGACTATAAATAAATAATGCACATTGATGATTCAAAAATAACTTAAAAATTTTCATCACAAAGTTGATTAATACTAGGCAAATTATGTTTCAAGCCATCTACTAGTAAAATATTTTCAATATAAGTAGAAAGAGTGATACAAATATTATCTATTTCAATGATGTGTCCTTTGCTATTATCTCCAAAGGTTACCACTCCTCATTCTTTAGCTTCGAGGGTGATGAATTGTGATCTATCATCTACCATATGCCTTGAGTAATCACTATCAAGATACTATTTTTTTTTCTTAAGTTGCATGACACACCTATAAAAAATATTAAATTATAATTTTAAGTCCTCAAGCTTTCTTGGATCTTTTTGTATTAGTCATAATGGTTTTTTTTAGAACCCATACTTTTTTTTCTAAAATCACAAGTGTGGGCTATATGTCCAAGCTTCCATAGCAAAAAACAAGTAACATTTGAAGGAAAATTTGGTGAAGATTTTACAAAGAAAATTTTCAAGAATTTTTATTTCTTGTGAGAATTTAAAAGAAGGCTAGTTTTGTTGAAAATGGCTTTTTGATTACCTAAAATCATTTAAAATTTTTTAGAGCTAAGAGTGAATTTTTCAACAATAGTTTTAAGATTTTCAAATTCTTTATTTAACATTGGATTTTCTTGAAGCAAGGATTCATCTTCCTTGAAAAAAATTTTCTTTTCCTTGGCTAAATCATGATTGCATCTTTTCAGCTCTTTATTTTTTAAACCAAGCTTTTTAAATTCATGTAAAAGATCAGAAAATGCATCTTGTAACTCATCAAAAGTAAAATTGAGTTTCAGTTCAAAAGTTAACTCCTCCTCATATGCTATGAGATATAAATTTGCCACTTTTTGAGGTTCTTCATCTGAGATAAAATCTTTATTATCACTCCAAGTAGCCATCACAGCTTTTTTCTTATATTTTGTAGAGAATTTCTTGAGAAGAGGGTATTCCACCTTGAAGTGCTCGGACTTCTTGCTATTGCTTCTTCTCTTTCTCTTTTTCTTTGCTTGGTACTTCTTTCAGAAATGACTTCTTTTTGAAACTTTGCCTTTTCTCCTCATGAATTTTCTAAATCTTCGAGTAATTAAGGTCATATCTTCATCTTGATCACCTTCTTCCGATTCTTTACTTTTTTTCTTCATCTTTGGCTACAGACTTGAGGGTTATAGTCTTCTTGTTCTTTGCTTCCTTATCATATTTTGCATTATGATTAGCTCATAAGCCATGAGAGAACTAAGATGTTCTTCCAAGGAAAATGCATTCAGGTTTTTGGCTTCTTGTATTGTAATGACTTTGGCCTCACAAGCTCTAAAAAGTGATCTAAGATTTTAGGTATAAGTTCAGTACTGTTGGTATAAGACTTTTCTAAGCTCTTAAAATTATTTATACTCACTACAAGAAAACATATTATTAGCGATGGTTAACTATCATCGCTAATAGCAAAGTTGCTGTCTCTAATACTATTAACGATGGACTCACATCGCTAAAATTTTATCGAAAATAATGTTGTCACTAATTATCATTATTAGCAATGGTAAATATTCCATCGTTAATAAGCATAATTAGCGATGGTATTAGCGACAACAAAAGCCATCGCTAGTAATTTAAATTTTTTTATTAATTAAAATTTAAAAAACTATTAGCGATGGTAATATCATCACTAATATCATCGCTGATATTTTTTTAATTTTTTATAGTAAAAATTTTAAAAAACTATTAGCTACAGCATTTACGTCGCTAACATCGTCGCTAATAGTTTTTTAAAAAAATCATAATTAAATATTTTAAAATCAATTTTAATCACAGTAACAAGAAATAATATTTTTTAAAATCTATTATAAATAAAATAATAATTATTTATCTCAATTGTAAATATAAAATTAATTATATTATATTAAAAATATAAATTTTATAATTTTATAAAATTTATACTTCTTTATGAGTATCAAAATTACATATATATCTAAAAAAATCATGTGAGATCCTCCTCATCATCCTCTTCATCCTCCTCCTGTTCTTGTACATCCTTTCTAGTAGCTGGTGGATGAGAATCGAATATCTCAATATCTTGTAATGAAAAAAATAAAATATTATTAATAAGTTTTGATATGAAAGCATATATATCGATACAGAGATGTATATTTCTATATACTACTTTGATTCTTGAATAGATTATTCCTATACATTTCATTCGATAATACAGAGCTATAGACATCTTGATCCATCAATTGGATAGTTAGATTGAATTTCTACTTCCTAAAATTTCTTTCTAGACTCAAGCCTAAACATATGAAGCTTCTAAATATAAAAATTTAAAACAAGTAAAGAAAATTATAGCTAGACTTACCTACTGTGTGGCTATGATAATGAGTCCAGCTGATCGCATAGATGCGGATCCCAGAGAATCTCAATGATTGTATCATAGATGGTATCTCGAAAACTCTGAGGTCATTGGCTCCAAAGCCGCTGCTTGATCTCCTTCACATATGTATCACCCCACATTGGATCGTCGAGGCCTTAGAGAAGGACATCGAAGAGTATCGAGATGTTGGAAGGTCGAATCCTATGACCCGGCTCCTACTCACCCCTTCGGTGGCCCTGAGCCATCTCTCAAGATCAAAGAGGGACTGAGAGGATGGGTCTTCACCGTGCCACGATATGACATACTCCGCATAATTTGCCTATACAGTTTAAAATTTTATTATTTACAAATATGAATGGTTAGTGATAAATTTTCTATATGAAATACTATCGAGCCTACTTTTTACAGTAGTCATTATTTACAAGATAAAATAACCATTTGTCCTTTATCTTTTTAAATCAATTGTTTTAAATGAGTGAACAATATGATGTTTTAGATTTCATCTCTCTAATTTGTGATCTTTTGTTGAGTCAATTATTTATCTATGTCTCCATACTATATTTGTTAAATGAGAGAAAAAATTTCATTTTTTAGATTGCATCCGTAAATTTTGTGTGAAATATTCTTAGCTCCTCTCTTAAGAAAATCTATAAAAAAATATAATTAAAAACTTTTATACATAATTCATGTGTACCTGTATCATTCCTCTTCTTTCCCTTGAACTTGTCATCTATATAGTTCCTTCTAGATATCCCAAACCAATTGGACTCTATTTAAAATTAATAAAATATATCCATCTTTATCTGCATTTCCAATCTATGGAACTCCACAATATTCCAATTATTTAGAACTTGAATATTTATTTAATTTTGAATTCATTTGATGTAAATTAAGATTCGATCAAGCTTAAAATCAATTAAACATGAACAAGATTTAAAAATCAAGCTTGAATTCAACATCAAATATTCAAGTTTGAATTGATTTTAGGTTGATTTAAATTTTCCAAGTTGATCAATTAGACTTGCAACAACTCATGTTTAAAATTCAGCTCAAGATAATGGTAAATAAATCAAGCTCAAAATTAATTTCAATCAGACTTTGATCAAATCCAAACTTGATCAAGCTTGGCCCGGTTACATTCCTAGTTGGGGGAAAGTTGCAAGCAAATGTTGTAAGTTGGCCAAATTTTATAGACGCGACTCATGATTTTATATGATGAGCATTATGATTATAATAGTCGTTATAGTGGTTTTGGAAATGGTGCATATAAATATTATTTATTTAACTAATAGCTATTGTATGATCATTATTCCCTTATGGCGGTATTAGATAATGAAAGTAATGGTGGTTTTTCGTGATTATATGTTATTTCTTCAATAAAAATAAGTATTTTTCAAAATTCAAACTTTCATATCAATTTTCTGTAGGAAAAGTTTATGCTACATGAAAAAACAAATCTTTTGATTAGTGACTAGGTTTCATTACAAATTATTATTATTTTTAAGTATTTAATAATTCTAATTCATAAATTATGTACAGATAATAGTCACTGTATCTATTATAACAATTTCAGTGGGTTCCTTTACAATAAAGTGATGCTTTTATTGAACCATTGAAATTATAAGTCCCAATTTGACATAATATCTTAGGTTTGAGCATGAAAGATAAGCCCAATTAGATCAAAGGTTAATATTATCAAGGTAGCACAATCATAATATTACTTCTCACATATCACAATCATTTGGAAGTAAAATACCTCCAATGATTTCTATGTATCACTTAAAGTATCAGTTGTCATTAGATTTAAATTTCAAAATCACTCACAAATTAATCTTATTGAATAAAAGATGAATAGACTGATTTGTAATTTATATCAGATTTTATGCACACGCAAATACAAAACACATACATGCAAGCGTGCATACATACATGCGTGCATACATACATACATGCATGTATACATACATACATGCATGCATGCATATATATGTACATATATGCATGTATATATGTATACATGCTTGCATACGTACATATAATATACACATACACATACACACGCACACATACCCACATGCACACACTAGTAGAAGTTCACAAAACACGTTCATATGGGAAGTCCAAGAAGATTTTGAAAGACAATCATGTGAACTCATGAGTACGTATGGATAGCTTATTCTTGAGAAAAGACAAAAAAGAACATGCAAACAGATGCGCAAAATTTATGTGCTAAAAATGACAATAATTAGGTTAATATTGATATGACAAAGTAAAAATAATAATAATAACTTCTTTTTTAAAAAAAATCGACATATATGCTGCTTGTTATTCAATAGGTCTTCTCCAACCGCAGAAATTTTCAAGAGCTAAGTTATATAGAAAATCTAGACTCCAAATAAACAGAAGTTTTATAAAGACTAACCTATATAGTAGCTAGCCATCGACTTATGATTCATGGCCTGCTATTCATATGGTGCTATAACATGAAATGATAATTGGGTATGTTTAGTGATGTAGATACTATTTGTTTTTAGAAATCACTAAAAAGAGAAAAAATAAAACCAAACAATATTTTCTCTTAGAAGGTGCGTATAAATCTTTATTCATGTTTTTGGTGGATTATATGTTCTAGATAAAATAATTCATCTCATCATTACCATTTTAAAGGAATGGAGTGGGGATATATTGAAAAAGTAACAGGTTTAAATCGATTGATTGCCCACTGTGTTTAGAAAATTATTAGGTAAGACTTTTCAAAAGAAAATATTTAATATAATGGGAGAGGTTTTCTAGACCCCATCCTGATCAAGGTAAGAATATATTAGGTTTCCTATAAGGACCTCACTGGCTAATTACTCTTCCCACTACAAGAATTTAGCTTTTTATTGATGAAAACTTGATCACAAAATACTTTTTTTTCATCACTCAATATTTTTAGTGACGAATAATAATTCACCGCTAGGTGGGATCAGTAAAATTCCTGTGGCTAAAAGTTTCATGACCAAAATGTAAATTTATCAAAGAAAATTATTGCATTGAGTGATGCAACATAGATTGTTATTAAAGAAAAATATTACTGACCATTTTGTGGCAAAAGATTTAAAAATCATCATTAAAGACCCCAAAGTTGATGAAATAAAAAAGAATTAATGATAAAAAAAATGAGCTTTAATGCGGAGTAAAAGTCATCACCAAAAAGTTTCTATTGTGACAAATTTATTTTGATTATAAAACATTATCACAATTAGTAATGAAAAAAGAAATGGTCATTAATGGCACCCATTTGTGATGACATATTTTTGGCAACAAAAGTATCAAAATTTGGTAAATAATCAAAAAATGATAAGGTGATAAAGTATTAGTGAGCAATAATGATCCTTTATGAGGATTGATTTTGCCGCTAAAAATATTCTTTTGTGATGACTTTTTGATCATTATAAAAACTTATATGATTAATGATAAAGATAAATGGTAACTAAAGACAAACTTTAATAACAATCTTTTTTGGTGACAAAAGATTAAGAAATGGTTGGCAAATAACCTTAAATGAATGATTTGATAAGGAATCAGTGATCTTTTTTCTTAATGACGATTCACCTTTGCCACTCAATTTTTTTTGTGATATATTATTAGTGGTCACTAAAAATCCACATTTTTTTATAGTAATGAGGTATAAGAAGACTATTGGTGGCGACTATGATTCGTCATTATTTTTTAAAAAAATAAATTTAATTCAAAATATAATGATAAAATATAAAAGCATCATCTACACATCACAATAAACTAAATGTAGATATCAGCCTAATATCAAAACAAAGAAATAAAATATAATTAAAATAGAAGCATCCATATTTACTGTCAAGGTTCCCAAAAGAAAATATTTTCATCCGTCCATAACCAAAAAATATACAAAAAATACTCCATACGTCCATAACTAAAAATAGAAAATCTTAAAATAATATATTTATTTTTGAGTACAAGAGTCATAAAACTAAACATAAATGAGAGGGCGGGCATTTTGGTGAGGCGTGATGGTTTTTGTGAGGAAGTGAATCGCAAACATGGTTTTTTTCCCAAAAAGTGGGGAGTATTGGGGAAAAGTCCTGCTTTTTAGGGAGGTCTAGAGAAGGAGATCATGTAAAAACAAAATTGTGTGAGGTTGGGAGCCCTAGGGGGCAATTTTCTTGAAAAAAAAGAAAACAAGAGTTTTAGATTTTGGATTCACTAATTTGGTTTCTTCGGCTCTTGAAAAATATCCTATTTGGAAGTCCAAGAGAGGGAAGGAGATCATGAAAATAAATTCTATAAAAGGAATCATGCAAGGAATTGGGGGGTTTGGATTCTAGAGGCCGACTCATCTTGAAAAAAAATGTGAGAGTTTGGGTCGTTGAAGAATTGGTTTCTTCCAAAAAAAAAGTGACTCTTGGGAGGAAAGTCCTTCCTTGGGAGTCCTAAAGAGATTTGGGATTTATGGGATTTGAGATTCTTCTTTTAGAAAAAAATGCACGAGATTTGGGATTCTCCTTTTGAAAAAAAAATATACATGGATTTGGGATTCATGGGGTACACATGGGATTTGGGATTCGTGTTCAAATTTATGAATTGAGTAGCAACAAAGACTAGCTCAACTCAGGTTTAAGTTAACTATTATTTTTAATTAGCTTATAACCTTATACGATGCATGGGATGCGATTTTTTTAAATAATATTTAATTTTATTTATCTATTTTATTATATATATTCTATATATATTTTAAAAATAATTAAAATAATTAAAAAATTATATTTTATATATAGTATGCATTATAAGCTATCGAACAAATCTATGAAGATCCAACGTCCTAAATCTATGAAACTCCTTCCTAAACCCGTTGTTGACAATGTTGTTAAATGTATGCCCTAGAAGCCAGATTGGCTGATATACGTATATATTCTAGGGTATAATTTTTAATAAAAATTATAAAATAAATAAATTTAGATTATTTTTCATTCATGTTGTGTTTAAATTATGTCCATGAATCATCCAAGGCATTAATGGATGATGACACATATTCTTAAGAGTTAAAAATTTGAGATATGTGTCATTAGTAATTAATTTCTAAATATTCTCAATTGATGAACCATCATGAAGACGGTAATTGATCTAGATAGATCGATGCATGAATCACTTCTTTTTATAGGTAGACTAGTCTCAAATCGATAGTGTGGAGATATTGGAGTGAGGGTGTAGGTACTTGATAGAGATCAAGGATACTGAACGTGACCAACAAAAGAAGTTACTTGGATGGCTGTCATTCGTTAGTGACTTACTTGATGTTGCAGTTGTGCAGATAGTTCTTTGACCTACAGTATCTCGACTATTTATAGTGAGATTGCTGTAGTTTGACTGCACAATTACTTGATTACCTAGCCATTTGAAATCTTGTGATGTATGTTGGCTACAGTAAATCTATTATAGAAATAGGGTGCGCACCAAAATAGGATCTATCGATCCTGACAAACAAGAAAAGATCCTATATAGTTTATTAGACTAAGTCCTAAAATCCATGGCATAGTAGGTAAATAATAGAAAAGAGTTTTCATAAAATTTCACATAGACTCGAGTCGATTGAATCTGATATATGACGGATGAATGGATTTGATGATTTATCCTTGACCTATACCTTGTTGGAACTCATGACAAAAAAATGAACTATATAGTAACTACATCTAGAGGTTCAATATTCTATTCTGTTGGATTACACTACATACTGCTAGGTATCACTGATAGATTTGAGACTCATCGAGCGTTGTTTGATAATCGATGACCCTTGATGGGTAGAGTTAGAATCATTCTAACCCATCGTAAGGAGTTTCGACGATATTATGATGCGGATCATAGTATATCTTACTATCAGATAAAATAGAACCTATGGTTTACACAAAAAGATTCTTTATCCGATCAAATGGTTGATTAGCAATTATGAATCGTTATTAGGTCTAATCATCAATATGATTGATGATTAATCCACTGTAAGAGTTACAATAAAGCAATTCGCTGAAAGTTAATAAGTTGTAGGAGGATTGATTAGCAATTGGATTGCTAACTGACCCAATTTGATTGAGCAATAGGATTAGAATCAAGTTTAATTGAATTGGATTCAATTTGGTTTGATTTGAATTTGACTAGATCAAGCCTGATTGAGTTATGAGATAACCTAATCGCAAGAGAGACTAATTTCTAATTTGATTAGAAATTAGGTTTAACTAATTTTTTGATTAGATTAGAATCTTATTGAGGAGACTGGATTCCTAATTAGATTAGAAATATTTTCTTTCTTGGCTATAACTAATTTCTAAATTGATTAGGAATTAAATAGGCACCAAAAGGAGGAGTCCAGTCTACTAGGACTCTCTCTCCCTAGCGCCCCATTTTGAATCCATGTCCCATATTGCTGTGCCCCACTTCTTCACGTGCCTCTTAATTTTTGCATGAAAAATCTCCATGCCAAATATTTTGTCGCCCCCTTTCTCAATGCCCAAAAAGGATAAGGTCTCATTTAAATTTGATTCTTTATTTAATAAGGATTGGATCATGTCTAAAATAGATATGACCTAATCCCTTGGATGCCAACCATAAAAGGGATTTTATTTTTGTGCATTAAACTGGATTTCACTGTGAGATCTAAATATTGGGGTGTGGAAAAGGTGAGGGGCGTGAGGCTTTCTTAGCATCATCACTTCTTGACGTTAGGGTTTTGGGAAGGGAGAAAAAGGAAAGAAAAAAGAGAGAAGAAGGGTTCTTCTCTTAAGATTTTTCTTGATTTTCTCCTTGAGCGTGCCTTTGAGAGAAAAGAGAGAAGAGACTCTCTTTATCATCCTCCATACCATTAGCCTCTTTCTATGCGAAGAATCTGAGAAAAGAAAGAAGAGAAAAAGTTCTGCATCGACCATCAGGAGATGACTTCTGCAAGGGAGCTAGCACCTCGATGAAGTCAGAAGCTTCTGATCGGATCGAAGGCTTCATATGGATATCCGTAAAAATCAAATGTATGTGTGGTTCTGTAGGAATCTCATTGAATTATCATGATCATCAGATTATGGTGAAAGGCTACCCGTGCAAAAGTGTGAGATCAGATCTCCGAATTTTTTGATTTTTATTTAAATTTGATTTTTTTCAGCATCTTAAAATATATGTGATTGATCCTGTTAAACTGTAGATTACATCTACTTTATATATGTTAGATAGATTAAAGTGTTTAATTTAGATCAAATTTTTTTTCGCTATGTGTTCTAATTTTTGTATGCATGTTCTTGGATGTGCGACATCCTACAAATGTTCCCCGTCTGCCATTATTACCACTAATGACAGTAGCATCTTCGATCTTGGGATATAGAGAAAATATATCAATGTATGAAATTTCAAGTAATTTAAGAAGATGGATCCATCATATTTTTAAATTAATTGATAATATATTTATATTTTTAAACTCTTGCATAACTAACACAAAATCTAAGCCATTGTCTAAACTTCCTTGTTGGACCACTCTAAGCCTCTCAAGCTCTTACTTGATTGGGACTCCTAAATCAAAAAAAATAGAAGAAGCACCGAACATCCCCTCAAATCACACAATACAAACCCCCTCCTCTCCAGAGATAAATCTTCGAATGGATCACCTCCAAACCCAAACCAATCAAATGCCTAGCTGAATCTAACATCCACCATCGCATCGCGACATCTCCTCCTCCTTCTCTTCGCCGCTCGACAGCGGAGATGAGGACTCGTCATGACCTCTCTGACCACTTCACTATGTTGCTAGGGAAGGATTAGCACGAGATTGAGGCAGGATCGAGCAGGAGGTAGAAACTTCGTGTTCTATCTATATGTCATTAAAAGAATATATACCTAAAGTGACCATGTTGAAATATCACCACTATAAATATAAGCTTTAGTGATGCATCATAAAATCATCACTAGCAAGTTGATTAACATTGACTTTGACATTAAAATTGTGACAGCATTACATATCATCATTAAAGTTAGAGACCTTTAGTGACCACTCTTTAAGGTTGTCATTAAAGGTATATAACTATAATGACCATTTTAAATTATTGTCATTAAAGTCATATGTTGTAGTGATGAACTATAATATCATCATTAATAAGTAGACCAAAATCAATTGTGGGCCAAAATTATTTTTTCATCTAAAAAATCTCTATTTAGTGATGTCTTTTATGTGATAAATAAAAAATAGTCACAAAAGATCTATATTTTATAGCGATATTGTTTTTGTTGTTAAACATTTGACTAAAATGATTTGTTGTGACCACTTCTAATTTTCGTTGCTAAATATAGGGAATTTACTGACTAAACCTTCCATTTGTCATACAAAATTCATCAATAAAAACCTAAATTCGTGTAGTGTCCCAATAGTTAGAATGGTGATTGCATATTACAATAAAAGTCTAGTTCATTTTTTCATTTTTCTTGATAAAGATTTGCTTCTAATCTTTTGAGTTAGTAAAAGAGGAGATTCTTTATAGTGTTGTTTTGGGGTGCTTCAATTTATGCAAGAAGGAAAGGGACTAACTTGGAGTGTGACCTGAATATAGAAGCGAGGGACCAGGGAGACAGGAGATAATCCACATGAAAGATTGTAGAAAAAGAGAGTTTGATATCATGTGAATGAAGTATGAGTCATAGGTTGTAATATTGACGACTAAGATGACCCATAATCTTTGTTTTGGAGCTTCAGATGAGGCAGTGCTTCAAGAGGTCTAGGCTCATCATTGGTTGGCTTGGAAGAGTTTCAACTAATGTGAGTAGGATGACTAAGGAGATGGCTTCACACATTTCAAGACTGCATATCATCTCCAGCTCTCGGTGCTTTTTGGCATGATGATGGATTTTCTAATAAAGTTGGGACATTAAAATGAAAAGGCAAAATAACATCCAAGATATCCATATTCGAACATGATTTCTTTTCTTTTTTCTATCGTGGAAGGACAGGACAATGGTGTCCATGTTATTAAATGTTAAGGAACCTTAGGTAGTGTTTGAACATCGAATAGCTAATTGGGCATTGGATAAATTTAACTATTAGTAATCATCCTTACATCAACTAGCATCCATTATTTGGTTGACATGCTCGGGGTTAGTAGGATAAATTGTGGGCAAAGTAGAAAAGTGAAGGAAGAGCTCTAGCAGTTTGACTTTATTTCCCTATTTCCCCCTCTCATGAAATAAAGTTAACTAGGTTAGCTTGCTTTTGTAAGCACTGCTAGAATAATCTTTATCTCAAAAAATTGATATGTGCACTATAAGAAATTAGATTTTTAGTGGCAACAAAAATTATCACTAAAAATATAAAATGCCGCCACTAATGGTTTTAGTAATGATATTTTGAGTCGTCATTTATTGTCACTAATACTCAAGTCACTAATGTATTAGTGATGACTTTTAAAGTTGATCACTATTATTTTTAACTCAATAGTGATAATATTATTGTCACTAATATTTGTAATAATAATGATGATAATATACTATCACAAAATCTATTACTATTATTAACAATGTTTGTCATTAATATTTATGATAATAGTGACACAAATATTGTCACCAATACTATGCCTATTAGTAATGCAAGTAGCGCCACAATATCTTTTTCTATAGTGACAATAAAGTTGTCACTAGTTTTAACATATTAGTAACAATTCTCTATCACAAAAAATGAAACAATATTAGTGACAAACAATGTTGTCACTAGTATTAACATATTAGTGATAATACTCTTTGTTACTAAAATGAAACAATATTAGTGACAAACCATGTTGTCACTAAAAGTATCCAATATTAGTGATAATTAGTATCATTAAAAGCTTTGTAACCATTAAATATATTTTTAGTGATGACAAGATGTCACTAATAATGATTTTTTTGAAAAAACAAATGACATTATCACTACAAAAAAGTCACAATTTTTTGCAGATTTTTTTTGCGGATTTTTTTTTTCAAGAATTATATGTAGATTTTCTTGCAGATATGCTTGTAGATTGAGTTTAACTGAACCTTTCTTATGGAAACCAAATTCGTAAGGAAAGATGTAGACAATTAATGATAGAATTTTATTCCTTAGAAAAATCCACAAAAAACATTCCTGTCATACAGTGGAAAAAATTTTTATTTTGGTGGATGAAGTAGTACCTACTATTTTTTCTGAAAATTTTCTATCCATATGAAAAATCGCAAAAAAAATCTGTAGAAAATATTTTTTGTGGATTTTCCTGTGAATATGTGTTGCGATTTTATCAGGAGATTTGTTTCCTAGGGATTTACCTGTGAATTATTTTTTCTGAGGATTTACTTGTGGATACGTTTCCTAAGGATTTACCTGAGGATTTTTTTTCCTAAGAATTTACCTGGGATTTTTATTCTTGGGATTTACATGTGAATTTTACTATAGATTTTTTTGCTACAGAATTTGCTGTAGATTTATCTAAGAATTTTTTTAAAAATTTATTTTCTTTTATTATTTTATGCTTTTATGAAATTTTTTGAAGATTTAGTAAAGATTTCACTCTTACACTTATTTAAACATTATCTTAATAATACTTTTATGCAAAGTTTGATATATATATATATATATTTTAAAATTTAATATTTTCATAACTAATTAAGAGCTACTGTTGTCCAACTAGACAACCCAAAAGAAGGGGGGGTGAATTAGGTTATTAAAATTTAAAACAAATATATCCCCACTTGATTAATTTACTCTTAGTGAAATAGTGCAGTGAGAGCTAAATGAGAATATAAGTAAGAAGAATGCAAGCACACACACATAAAAGTACAATAATTTTATAATGGTTCGATACACTCCCAGCACCTACATCTACTCTCTAAACAATTTTCTTGGGAGTTTCACTATAAGCTATTGAAGATTAAGTTTGATAGCTATCTGCATTATAATAATTTTACAGTTGGATAGCAACCTTCTTGGGAGTTTCACTATAATAATTTTATGACATCCTACACTGTTTCATAACTATCTATATTGTTTTATGACTTGACACTATTTTCATAATTTTCAGCAATGTTTTATGACTTCCTGCACTATTTTATGACTTTTGGCATATCGTGCATTATTTTATGATCTCTAACACTGCTTCATGACTTTCTACATTATTTTATGATCATCAGATTATCTTATGGAATGATCCCTGAAAAAATAAAAGCTTTTGAATATATTATATAATATGTCAGCTTTCGAAATAGCTAAATACCAAGTGACAATAAGTAATTAAATGTTGTGCACTAAGTTCAATTATGAGAACATAGATGCAGCTAGTTAACACCAATAGACTTGATATTAAACTTGAAAATAAAAATATAAGTATGTAGTTCACAAAAAGACATGATCTGATAGATCATAGATAAAGAGGATGTTTGATACATTTGATACAAATACTAGTACATTCATAACATAATATATCTGTATAACCAAAATACAAAACACAAAGTATTACATCATCACAACACACACATACATCATCACAACACATACAAACATGAGAGACTTGAAAGCAAAAGACATGATATGATGCCGACACACTTTAATCCTTAGGATCAGTTTGCATAATAGGACGATAGTGGTCTTGAGGAACTCTACCTTGACGATCACTACCTATATGAGTAGGGTTAGATGAGGATAGTTTAGAGGAGGATAGCTGAGTAGGAGGAGGCTAACTGGATTGAGCCTGACTTGGGAGACTCAGAACAAGGACATTCATTTGCTGGCCAATCAAGGCAACAGTCTGCAAGACTGTAGCCAACCCAGTAGAGAGAATAGCATGACTTTCTACCACACTTGTGCCTCTCTGTACCATAGTTTGGAGGACTCTAAGAGTACAGCTCACATTGGATAGCTGATATTGTAAGTCTGTGTGAGGTGGAAGTCATAAAACAATGTCGAAAGTCATAAAACAATACAGAGAGCTGGATGTCATAAAATAAAATAGAAAGTCATGAAGTAATATTAGAAGTTTTGAAACAATATAGGAAGTCATGAAACAGTGCAGGAAGTTATAAAAAGAATAGAAAATCATGAAATAATATTAAAAGTCATAAGATAATGCTGGATGTCATAAAATAGTATAGGAAGTCATGAAATAGAATAGAAAGTCATGAAACAATGTTGGAAGTCATGAAATAATGGAGAAAATCATAAAACATGAAGGATGTCATGAAATATTGGAGAAAATCATAAAACAATACAGGAAGTCATTAAACATTGCCGAAAGTTATGAAACAGCGTCTGAAGTTAAGAAACAGTAAATGAAGTCATAAAATAATGCCAGATATTATGAAACAGTAGAAAGAGTAGAGGAAGTTATAAAAATAATGCAGGATATCATGAAATGGTGGAGGAAATTATAAAATAATACAGTCATAAAATAGTGAAAGAAGTTATAAAATAGTATAGGATGTCCTGAAGCATTACAGAAGTCATAAAACAATATAGAATATCATAAAACAATTTCGAAAGTCATAAAAAGTGCATAGAGTAATGAAACAATGCTGGAAGTCATAAAATAATGTCGGAAGTAATGAAACGTACCAACATAGAAACTTCCACTGTGGAAAAGGTGATGGTGCATTGAAGTTTTGATTTTCTCCTTGGCGAAAGAAAGAAAAGGGGCCTTTCATCAAATGAGTGTAGAGTCAACCTTTGTTGTTTCTCTTTCTTTTTATTTGTTTGTATGATGGCCTCTGTTGTTTCTATTTGTATGATCGCAAATCGCTACGATCTTTTTTTTGTAATTATTATAAATAAAATATTTCATTCAAAATTGAACTTTCATACTTTATGTATGGAAATATTTGTGTCTTGATTTTGAACTACAATGTCATAAATTTTTACCACTTGGGATATCAGAAAGTCATAAAATAGTATAACACTGTGAAGGTTATAAAACAGCACCAAAAGTCATAAAACAATACATAAAGTCATGAAACATTGCAGGATGTCCTAAAACAATATAAGAAATCATGAAATAGTATCGAAAGTCATAAAACAGTGCACGATAACATAACACATTACTGAAAGTCATTTGGGAGTGCTAGAAATCATAAAATATTATTAGAAGTTATAAAATAGTGTCGGCAATCAAGAAAACAATGTCGGATATCATAAAATAGTAGAAATAGTAGAGAAAATTATAAAATAATATAGAATATCATAAAATAGTGCAGAATATCATGAAATAGTAGAAAAAATTATAAAATAATACTATCATAAAATAGCGAAGGAAGTTATAAATAGTATAGGATATCCTGAAGCATTGTCAGAAGTCATAAAATAGTGTAGGATGTCATAAAATAGTTCAGAAAGTCATATAAGTACATAGAGTTATGAAACAATGCTGGAAGTCATGAAACAGTACCAGAAGTCACGAAACAGTGTATCATAAAACAGTGCTAAAAATCATGAAACAGTGCCGAAAGTCATGAAACATTGGTGGAAGTATAAGACAGTGCCAAATGTCAAAAAAAATAGTGAAGAAAGTTATAAAATACTGTAGAAAGATATCAAATATTGTTGAAAGTCATAAAATAGTGCAAAAATTGTTAAACAGTACAGAAAGTGATAAAATAATGTAGAAAATCATAAATAGTGGAGGAAGTCATAAAAGAGTACACGATGTCATAAAATAGTATCAGATGTCACCTAAAACTTGATTTTGGAAGGATTTATGAATGCCATTGTTAGATGAGTTTGATGCTTACATGTGCAGCCAACTTACACGAGAGAGGAAATAATTAAATTGTTCTTCAGAAAGCCATAAAAGGGTATTAAATAGTGGTCATGAATATCAAGATATTGTATATATTCTTCAAAAAATATATTCTTCAGGAAGTTATATATATTCATATGAAGCCATATACATTCATAGAAATTCATATATATTATTCAGAAGCCATAAAAAGGCATAGAATAATCATCTGAGTATCAGGATGTTCTATATATTCTTCGAAAAGCCATATATGTTCTTCAAAAAGTTATATATATATTCACATGAAGCCATATATATTCACAAAAATTCATACATATTGTTCAGGAAGCTATATAACACATCACAAAGCCATAAAATGATCTAGAATCCATAAAAAGGCATCAAGTAGTAGAAACGGTACTCAGAAAGTCTAATAACGATGTAGAAATACATAAATGATGTTCATTTGTCATGTATATTCACATGAAGTCATACATATTGTTCAGGAAGCCATTCAATGCATCAAGAAGCCGTAAAAAGGCCTCTGAGGGAGGACCGTGGTTCGGTGGCCAATCCTCTTGGAAGTATGTAACCCATAGAGAACACTCTAGAAAATGTAACTGAAGGCATGCCCCCACACTGTGCATGGATCTGCACTTCCCCCAAGCGAGATGACCATTTCTAATACCTTTCAAGCCAAGCTAAAATCTACAAGATGACTCCTTTCCCTCGAACGATAGGTGACAGTCTTGATCGAAAAGGTGGGCTCCTATGGTGATAGGAGCCGCCTCATCTCACCATAGCATGCAAGAGGTGAACTTCCACTCTGAATGGAGGTGAGGTGGGGGTCTCCCAACATAAAAAGAGGAGCCAAATCCAAATGCACCATAACCACCATAATTAACTAGCAACACATGTCGATTGGGGGTTGGTCGTGGGCACCACCCAAGCTAACACGCATTTAATTCAAACGTGAGTGGGGTGGTCATGTCGTTTTGCCTCCTTTCTTTCTGACTTCGATGCGATGTGCATTCAATGTGGGCATAAAAGTGTGGTGTCATAATATTAACTGTAGGTCAAAATTATGATATTTATTTATGCTTCACCTATAGGATGCCATAATATTAATCTAGAATGTCATAATATTAACCTCTGATATCATAAAAACAACAAAACATGCATTCAAAAGGTATTTTACATACAAAATATTATTATTTTAATGTCGAATGTCGTAATTTCAACACACAATGTTATAAAAATATCAAAGAATTTCTTTAATTTTTTTTCTACAGGATGCCCTACAGGATGTCATAATATTGATACATAATATCATAATATTAATATGTGATATCATAATATCGTCAAAACTATATTCGATAGGTGTTTTACTTACAATATGTCATAATTTTTATGGGTAATGTCATCATCTTCACCCAAAATATCATAAAAATATCAAAAAAAATTATTTTTATTTTACCTATAGAATGTCATAAAAATATCACAGTGTATAAATTTATGACGTCCTGTCCAAATTAAGGCATCTTGGATTAAAATTATGACATCCGATAGTATCCATAAGACCAAATTATGACATCCTGGAACATAGAAGTCCTGGAATGCAGATCTATGATACACTGGATTGAAAATTAGACCACAATATCATAATTTTAACCCAAAAATTCATAATTTTAATCCTCTTTTGGTGCAATCAAGGAGGTAGTAAGGAAGAAAATATGCTTCGAGAGCAGTGAGTCATCCTCCAAAAGACAAAGGACTCTCCAATCTTCTGTTCCTATTTCCTTTCCGTAGTTGTCTGAGCCACCACTGGTTGGATTGCCATCGCTCTTTCAGGCTCCTCTCCTTTCTGATCGGGCCCAACCTTCTCCTAGCAAGATGTCAATCATATTTCCAATGACATCAAATCCTCCTGCATCGAGGAGTACAAGACTTTGGCTCATTTTCAAGAGAAAATCATGGAGGCATCCTCGATCTGTTTCATCCACGGCTTCAATGACTGCAAAGTATGCCTATGAAGGATGGTCCCAAAGTTGGACTTGATGCGCTTGCTTCAAGAAAATAGTGATGAAGAGAATAATGGCATCCTAAGTAGAAATTTATGATATTATAGGTTAAATTTATGATATTCTGCCAATAATGATATGCTGTCCAAATTTTTATAGGCATTACACAAATAAGATCAATACATGCTCAATTATGTTAAAATACAAGACCATCTGTTGCAATATATTCTATATATTTACGAAACAAAAACATCCAGTACATAAATTTTAACATCTAGTCAAAAATTTATAGCATGTTATTCTCATATCGAGGTGCTTTTCTCCCCCATCCCTTCTCTCCCCTGTCCCTCCACGTCTCCTTTCACACAAACCATTAGGGAGGGACTTTGTTTTCATGCATGGAGGCACTCTTCTCCCCCACCCCTTCTCTCCCCACCCCTTTCCCCATCCCACAGATCTCCTATTCTTGCTACCCATTTCGCAAGGACTTTCCAAATACCTCCCATTCTAAGGTGTGTGGGTGTGCGACAGCACACCCCTCTCGAGCTATCTGCATCCATTTGGGGTGTTGGAAAGTATCCATCACCATCGAGCTGATTTATCACCACAATGGGAGCATCTTCTATCGCATCTTCACTGGTGGAGAATGCTAGAGGAGATCATACTGGGCACACCTGGTAGTACTAGCTACTATTTTTAGAGGGCTTTGAGCACGGTGGAGAAGACATGGGCATTGAAACATACTGAGGGCTATTTGTAGAGGGCTCGAGAAGGTTCTCAAGAAGAAGAAACAATCCAAAAAGATTTCCAATGCCACACGTGGTGCATAGAAAGATCACATGGCGCAAATAGTGCATGCAGAATGAAGACATTGCATATCAAAGTTAAGACATTCACAGAACAAATGGATAGACATTATGACATCCTGCATCAAAATTATGAATTGAGTGTCAACATTATGACATCATGGCAAATAAAATATCCTTGAATGCAGAAAAATGGCATCCTATGTCAGGTTTTGACATCATAGGTCAAAACAATGACATAGTGGAACAAAAAACATACCAGAATACAGCATTATGCCATCCATGGTCCAAATCCTGTGGATCAAACTCTCTCTTGTATTATTTGGTTGGAGATATATGCATCAAACTCATCCAAAAATAGATCAGAGGATGGTTGGTTGGTCTTACTTATTTGTATGCACGTATGCATCAAATCCACTGATCCAAAAATGGATTAGCGGATAATCACATTTCCAGAGAATGATTCGTATGTCCCTACATTTTCATTCCATTTATAGAGAGCCAGGAATGAGGGTTACCGATCCATCTTCTCCATACCTTTATAATACTATGCCTCATCCGAAAAATGTTCTCCATGTTCCAAGTTCTCACCAAAAAATGGAGTTCGAATAGGCAAAATATGAAAATGCCTCGCAGGAATGACCATGATGTCATAAATTTGTTGACTAAATATGACAATCGGGAATGTTTTCACTGTCGGGTGTCATAAAATTAAACCACAATATCATAATTCTAATCTAGAAAATCATAATTCTACTTTTCTGACAATAGTGGCAGAATTATGGCATCCTGAAAAGTTATGGATATTTTATTTCAAAGTTATGACATTTCATGCCAAATTTATAATACTGTAGGATAAAATTATGACATCCTCAGCATAATATTCAAAACCCATACCTGTTAGGCGTTTTACCTACAAGATGTCATAATACTAATGTATAATGTCATAACTCCTTAATAAAATATCAAAACATCACCAAAATTCTCTGATATTTTTAATGGTTTGTTCTTTGCACGGTCAAGGGCCCCTCTATCGTCAAGTCTAACAATTGGGAAGAAACAGATAAATAAATTTCACAATACCATAAAAGCAAATAGGACGACATAACGACATAGAAGAATGTCATACATACTGATCAAGATGTCATAGCATGCACAGGAAGGCTCTCGTAATGCTTCCTGCTAGTCTATATAACTTCTCGATAGATCTTATGATATCCTGTATTCTATTTATGACCTTCTATTTGCTCGTTATTACTTTCGATTATAATGAAAACTCAAACAACATTCATGATATCAAAAAAATAAAATAAAATGCCAAAATAATTCAAGATGAGGGCCAAAATGTCTATGGTCATGACTTACCATGTAGACAAACGCTTCTATTGATCAGTCAAATGAATAATAAGATGTCATAAAAATTAAATATGGTATCAAAAGAAGATGAGAAGGTTAAAAATTTTAATTGAAATTACATAGGATGCAGATGAAGATTTTTCACTGATCTGTTTCTCTCCTATATGACTTCTCGATAGCAGTTATGACATCTTATTGTGGGATTATAACTTTTTACGCTCTCCTTATTCCTTCCATTGCAATGATGAGCCAAACAGAGTGCAAGATGTCATAAATACATAATAGAACTCATAACAGTCACTACATCCTCAATAAGGCTATTGGAGTTGAAATGTTTCTAGAAGCAGTGGGAGAAAGAGACTGCTCACCCTCCATGCCCCCATAGAGAGGTAATAGGCCTCTCTAAGAGTAGATTCCACGCTCGTGTGCCCATACCTTTTCAACATTCCTTGGAAGATCATCAAGAAGTCATAGCATGCAGATGAAGGCTCCCATATTGCTTTTTTCTAGCATATATGGCCTCCGGATAGTGACTATGACATCCTGTTACCCCTTTACGACTTTCTATGGGTCGTCATGACTTCTCGTTGCAAAAAAAATCTTGGAGGCCTCGAAGCTGAAATAGTAGGAGGACGAAGGAGAGAGAAATGAAGCTCTCATAATGGCCAAGCAAGAGGAGAAAAAGCTTTAATTTTTGGAGAAAAGAATATTCTCATCAAATGATAATTTCAAAATATTGGTTTGATATGTGATAAATCCCTTCCCGTTGTGCGTCGGAACATCTTATCGCATTAAATGCAGCTTCGGATGATGGATGTGATGGATTGGAGATGGCACGAATGGATAGTGGGACCCCTCCATGTGGACGAATCTATGCAGCCGGTGTGCTCTACGTCAAATTTTCTATACCGCTGTCGGTGCACAAAGAATTTCTCTATGATCTTTTATGAAATTATGATGTCTTATCTATTTTGTCTAGAAAGATTTTGTCAGATTAATTGCATTTGTATTATCACATTTTATTAAAATTTTATTTTCTTTAATTTTAAAATCCTTGAGTTGTTATTTAATCCAGAGGATTTGAGTACAACAACCCCAGTACAACATACTTGGCCTCGACTATGGAAAATACAATTGAGTTTTGCTTCTTGCTAAATCATAAGATTAAATTTAATCCAAGAAATTGATAAATTTTTCTATCAATTCTACACCCTCCATATTTAGCATCAGAATATCCAACTAAGTGAAGAGTGGTTAGAGTACCACAATCCTAGATTCTAGATTTTGAGTTCCCATTAAATATATAAAAATTTTCTTTATAGCAAGCAAATGAGATTCTTTTGAATTTGATTGGAGTCTAGCACATATGTATATACTAAATAGAATATCAGGCCTACTAGCACTAAGGTAAAGTAGAGATCCGATCAATGGGTGTTCTAATGTCCTTTGCATTCTCCAATACCTTTCTTTGTTTGCTTAACTTGAAGCTTGAGAAAGAAATTGAGCTCTCCGATCATGCTCATTTCGAATGCGCTGGTGTAGGTTTCGGAGAGTCTTCACTATCCCAAAGAGAAAAAATCCTCCAACAACCCCAAGATCCATAGGATTAATTATGGATTCAACAATAAACAATAGAAGTATTGAGTTATAGAAGTATTGAGTTGTTTAGTCTTCGATCTTATCTTGTATTTAGGTACTAGCTTAACAAACTCTCGGCAAAGATTTTCATTAGTAGTTTTCAAGTTTGCAAAATGGGCTCATGGGTGTTCCAATGTCCTTTGCATTCTCTATCCCAAACTTCTTGAGTATTTCTTAATGCCTTAATTTATTTGCTTGACTTGAAGCTTGAGGAAGAAATTGAGCTTTCCCATTATGCTCATTTCGAATTCACCCTGCATTAGCTTAGCAAACTCTGGATGAAGATTTTTGTTAGTAGTTTTCAAGTTTCCAAGATGAGCTCATGGGTGTTCTAATGTCCTTTGCATTCTCCATCCCAAACTTCTTGAGTATCTCTCAATGTCTTTCTTAATTTGTTTGCTTGACTTGAAGTCTGAGGAAGAAATTGAGCTCTCCCATCATGCTCATTTCGAATTTACTCTACATTAGCTCAGTAAATTTTTGGCAAAAATTTTTATTAGTAGTTTTTAAATTTGCAAGATGGGCTCATGGGTGTTCCAATGTTCTTTGCATTCTCCATCCCAAACTTCTTGAGTATCTCTCAATGCTTTTCTTTGTTTGCTTGACTTAAAGCCTGAGGAAGAAATTGAGCTCTCCCATCATGCTCATTTCGAATTCATCCTGCATTAAACAAACTCTTGGTAAGAATTTTCATTAGTAGTACCAAAAATATTAGTAATTATATTAATAAAATTCTTTCATGAAATTTCTTTCTACAAGATAATCTCATGAAAAATATTAATAAATATATAATCTCATATTTGGTCATCATCAAATCACTCCTGAGGTCAACAACTGCAACAGCAGCATATGCATATAGCCAATTAAAAAAAAATATTACACATGCATATAATTGTTTGCCAAAAAATAATTTTGCACATAGACTAAGTTATATAAGTTATATAAATATACACATGTAATTACTAAATGACATGAATCTATGACATTAATCAAATTAATTATATTTAACTGATAATGGATATAAAAATTGTTCCATCACCACCACTTACATGCATGATAGCTAGATCCTAATTTGAATTTTCAGTTGTTGGTTATATATGATCGATGTTAACTTTAATTAGTAAGTAGTTCGGTACTATCTATTTTAGCAGATGATCGATCTTATATATAACACAATAATCAAAACCCACACATATATTAATTTTATGTACTTAATTAGGATGTTGATTTGTTTAATTATATGAACCATATTTTATTTGGGCTTTTCAAAAAAAGATAATTAAAAATATAATGGCAAAATAAATTATGATTGATTTTTCTCTTTTTTTAAATAAGTTTGTGTGTATTAATTTTTAAAATTCAAGAGGAAAAACTTCCAAATTTCATGTGATATATCTCTTTTCCTCCCTCATCCCTGCACGCACGAGATATCTCTCTCTTTCGCTCTTACCTTCGAGCCACAATCTCCTCTTTCTCTCTCTCTCACCTATGCACTACCACCGTACTTCTTCGTCAACACCTAAAAATCCTTTTTCTATCCACGATCTCTCTCTCCCCCTTGTGTCTGCAAAAACCCC
>NC_025995.2:19698613-19737475 GCF_000442705.2 Elaeis guineensis
TCCGTCCGAACTTCTACAACAGAATTGAATCCCGGACTCCTCCAACGTTCGACCTTCCACAGTGTCCTCAAGACTCCTCCAGCGGATGAACCTCCACAACGCCATCCGAGCTCCACTGTCGGTCGACCCTCTGCCAGATTTCTTATGAAACCAGACCTCTCCGATGGATAGTCCTCAGACGAGCTTCTACATCAAGCAAATTTCAGACAGACTTCTCTAGCAATCGGACTCCTACCGGACTTTTCCAACAGAAAGTCTCCGTCCGAGCTTCTACAGCAGATGACTTCCACCTGTAGCATCAGCGCCCAAGGCACCCAACAACAGTGGACTCATCAGCAACCTCAAAAACATTCGAGCCTCTCTTAGATTACTGAGACAGAGAGCCAGTCCACTCCATCAAATGTCCCAGTCGAGCTTCAGCTGTCCGACCCAAACTCTCCGGCAAGTCTCGACAACAGACACCACTTCACTCTCTGTAACAGATTCCACGTGGCCCCACCACTCTCTGACAAGTCACGACAACGGACACCACTCTACTCTCCATAACAAACTCCACATGACCCTGAACGGCCCACTGACGTCACTACTCTTCGTAACAAACTCTGTGTGGCCCCGAACGACCCACTACCAGGTAGTTACAGACGTCACTATCAATCAGTTACGCTCTTTGTCTATAAAAGGGACCCCCAGATACGTTCTTCTCTAAGCTCTAAACTCTATCTCGAAACTCTGCTAAAATCTCATTCGAGTGCTCCATTTCTATTGAGGCAGAGTACTGACTTGAGCGTCGGAGGGTCTTGCCAGAGCACTCCCAACTCCAGTTTAGACTTTCCTTGCAGGTCCCGACGACGGCCGTGATCCCCTCGACTCCAACTTCTCCGGCGACGGCAGAATTCTGCACCAACACGATTTATATAGAAAAAAAAAATTAGGTCTTTACATTCTCTCTTAAAATAATTTTATCTTCAAAATTAGCATATTACAAAGTCGAAACCTTAAGGATACAAAACTTTTATCTTATTATTAAGCTCCTAGATAACTTTCTTCACTTGAAAATAAATTTCAATCATTTAGCCTAACATCCTTCGAATTAGAACCAATATTTTCGATCAAATTTAAATGACTTAAACCACCGTACCCTCACTGCACATTCTAATCTAAATGAACTAGATTTTTCAGATTTGCTAAATAATTTTTAACCAATAAAATTATAGATTGTTAATTTCTCAAATTATAGTCAAAGATCCAAATCCTATGAATCACCTCTGTCACAATCCATAGTAATCACAGCTCTAAGTTTCGATATTCTTTATGTCAAGTTCTCAAAATAAAATCCAATTCACCAATAGAACCAAATATATAAATATACATATATACATACAAGTTTCATATATGATCTTCTTGTAAAGAATGGTTGCTTGGTCAGCTATATGGCCTGTATTTGTAAACATTTCTCTTGAAAAGAGTAACCTCTGACATACTTTATCAGCAAAGTCAACTTGATTCATGGTATCAGTGGTTTGAACCAACCTTAGATACTCAGTTCAAGAATCGAAATGAAAACATAACTACAAAAGCATATTAAAAAATGAAATTAAATCAAAATTTTGAAGAAAATCAAAATTTGTATGAAATTGTTTTACTATTGGTCATTTGGATAAGTTTTTCTTTTCTTTTTAGATCATTTTGTGATGGAAAAAAAAAAAAGCCATTGGCCTTTGCTATAATGCACACCCACCCGTACTGCTGAACTACTAATTAAAAAACTCTTGCAACCGAAGTTTAAAAAGAAATAATACTCTAAACGTTTTCTAGTCTCTGATTGTTGTTGCCCTTTCCATTTACTAATTGAATGATCTAAACACAGAAGTTAGTGCCTTCTATCATTAATCTGACATCTGTGCACCTGGAGCAAGGGTTCCACACGTGAACGCTCCTAATTCGAGAGCTACGATGGGACCTCAAATCCGGTTGATCACCTGAAGGCCTTCCAGACAATGATGCTGCTCCATGGCGCGCCAGACGCCATCCTGTGCCGAACTTTCCTGTCTACCTTGAAGGGAGCAGCAAGAAATTGGTACTCGACACTGAAGTCGGGTACTATCTTCTCTTTTGATCAAATGAGTCATCAGTTTGCGGCTCATTTTGTCAGCAACCGGCATCTCCAGAGAGGTTCGGAGTCCCTCATCAACATCAAGCAAAAGGAGAGAGAATCCATCCAAACTTACGTCAACTATTTTAACACCATTGCATTGGAGGTCTGGAACTTGGACCAATCAGTTGTAATGGCCGCCCTGAAGAGCGGTCTTCAAAAGAACGATCTTTTATTTTTTCTGAAAAAGAAGTATCCCAAGAACTTTGCTGATTTGCTAGCTCGGGCCGAAGGATATGCCCGAGCAGAGGAAGCCTTCAAGCTGAAGGATGAGGAGGCTGCAAAGGAGCGACAGGCGAGTGACTCCAGCAAGCCCGCAGCTGAAAAAGGCCGAGTGAAGCTCGGCCACGTTCTCGAACTCTCCTCAGATACAAGCGTGTCTGAACTCCTCCCCAGGCTTGTAGGTAGAGGATCCTGGACCACAGAGTTCGGCGGAGCTCTCCCCCAGGAAGATTCTGCAGCTACACCCCTCTCAATGCTCCAAAAGCTCAAGTGCTGATGGAGGTCAGGGAGCAGCTGCCAAGGTCAGAAAGGATGTGCACACACCCCGAGAAGTGCAACCCTAACAAGTTCTGCCTCTATCATCGTGACCACGGCCACGACATGGAGGAGTGTATTTAGCTTCGAGACGAGATCGAGGAGCTCATCAGACAAGGTCAGCTCGACAGATTCATTCGACGCCGGTCTGAAAATAGGAAAGATCGACTGAGGGCCCTACCACAGCCAGAGCCACCAAGGAGGGAAGAACAGCCTGAAGATCGACCTCCAATCGGGATCATCAACACTATCTCTGGAGGACTCCGATGGGGAGCAGACCTTTCGCAATCATGGGATTCGAAAAATCTATGAATGTATTACCAATAACTTTGCCTTAAACAAAAGTTTCATATTTGCATATCTTTTCTTTTGGCATGAGCTTGTAACGACGGGGAGTAGCTCCTTCAGACAATCGAAATTAAGCGTGTCAGGAACAAGAGGAGGACCTCATCCCGACATAAACGAAAGCCCGATTATTTAGAGACCGGATGGGGAGAGAGACCCTTGCAACGGCCCTAATATGCCCCCACAGCCATGTTAGGAACAGGAGGAGAACCTCGTCCTAACATGAGCAAAGTCGAAGATCTGATTATTTAGAGACCGGATGGAGGGAGAGGTCCTTGCAACGACCCTAATGCGCCCCCACAACCATGTTAGGAACAGGAGGAGAACCTCATCCTAACATGAGCAAAGTCGAAGGTCCAGTTATTTAGAGATTGGATGGGGGGAGAGGTCCTTGCAATGGCCCTTATGTGCCCCCACAGCCATGTTAAGAATAGGAGGAGAACCTCATCCTAACATGAGCAAAGTCGAAGGCCCGATTATTTAGAGACCGGATGGGGGAGAGGCCCTTGCAACGGCCCTTATGTGCCCCTACAGCCATGTTAGGAACAAGAGGAGAACCTCATCCTAATATGAGCAAGATCGAAGGTCCAGTTATTTAGAGATCGGATGGAAGGAGAGGCCCTTGCAACGGCCCTTATGTGCCCCCGCAGCCCTGTTAGGAATAGGAGGAAGACCTCATCCTAACATGAGCTGAAATTGATTGTGTCGGGAACAGGAGGAGAACCTCATCCTAACACAAATGAAGATCTGGTCGTTTGAGATCGGATGAGAGAAAAAGCCCCTCAACAACTCCTCTACACCCTTACAATCCCGTTAGGAGCAGAAGGAAAACCCTCGCCCTAACATAAAGAAAAAGAAAAAAAAAAGTGACGAGCTACACCAGAGATAAGAAAAAAAAATAAACTACATCCAAGACTCAAGGGATCTCGTCTCAACAAGAAAGAAAATCTTTGTCAAAAATCTCCAGTCCCTAAGGAAGAATCAACACGGCGATGACCAGGAATCTTCAAACAACGTTGACATCAAATAAGATAGAAGACAAAAGAAGCTCGGTAAATGACAACTTAATGCAAGAATGGACAAGGTAATGAAAATTTTTTTTTTCATTTCGTTAGTAAAGTGCGCGTTACAAACCTTTGGAGGCAAAAAAAAAAAGCAACAAGAAAAGAAAGGAATACATAGAATAAAAAGTAAAAAAGCTCTAAGGAAGCTCGACTTCTTCAGACTTTGGACTCTCGATTTCAGCCATTGTCAGGGATTGCTTTAAGTTTTCGACTTCTTCTTTCAGTTTCTTCTTTCTTAAAAGCATCTCCCGGTACATTTGGTGGAACCACTGGCTTTCGCATTCTGACTCCCGAAGCCTCTTCCTCAGAACCTCGGACTCCACCTCGGCATCTTTGACCGCCTGCTACTCGTAGGCCAGCTGAAACTTCAGCTAAACTATAGAGGAAAAGAAATTCTATCAGAAATCTAAAGGAGTTCGACGCTATAGAAACTAAAAAAATATTTAAGAAGCGAAAAAAAGCAATAACAAAAGGTGAAAGCGAAAGTCGAAGCCCAGTGCGGAAAGCTTTTTGGTATAAACAGAAGCAGCCGGGGGGAGGGGCGCTAGCCCGACCAGTCGGTCCGGAAAGCTCCAGCTCGTACTCCGGAAGAACCCCATACTGAATCCTAATCAGTGAGAGTTTCTCCAGAGTCAGAGAGCTGGGGATGGTGTCTGGTACAAAGATCAGACGAGGTTCATCTACAGAACTAAGATTTTGGGGAGCTAGAACGGACGAACTCATAAAACTGCTAGAGGAGGAAGTGTTGGAGGATATTTTGAATCAAGAAAAAACCCCAAAAATCTCAAAAAAATCGAGAAAAATAAGAAACAGGACGCTCGCAAAAAATCGAATGGGCAGAACGCGAAGAATAAAAAATGGAAGAAGAACAAGAAAGAGAGGGGTACCAGAACTAACCTAAACTGATCCGAAAGATGTAGGAAGGCAGCAAGAGTGATGGGGATCGACCCGAAGAGCACCTAAAACTGAGAGGGACACGCTGGAGAAGAATGAAACTCTCGAAAAGAAGAAGGGACCGAAGAAAACCTCAGGCAAAGTGAAACCCTTAAAGAAGGGGAGCGGATTTAAATAGGCGACCGGATCCGGCATAATAATGATTGCAGATCTCCTCTGGCCGATCTACAACCATCACGTGTCCCACTCATCATGGCAAACGGCTGAAGATGGCTGACAACTGACAGAATCATTATTGCACCGTACCTAGAGCAATGCTTTAGCAAAAATTTCGAAAAAATCTTTTCGAATCGCCTCAATTTGAAAAGACTCCAGCACCAGCACGCCAAACACCAAAATATCTGGAAACAATCGAGTATGAAAATCGAGGGAGGCAACTTCGACTGTGAAAATTTTTCTGTACTTCCTTCATTCGAAACCCGAACTTGAAAGTAGGGGGACTGGTGTTGGGTATAAAATAACCTCAGTCGAAGTTCATAAAAGGCCGACCCTCCTAGGGCTTTTTCGGCTTTCGACCTTGTGTGGCATCTTTCTGAACTCCCCCGACTGTTCGAGCTTCCATAATACCATCCGGACTTCTCCAATAATGAGCTCGTCCATTTATCTATCAGACTGCTCCAAACGCTCTCTGAACTTCACTATCAGTCAATTTTTTACAGTGATCGACTATTCTCCGAATCTCTTCCAGACTTCTTCTAGCCACGATTGACTCTACTCCGAACTTCTATTGCAAGCGGACTTCATCCGAGCTCCTACAAGAGCCGGACTCCATCCGAACTTCTACAGTGGATGGATCCCAGACGAACTTCTACAATGGACGGGCTCCACCAACCGGATCTCTACTTCGAACTTCTTTCGGACTTCGTCAATGACCGAGCTTCTCCAATAGCGGGACTTCTATAATAAAAAGTCTCCATCTGAGCTTCCACGGCAGTCGGTCTTCGTCCGAGCTTCTACAATAAGAAGTCTCCATCCGAGCTTCCACGACAACTGATCTTCGTCCGAGCTTCTACAATAAGCGGACTTCATCCAGACTCCTACAAGAGCCGGACTCCGTTCAAACTTCTACAACAGAATTGAATCCCGAACTCTTCCAACGTTCGACCTTCCACAGTGTCCTCAAGACTTCTCTAGCGGATGAACCTCCACAACGCCATCCGAACTCCACTGTCGGTCGATCCTCTGTCAGATTCCTTATGAAACCAGACCTCTCCGATGGACAGTCCTCAGACGAGCTTCTACATCAGGTAATTTTCAGACGGACTTCTCTAGCAATTGGACTCCTGCCGGACTTCTCCAACAGAAAGTCTCCATCCGAGCTTCTACAGCAGATGACTTCCACTTGCAGCATCAGCGCCCAAGGCACCCAACAACAGTGGACTCATCAGCAACCTTGAAAACATCCGAGCCTCTCTTAGATTGCTGAGACAGAGAGCCAGTCCACTCCATCAGATGTCCTAGTCGAGCTTCAGTTGTCCGGCCCGAACTCTCCGACAAGTCTCGACAACGGATACCACTCCACTTTCTGTAACAGATTCCACATGGCCCCACCACTCTCTGGCAAGTCGCGACAACAGACACCACTCTACTCTCCATAACAAACTCCACGTGGCCCTGAACGGCCCACTGACGCCACTACTCTCTGTAACAAACTCCGCGTGGCCCCAAATGGCCCACTACCAGGTAGTTACAGACGTCACTGTCAATCAGTTACGCTCTCCATCTATAAAAGGGATCCCCATATACGTTCTTCTCTAAGCTCTAAACTCTATCTCGAAACTCTGCTAAAATCTCATTCGAGTGCTCCATTTCTATTGAGGCAGAGTACTGACTTAAGCGTCGGAGGGTCTTGCCGGAGCACTCCCAACTCCGGTTTGGACTTTCCTTGCAGGTCCCGATGACGGCCGTGATCCCCTCGACTCCAACTTCTCCGGCGACGGCAGAATTCTGCACCAACACGATTTATATAGAAAAAAAAAATTAGGTCTTTACATTCTCTCTTAAAATAATTTTATCTTCAAAATTAGCATATTACAAAGTCGAAACCTTAAGGATACAAAACTTTTATCTTATTATTAAGCTCCTAGATAACTTTCTTCACTTGAAAATAAATTTCAATCATTTAGCCTAACATCCTTCGAATTAGAACCAATATTTTCGATCAAATTTAAATGACTTAAACCACCATACCCTCACTGCACATTCTAATCTAAATGAACTAGATTTTTCAGATTTGCTAAATAATTTTTAACCAATAAAATTATAGATTGTTAATTTCTCAAATTATAGTCAAAGATCCAAATCCTATGAATCACCTCTGTCACAATCCATAGTAATCACAGCTCTAAGTTTCGATATTCTTTATGTCAAGTTCTCAAAATAAAATCCAATCCACCAATAGAACCAAATATATAAATATACATATATACATACAAGTTTCATATATGATCTTCTTGTAGGTTCAATGTTCGAGAATATTCTTCTCTCATATGATACAGTTCTTTCATGACAATACCTATTGATCCAAAATCCAAACTTTAAATTCTTTTCTACTACTTCTATGATGTCCCTAGCGATCATCACTTTATACTCAAATACCACTTAAGTTATAGTCTTATGTGATTATAACCTATGCTCTGATATTATTCTATCACATTCTTAGTAATTATAATCTTGTGCTCCAATATTCCTTAACTCACGGTCCCTAGAGATCATAACTTTAATCTCTGATATCATTTTATCATGTCTTTAGTAATTATAACCTTATGCTCAATATCTTTTAACTCATCATAGTCTCTAGATATTATAATCTTAAGCTTTGATACCATTCTGTTATGCTTTGAACCAAGTATCCAGGTAAGATACATGATGGCCGCATATTCTTTAGGACAAGCCCTAAGAATATGCAAAGCTTGAAAATTTTCTTACAATTTCAACATCCCATTAACATTATTGATCTAAATTCATAATAAATAATTCCATATTAACAAATATCAATCTCATACAATTTATAAAATTTGATCATCCAACTATTACTGATGGTGCTCTATCTAATTGATCCTTTCAATTCTGATTTCAGACATAGCTAAATGAATGTATCCTGTAACTTTAAAAAAGAAGAGAGGAGGAAGAGAGATTGTGAGCTTTACAACCCACTAAGAATCTCTATACACTCATACTAATATAATAATATAATTTGAAAATAACATATGAACAGCATCGAAAGAATACATAAGCCACAAAATCTCATGTCTCTAATATAACTCGATATCGATACATATAAAAACATACATCATATAGCATCGAATATTGATCTATCTTTTCCAAAAGTCATATACCTTACATATGTAATCAAATAAAACTCCTTTTAACTTCATTGTGGTATCATATTTTTTCATCTATATCTCATTAATTTAATCTGGATCAATCAATAATTGTCTTTAGGATTTCAGACTAAGTATGGTCATGTTCTAGTCTGTGACTAACAAACCATAAACCACGCTTCAGCCTGTAATGGCAATCCAAAATAATCACACTTATCAGCCCACGCTGGCAAATCAGAATAACCACACTTCAATCCATGATGGCAAATCAGAATAAATATATTTCAACCCACAGTGGCAACTAAGAATATCCATGCTTTAGCCCATGGTAGCAAACTCAAATACCACGTATCTACCTGTGGTGGGACTATTCTTGATATTATGTATCTACTCATAGTAGGCTATTTTCGATACCATGTATTTGCCCATGGCAGGCTATTCTCAATGTCATGTTCCTATGTTCAGAAATTAAATAGCCCAAATTAAAATCCCAATGTTCAAAAGGATTAAAAGCCCAATGATAAAAGCCCAACGTTCTGAAAATTAAGACCCAACATTTAGAAAATCTAACGTTCAAATATTAAATGCTTAACATTAAAGGCTCAACATTTAAAAAAAAATAAAAGGATATTAAAACTGAAACAAAATAAATAAAAAGATTTTAGTTTGGCAAGATGCTAAGCCTATATCCGCACTCACGTGTTAAAGATTTTTTTTCAAACCTCCTCAAACGCCCCTAAGAGCTAATCCAAATCTTTTTCTCATACACAGGGCTCAAGAAATCTTTTCATCCCCTCTGTGGGACTAAAAGATCTCAAAACAAGATGAAAACATATTTGGAGGGAATTCAATTAGAAAATTTTGAATTTTTAAATTTTGAATTTCCCGCCAACAGTATATTACTGCATTGTACTAGTTGTGCATCTAGATCTCCTCCTTGTGAGTATAGTTTGCAGTCAACGTTTTAGAGTTGCTTCAGTTTTGATTGGTCCACGCATATTTTAAAATGTGGTACGTGTATTGCTTGTGTAGTTGAGAAATGATTTGATTGATGTATATTTATAATGTTATACTAATCTACATATCGATCTAGAATTCTCCTTTGTGAGGATAACTTACAATCATCAGGTTTTACAGTTGCCACCAAATTTTCAGCAGGTGCTAGTAATTGTAAAGCGTAAAGAAACAGTAAGCAGCAAAGCTCAAGTTATAACTGGAGGCCGATAAACTTGTATTTGTAAATATATTTGCAATCAAATACTAACTATTATGATCTTCATCAATACTTTACTGTCAAGTAGATCGTTGAATAACTTTTATGTAAGGAGATTCAGTTATCAACTAGAAAAACTCACTTCACCATCTGATTATGTACAACAATTCATATTTTGACCAATTATTGCAAAATTCTATTTTGTAGGGCAACATGGGTCCAGAGTTTACAATATTATACTAATCTACATGTCGATCTAGAATTCCCCTTTTTGAGGATAACTTACAGTCATCATGTTTTAGAGTTGTCATCAATTTTTAAGAAGGTACTAAAAATTGTGATGCCAACAATTCACATTTTGACCGAGTATTGCAAAATTCTATTTTGTAGGGCAACATGGGTCCAGAGTTTATAATATTATACTAATCTACATATCGATCTAGAATTCCCCTTTGTGAGGATAACTTACAGTCATCATGTTTTAGAGTTGTCATCAATTTTTAACAAAGTACTAAAAATTGTGAAGCCTGAAGAAACAGCAAGCAGCAAGGCTCGGGTTGTAACCGGAGGCCAAGAAACTCATATTTGTAACTATATTTGCGATCAAACTAACTATTATGATCCTTATCGATACTTTACTGTCAAGTATATCATTGGTTAATTTTTATGCAAGTAGAGCAGCTATCAGCTAAAAAGTCTCTCTTCACCATCTGATTATGTAAAACAATTCACATTTTTGGACCAATTATTATGATTTTCTATTTTGTAGAGGCAACATGGCCTCAGGGTTCCAACTACATACCAGCAAACTGATGGAAAATGTAGACGGATTCATTTTATGGTTCTTTTTAATTGAAGCTGTCACTAGCTAAAGAAACATTCCCAGGGAAGTCTCATACACCTGGTGTTTTGCAGATAGTAATATGTCGATTATGTCCAAGTTTTTGAACCTCTTGTTATGAACCTATTCTTATACATACCATGCATGTTTTATAACTCAGTCCTCTCTTTATCATGCAATCCATGATGAATTTTTCTAGTATTGTCAGAGTCATCTTGGTACATGTGGATTCAAGGGATTCATGGATTCAATTTTAGGGTCAAGATCAATGACCATAATCCACAACTTCATTGACACAGAATCTGGATTCAAAGCATTAATTTATGAATGAAAGAACAAAAGAAAGAGTAGCGCACATCATTCTCTTTCTTTTCTTTCTTTCCTCTCTTTGACCGATGACCTTCTAGAGCACTCATGCAAGAGTCCACTCATGCAGCGGCGAGGGGGAAGACAACTAGCAACATCTCTTCCATGGGATGATGGGATGTTGCTATAGCGGCTTCAGTGACAGTATGTGGGGAATGAACAGTACTTTCAAAATAATGCTTCATCCCTTTTTACAGGAGTGCAGACGAAATGATGTGCATATCTTCTTTTTTTTTTTTTTTTTTTTTTTTATATTTTTTTTGAGATATCACGTACTTATAGAAGTTAATAGTACAGCTTATTGGATAACATCTTTGGTAGTCAACCACGCAAGAAATACGTTATAATATTATCTGAATTCTATGAATGTATTTATACTTAAATTATTGGATTCATCTATTTTACCCCAAAAAAAAAAAAAATCTTCGAACAAGAAAGCACCCCACGTTCTTTTCGTTAGGCTAATGATTTGAATAGGTTAGACCGAGTTCTTTGAGCCTAAGCTAGAGTATATGACAGTTTCTTGCACATTGTACTTCTGACTTAATCCACTATAGGAAAAATGGCCATTAACGACGCTATTAATGGTCATTAACGATGCTTTAAAGCGCCGCTATTTGGCTTTACGACGCTTCGAAAAGCATCGGCAAAGCGTCGACTATGCAAGAGTGGGGACGAATATCGCCGACGCTTTGTAAAAGCGTCGTAAATATTTACATTAACGACGCTTTAAAGCGTCGTTAAATTTGTCTTAACGACGCTTTAAAGCGTCATTAATGTAAATATTTACGACGCTTTAAAGCATCGTAAATATTTGTCTTAACGATGCTTTAAAGCGTCGTTAATGTAAATATTTACGACGCTTTAAAGCGTCGTAAAAGACAAATTTAACGACGCTTATAAGCGTCGTTAAAGGTTTTAAGAGGAAAAAAAAAATACAAATATTATCTAAAAAAAAAATAATACAATACATTCCTGTACGAAATCATATCACACCTGTACAATAAACATATACAATACAATAAACATGTACAATCGCCACATTCACATTCACACCTGTACAATCACCATCATTCACATCAAAAGCAAGCTGAAATAAAAAATTTAATCAAACCAAAAGACAATATTTTATATAAATAAAAATAAAGTACTAATCGTCCATTACAATCAAGAGTAATATAAATAAATATAAAAATATAACAAAAATAAAATAACATCAATCTGCAGGCGGATGGTCGTCGTTGTCTCCACGTGACGTGCCGCTATCTCGACGGGTGCCTGATATGCCAGGAGCCTACAAAAAATATATCAAAAGCATGATTTGCATATCTATAAATAAAATATATAAATCATTAAATTAATATAAAAATATATATTTAATATTATGTGTTTACCTGAGATGAACCATACATCTCTAATAAAGATGTAAGGCGATCAATCTGTCCCCTCATGGCCTGCATCTCGGCACGGCTCTGTCGCATCTCCTCCATCTCAGCGGCACGACTCTGTCTAATCTCCTGTATCTCCGCCTCGAGTCTGCGAACGCGTGAATCCTGAGCATCTGCTGCAGCATGCTGCGTATATCTACTAACCTCAGATAACTGAGTGGGGGTGACTCCTACTCCATAACCCCTCACTCGGCCGTAGCGCTCTGGTCCCATCAACTCTGTGAATACCTCGGCCTCGATACGGCTCTGCTGCGTAGATGCTGCGGACTCATCGTCATGCTCCGCAATGAGAGCTGTAGCCCTCTCCTGTATTTTTTTTGAAAACAATAGTTATACATTAATAGCTAACAGAATTAAATATAAATCATTGCAAAAAATATAATATTAATAATGTCGTACATATAAATCTCTCGACTCATCTCGAACAAAAGTACCATCCTGATGAGTATGAGTCATCCGATAAAACTCCACTTGTCCGGGTTTCCTCCCATGCTCATCCTCCTACACAAATAATTTCAATTTTAAGCAAACAGTTATGATAATTTAAAAAAATATATGAGTATCATGATACAGACATGGTCCACGATACATAATGATATTAGTTATATAAATATTTGAACATAAAAATTAAAAGTTAATTATGAAAGTTTAAGGAACATACAAACTCCTGTCGAAGTCGTGCATAACTCTTCGACCCCGATGTATGAGGAACAGACTGAGCTGCTCGTGCAGCTCTACCAATAGCAGAATAAGTCTGTAAAATAAAGTAAAGAACTTGTTATATATACAATATATAATAAAAATCAATATTTTTATAAAATATTTAGGAAAAAAAGATAATAAACAGATAATATACCTGTGCCCTCTCGGAGAACCAATAATGAACCAACTCCATCCACTGATGAGGGGGTACATCAGGAGGATAATTCCTAGCAACCTCCTCCTCTGTCATACCCTGTCTCATATAGTCCTTCTTCAATTGTGCTCTATATTCTTTCCATTTGCGGTTGAGAGACTTCATTACAAAATCATGAGTGGATGGAGGGAGAACAAACTTGCTCTATAAAAAAAAAAGTTAAATGAAATAAATTATATAAATAATTAACAATTAATATACAGTATGAACATCAATTCATTACCTCTATAACTCGGAGGAGCTCAACTTTGTACGTTGGAAGCATGTCATTCCATTTTGCATAGCCCAACGGACATAGCTGAGGCCTCCGAGCAACAGTCCCCAAAAATGAAGTCAATAAGCAGGCAGCTTTCTTAATTGGCTGACCTAGCTGATTGCACTCCACAACAATCCTCTCGCCCTCACGCATCTGCCACACATCTCGTACTACTGTGGGTCCGCGTCTGGGGCATACTCTCCCGGATCCGTCTGCAAAAAGTACATAAAAGTAACTATATCATAAATATATATAAAATGAAATAAAAAAAAATTACATGAAAGACAATATATACCCTGCACGTGTATCTCATCATCTGGCTGATGAACAGGAGGATCGTGCTGTGCTGATGATGAAGGACAGGGCTCAGAATGCTGTGCAGCTGAACTGGCCTCAGGCTGCTGTGCTGAAGAAGACGTACCGGCCTCTGTCTGTGAAAACTGAAACTGCACACCAGCATATCGTCCCCTGCGACGCATGATGTCACCTAGCATTTATATAAATAAAAGGTAGAATCAGTTAATATATGGAGTAAAATAACACAATAATTAATGCAAAATATATACATCATAAATAATTATTACCAGTAACAATCAAGCAGTAGTGTTTTCTTCGAATTCTGTTCTAACCAACGTCGTCGTATCATTTAAATCATCAGCTGGCACAAAATTGTAGGGCATACATTGTGTATAAGTGTCATCGTCATCATCCTCCACTTGGTTTTCCATATCATATAAGTCTCTAGGTTTTGTTTTGATGACAGTAAACCAATCTTTATCTTTTGCATCTTGTACATAAAATACTTGACGAGCTTGAGATGAAAAAATGAATGGGTCATCCTTCAATAACACACCAGTGTGTATCAACCTTGAAAAATTTACAAGTGTAAATCCATTTGCATCTTGTTTCAAACCCCTTGGTGAGTTTATGTCTATCCAATCACATCTAAATAGTACTACTTTAAATTTTCCATAATAATCCAACTCATAGATATCTTTAAGTGCACCATAATAGGATTTTCCATCCGCTTCCACCATAACACCGCTATTCTGTGTTTTTCTAAATTTCTTCCGTTCTCTAGTATGAAATTTAAAGCCATTAATTATGAAACCATTATATCTATTCACAATCTTGTTAGGTCCTCGAGCAAGAGCTATTAGTTCATCTGAATTATTTATCTCCATCATCTTTGATACCTAACAAAAAATGATATGACGAAGTGCAGTTGAGTTATCTGATATTAAATATGTATCAAAAATTAATATATCCAATAATTAAATATAAATCACACCTGATTCGAAAGCCACATAGGGAATAACTCGACCAACCATCGCTGTTCAATCCTTGCATTAGGACGAATGTTATGATTGGCTCGTCTCTGATAAATTAAAAATTCACTGCATAAAATATAAATATATCATTTAGAACATTATATCTAATATAAAATTTAAATTTTGATGTCATTCCTTAAATATACTAACCTGCGATGGTCAGATATTATGTCACTATGAAGTAACACATAACGATGTGCTTGTGCTAAGGATTTTTGATCAAGTACAATACCTTCACCTCTTCCCAAAAATTTTCAGCAGTTAAGAACTTATACAGTTCTGCATTCTCCACAAAGTCATTATGCCGTTGAGGTCGACTAAAAATAGTCTCTACACCTTGAAGATATCTTGAACAAAATGTCAAACATTCATCCGCAATATATGCTTCAGCAATCGAGCCTTCGGGATAGGCTCTATTTCGCACATAATCTTTAAGACGCACAAGATACCTTCAAGAATTAAATATTTATTAAAATATCAGTATGCTGTTGTTTCTAATAAAATTATCAAAAGATTTAAGGTTTGTAATAATACCTCTCAATAGGATACATCCATCTATAATGTACCGATCCACCAACTTTAACTTCTGAAGCTAGGTGAACGAGCAGATGTACCATAATAGTAAAAAATCCAGGAGGAAAAATCTTTTCCATCTGGCAAAGTGTAATTGCAATATCCGATTCTAACTGATCAAGTTCCGAGGATCAATAACTTTGGAACATAATGCCTTAAAGAATGACGATAATCGAAGTACAATTGTAACAACTTGTTTCGGCAATGACGATCTTAAAGCTATTGGAAAAATATCTTGCATCAATATGTGACCATCATGACTTTTAAGATTTGAAAGTTTTCGATCTTTAGATGCACACATCGTGAAATATTCGATGCATATCCATCGGGTACTTTGATACTTTTCAAAACTCCCAAAAAATTATCCTTTTCTCGAGCAGACATTGTGTAACATGCAGGAGGCACATAAATTCTATCATTAGCAAGCATTTTAGGATGAAGTTCCTGTCGGATACCCATTTCTTTTAAATCAAGACGTGCCTTCATGTTATCTTTGCTCTTTCCATCAAGGTTTAAAAATGTTCCAAGTAAATTATCGCAAACATTCTTCTCTATATGCATGACATCAAGATTGTGCCGAATAAGATTATGTTTCCAATAAGGTAAGTCAAAAAAGATACTTCATTTTTTCATAAATATTTACTTGGCTGTTGTGTAGATGCTATCTGTGTGTCTTCCTCATTTTCATCCTCGAAATAATTGTCTGGATCTTGAAACAACTCTGCATCTATAGTACTGATACTGACTTCCTCTGGTAACCCTTCGTGCACTGAGCGTTCAACATCATCCCTTCCTCTTTTTTTAGAGGACTTTGAGTGCTTACCATAGCTGTAATTCATGCCATCCATTTGTCTATGAACATCAGTTCCAGAAGGTGGAATAGGGGCACATCCCAATTCTATAGTACCATCAAACAAATCTTTCTGAAATCGAAACGGATGATTTGCTTCCAACCATCGACGATGTTCCATGTAACAAAATTTACCTCCATGTTTTAACCAAATTGAATGTGTTGAATCTCCACAACAAGGACATGCGACCCGTCCCTTTGTACTCCAGCCAGATAAATTGGCATATGCTGGAAAATCATTAATAGTCCATAACAATGCTGCCCGTAGTTTAAATGTTTGGCCGTTGGAAGCATCAAATGCATCAACACCCTCCCACAACTGTTTCAATTCCTCTATCAAAGGCTGTAGAAAAATATCAATATCATTGCCTGGACCCTTATCTCCTGGAATAACCATTGACAAGATAAGTGATGATTGTTTCATGCACATCCACGGTGGCAAATTGTAAGGTATCAAAACGACTGGCCAAGTGCTGTAGGTAGAACTCAGGGTCCGAAATGGATTGAAGCCATCAGAAGCTAAGCCAAACCTAACACTGCGAACATCAGAGGCAAAATCAGGATGTCTATCATCAAATGCTTTCCATTGAAGACTATCTGCTGGATGTCTCAACATTCCATCCTTTGTACGTCCTTCATGATGCCATCTCATTGATGAAGCTGTTTTTGATGATGCATAAATCCTTTTCAATCTAGGTATAAGAGGAAAGTAACGCAATACCTTGGCCGGTTTCTTTTTACTCCGCGTTGCATCCAATTCATTCAGTACATCATCTCGATCTTCTTTTTGTGTTATCCATCTTGAAGATCCACATACATTGCATGACTCTTGATTAGCGTTTTCACCCCGATATAACATACAATCTTTCGGACAACTATGAATCTTTTCGTATCCAAGATCCAATTCCTTTACTACTTTCTTAGCTTCATAATACGATGGTGGTAAACGAGTGCTTTCTGGAAATGCATCCTTTAATAACTTGAGCAGCATGGTAAAACTCTTTCCAGACCATCCATTCAAATATTTGATATGAAATAAATGAACAAGAAAAAAAATCTTAGAAAATTTTGTACAACCCAGATATAATTCTTCGTCTGCATCTTTCATTAAGGTGTGATAACGAGCTGTCTCATCATTAGATGTATGTATGGGCTCCTCAACATGCATACGTTCCGTATGCGTACATCCATCAAACATCCCAACTATTTCTTGTATACTACTGGATTTCCTAAATTTTGAACATCAAATCCAAAAGCATCTGTGATCAAACCCCTTATATCATCATCTCTTGCAGAATTATCTTCTAGGCTAGTGGATCTGCAATGAGTCAGGGGTTGGTTACATGATGATGGCAACATAGATTCTCAATGAAAAATCCAGTCGGTATAACCTCTTAAAAAACCATTCCATACTAAATGTTCTTCAACATTTTGTGGATCTAAAGAAGAACTATTTACACATTTCCGACATGGACATAAAATCTTTCCATTCAAACTACTTTTCTCCATACCAAATTTAATGAAGTCATGAACTCCATCTAAATATTCTTTACTATTCCTTGGTTTATTTATCCAACTTTTGTCCATTGTAGGATAAAACTGACCGAACTTGCAATTTATCTAAAAATAAAAAAAAATTATACAATCTATATTAATGCAATGAGTAAAAAATATCAGTCATTTCATAAAATCCAAAAAAATAACAACTACATAAAGTTTACATAGTAAATGCTTGCTATCATCAACTAATAGGTAAAGAAGGTCCTATCCCATTCAGAAAATGCATTAATTCTATAGGTCAATTACAAAAATCAAATGATATGCAACAAGAGTCGAAAAAAATTTCGGCAGCATTTCTCCTTAGTTCTTCCGTATAGGAAGAACAAAAAGAAAATACCATCCGAAATTTTTTCCGAACCCTCAGCATACCATTTGATTATGGTAATGACCTTTAGAATTACTCACATTTTCCAAACTGTCCATACTGGACAATCAATTGATCAATGTACATAATTCTTTTATCCGTACAAAAATAAATAAATGTACGGATACAATAGAATATGTACATTAATCAAAAGACAGGTCTACGTTTCTATGGAATGCAATTTTTCTAGTACCTGAAAATACTAGGGACAATATACCAGGTTCATTGTCTGTGCATTTGCATAGAAATTATTATCATAACATGATAGATCAATTTTCTACGCTACGGAAGCAATTAATTAATTAATAAAATTTGAGAGCACGCATCAGAAGGTTCTAATCTATATTTTTGTCACCTGTGAAAGAATGTATAGTTTTCAGATAACTTCTTTACAAATAATAAAAGAAATGTTGTGCAAAAAATACTGTCTATCTACTATGCTGTGGAATGCAGGTAGCTGTGCATGCTATGGCAGTCAAGTATGGAGGCAAGTTTGTTGATATATTTCTTAAAGCTACAATCCAAATCCTAACAGTTTTCAAATGATTGATGGTAGGACACTGAATGATGAATATTTCTCCAGCATTTGACTTCTTACATGACCATTTCCAAGAACACAATGACATTATAATTCAAACGGTAAGATGCATCTTGCTTCCCACTAGTTGACAATGTCAAATCATCTTCATATCATACTCTTTTCTCGCCTTAATAATGTGTTGCAGGTCAGAGAGCTTCAAAAGGCAACAAGAATTATACAGACCTTGTGTTCTGAGGCCAAGGTATGATTTTATTTATGCAACTAGCTGTCTTTGACAGATCAGTATCTCTCCGTCTTCACTGGAATATCATTATTTCGCTAAGGGGTCAAAACGGACAATGGTCACACGCAATGTTCCTGCTACTAAGAGGTCTTTGGAGCGCTTTGTGTTCCATGTCAAGGCTTTGTTACACAATACCTCAAGTGGGTGCAGTTTTTGGATGGGTAGGTTCATAATCATATGGACATAGGCACTTTCTGTTTCATTTCCACTATCATCCTGTCTCCTCATATGACACATTTAAGCATTTTTGTTGGTGTGTGTTCATGCTCATCACAGTCCTTCCATATTATCGACTCAGCATCAGAATAGGTGGTCATGTACACTGAATCTTACCTTGTGTCTAACCATCTTCTTTATAACAGGCAATTTAAAACACAAGGATTTAAGTGGTCATGTGGTAAGTTCCCAAGTGTATGACAATGGAAATGATGACATTAATAGAGAAGCAGAAAATCTAACGGAGGCAGAGCCTAGGGTTCTTTCTGACGATAGCAGCCAACGAGATGATGGGAACTGAATGTGACTTGGACCTACTCATGCATCAAGTTTTTTGTATATAAATTCTAAGCATGAAAATACACCTAGAATAGTTAATTATTTTTGTGACCTTTTTGTTTTCCCTTGATGAAAATTGGCATCCTGTCCTTCATTTGCTTATGTTGTTCATAATCATAATCCATTTGGACAAGAGAAATAAAATGGTGTTAATCAAACATTTCTACAGTCTCATGGTAGACATAACAATTTTTTTTTTTTTTTTTTTGTGTGTGTGCACTGTCTTCGTTGTTTCCTCAAACAAAGCATTTATCAGAAAACTCTCTTCCTTGTTTCCTCAAACACAGCATTTATCAGAAAACTTCCTCTACAGGCGCACTCAACATCAGATTCTTCAAACCACATCAAAGAAGAAATCCATCATAATACAGTCGGCCAAACTTACGGTAATGGATGCATAAAGCCTAATACATAAAAGCAACACGATACAGGGGCCCAAAGGATACAAAGCCAAACCAAAATCCATCAAAGCAATCGTACAAATCTTCAGCCAAAGGATACATTCAACCACACAAGCTTCATCACCGGTAAAATTAATCCAAACTCGTCAATCACTACCAGTTCATGGAAAAGTAGGCATGGGAGAGGTAATGCAGAAAAGTACCTCAATTCTCAGACGCTGAAGGCCGGGGAGTCGTTGTTGGAGACCTTCGGGTAGTGATGACAGCCGACCAAGAAACAAGTAAATTAGGGTTAGGGTTCCGGTCAAGGGGTGAGACTAGACATGAGAGAGAAAAAAATCGAAGGGAAGAAGAGATCAAACCTCGGAGAGACGAGAAAGCACCGGTGCCGGCAAGAGGAAGAGCTCGAGAAGCGGAAAGGACAGCCTTAGAGGGATCGGAGACGGGATCGAACGATCGTAGACGGGATCGAGCAGCGGTGAGGAAAAAACGAGAGGAGAAGTCGGCGCCGGCGATCGTCGGCGACAGGAAAAGGGGGACGGCGGCTGCGCTGCTGGCGGCGGAGATGGGGTCGGCGGAGATGGGGTCGGGTGGAAAGGGGCGGCAGTAGATGGATTAGGGCACGAAAGGTCGGGGTGTTAAACGAACCTAACGACGCTAAAAAGCGTCGTTAAAGATCCTTATTTAACGACGCTTTTTCTAAAAGCGTCGGCGTTGACAGTTTCAAAATTACGATGCTTAAAAGCGTCGTTAAGAAACGACGCTTTTTAAAAGCGTCGGCAGGTCAGCGCAACCTGCCGACGCTTTTTGAAAGCATCGGCAAAAAAATGTCGGGAAATTCATATTTTCTTGTAGTGATCTTATTCTGGTCTCATATATAAGTTGGTTAGGATTAACTAGTTCATGCCATCTATGTGCTGATCTTAGTTATGATGAACTAAATTGACCTACACATCATCTATCTGAGCTTGATAACCATGCAGCAATGTAGCCTTATCTAGCCTAAAGCTTATAAGCCCAATCCTTATTTGTTATGTGAGTGTTGCTACTGATCACTGCTTAGTTTATTCGGAATGCAACGCTCGGCCCGTGCGTATGCTCAGCGAGCACTGTCGTCCACATCTCTGAATGAATTGAGGAGGTCCTAATTGTTTTGCCAAGTTATTCTGTGTGATGTTTGGGCCGGTAGATCATGGTTGGTCCTAAAAAAATGAGGCTCAGATCGAATGAGAAATTCTTTGTACACCGCCCACGACGTAAAAAATCTGGCATAGAGTGCACCGCTTCGCTCTATTGGACCGCATAGTCATCGCTTTCCAACGCACATTTCATATCCACAGTTATATTTTTTCATTTGAAATTTTAAATGACGAAAATACTTCTTTTCTTCCGAAAAAATTTTGACATCCTGTAATGATATTATGGCATCCTGAGTTGAAATTATGATTTTCTACACAGAATATTATAATTTTTTCACATTATGTCATAAAAAGGAAAGGATATTTTCATCATTCAAATTTTTTAATGACAAAAATGTCCTTCACTCTTTATGACGTCCTGTAAAAAAATTATGACATCATGTGCAGAAAGTCATAATTTCAACTCAAGATACCATAATATCGGCACAGAATGTCATAATTTTTTTGGAAGAGAAGAGATATTTTCGTCATTTAAAATTTCAAACAAAAAATTAGAATTACGGGCATTAAATGGATATTAAATATACATTGAAAAGTGGTGGCTACATGATCTAATAGGATGAAGCAGTATACTTTGCATCAGATTTTCTATACCGCAGACAGTGCACAAAGAATTTCCCTAGATCGGATATGAGATCTGGATGATCCTAAGAGGCTGCACTGCACCAACGGCCCAAACTGCTTTTGAGCAGAATGGGGGGCCGGGCTGTAATAAACTTGCTCTGTCCTGCGAATCTGGTGTGTGTTTGACTATGGCAAAGAGCAATTCTTTGTGCACCACACCTGGTGATTAGATCACGCACAAGAGGAGGGGCTCCATGCACGTCAATCACCGCATGCGGTGCAGCTCATTCTGCACCATACATGGTGCAGTAAGAATTTCGCCTATGGCAAAACCCCGGGTTAGTTAGTGGGCTAAACAAGATCCAACCCTGCCAAACCTTATTGTACTAATCCAGACTCCAATCACTGCATTACTCCATCCCATTGAGCTAGCCCAATACCAGAGTCGTTGAAGCTGTTAGTTTGTTGTTTTATGCGATATAATGCACGTGTGAATACATGTGACATCTAAAGATTTTAGGTATAAGGTAGTTTTAGAAAAATCTAAGCATGAATATGAGATACTAATATGCTTCTTCATGAAATTGTTTCAAGATTTATTTGCTATAATTGTTTTCAGTTTTGCTATAATATGTTTCTAATCCATATAAAATTTTAAATTCTATGCTAATATCATCTTTTATGAATCTGTTTAAGATTTATTTACCATGTGATAATTTTTATATAAATATTTTTTTGTATTTTTCTATAACCAAAAAATTATTATGAATTTGTGAAAATGTGGACTTCTAATATGATGGAATTAGAGAAATCTTAGAAATCTTCATTTAAAAGTTGATCAAAATTAGAATTTCTCTATTGTGTTTTATATTTTAAATCTTCAATTAAATAATTAATGTGATTAGGGTTATTTTTAGAATTACAAATGACAAATTAGGCCACTTTATATCATTCAATGATTGAAGTTGGGACCAATTGGGTTACTTTTAGGCCCAACATAAGTATAGAAGCCCATATAAGCACTGATGATTAAATTTGAGTCTTGTTTGCTGCTGTTAAGGATCTTGGTTAATTAGTTTCAAATGGAGCTCATTATTTGGATAAGATATGCTATATCATATTGTTGGTTACTTTTATAGCACGAATAGGATTTATTTAATATATGCTCTTATGATTCCATATATTGTTTCTTTATATTTCATAAGTACTCACCAAGCTAAGTAGGACATAAATTCTTATTCTCTATTAAATAACATAATTGAATGAGATAATCATTTATTGAGCATAGTTATGAAGAGTTATCATGGTTTCCTTGTAAGTTTTTTATTTGAATGGACATCTTATATAGATGGTGAATGCTTGTGAATGCATTTGATGCAAAATGTGTAAATCAGCTTATGATGAGTTGACAACGGGATAAAAGACTTTTGGAGTATAGGATGAGATCAATTCATGAGGTGTGGCTCAATCATGATGAGATCAAATGAGTTGCTTCAGTTATGATGGGTCCAATTAGCATACTTTAGAATGTGGTATATATGTTGCTAGTGTGATTGAGACATGTCCTAATTGACGTATATTATAGCATTATGCTAGTCTTTGCATACATGTGGATCTCCTCATCGAGTATAATTTGCAGTCAAGGTTTTAGAGTTGCTTCAGTTTTGATTGGTCCAAGCATACTTTAGAATGTGGTATGCGTATTGCTTGTGTAGTTAAGAAATGACTTGGTTGATGTATATGTATAATATTATACTAATCTACATGTCGATCTACAATTCCCCTTTGTGAGGATAACTTACAATCAGCAGGTTTTAAGAGTTGCCATCAAGTTTTCAGAAGGTACTAATAATTGTAAAGCCTAAAGAAATAGTAAGCAGCAAGGCTCGAGTTATAATTGGAGGCTGAGAAACTCATATTTGTAAATAAATTTGCAATCAAATACTAAGTAGTATGATCTTTATCAATATTTAACTATCAAGTAGAACATTGAATAATTTTTATGTAAGGAGATCAGCTATCAACTAGAAAACCTCTTTTCGCCATCTGATTATGTAAAACAATTCATATTTTTGACCGATTATCGCACACTCTCTAAAACAAGATCCTAAAGAATATGCAATGTCTTAAAATACGATCTTAAATTTTTATGAATATAAATGATCTCAATTTATAATAAAATATTTTATATTAACAAATAATAAAACTTATTCAATTTATAAGTTGAATCACCCAACTGGTATTGATGATACTCTATTCATTCAATCTTTGCAACTATGATCCCAACCATAACTAAGTACAAGCATGGTGTAACTTTATAAAAGGAAAGAAAAGGAGTGCGAGCTTTGTAGCCCAGAAACAAATTTCTCATACCAACACCAATATAATAATAATAATTAATTAATTAATAATGATTGTTACCCATATAAATGTCATGTCATAACATACCGGGATCATAGAATGTGCATTGTAAATACATCTTTTTGTACAATAAATCACATTAAATATTTTTCTCAAATTATGATATATTGGATTCGATAATATTTAGATGTTCGGCTTTGGACTACCACAACTATATTTCCAGCTTGTGCCGGAATATCAATACAATGGCTTGTCCCCTGAGGTGTGACAACCATATTTCCAGCCTATGGCAAGGCATCAATACAATGCCAGTTTAGAGGACCACAACCACTCGACTCTAACTATTATAACCACGATTCTAGCCCTGGCAAGGTACCAATAAAGTGGTTCATCTAGAGAAATATAAGTATTCAACTTTAAACTATCATAATCATGTTTCCGACTGTAGTGGAGCATCAACAACTGACTAGTCTTGCGAACCATCATAACTACATTTCTATCTCATGATGAGGCATCAACAACATGGCTAGCCCAAAGCATCACAATCCATCATTTAGTTACACAATTCAAATTTATGCTTGTCAAAGAATTATAATTTGATATCACTCTTTTACAAACCTCAATGCACATAACTATAAGTCCATTCAAATCAACATCAATAATATATGATACATAACTTTATATAGAGTCATATATACTTAACAAATATGTATATAATATGTAGCAATCAAAAACCACATAGATCAAAATCATTGATGTACAAAAATAATTTTTATACAAATGGATGATTAATATCCGAAAATTCTTACCTCTATCGTTAGCTAAGTTCAGATGTAGTGTCTATTGGTCTACAGCTAACATGTTCATCCACATAAATCAACTGGTCCTCGATCAACCATCAACACAAAATATAATAAATTATTATTAGATTTTTGTTTTCAAAGTTCTAATATCTGAATTACCCTTAATCCTCAAATTTTACGACCCTACCTAATACATAACTAATTGATAACTAAAAATTTAGAGATTTACCTGAGATTAGAACATAGATCCTCTCGCTCCACATCTTCTTATCTAGTTGATCGCACCCCCATAGTGCCGAATCAATATCCAAGAAATTATAATGAAAATTTATGGTGAAACTATTAAAAGAGAAGCAACATAACAAGCTAGATAACAATATCTAACGATCCAAAGGGTTGGAATCTAAGTAACTAGTGGATCATGAAACAAAAATCCCAATTAGTTCAAAGATAGTATGATGGACATTTACCAATAACAAGGTTTAGAGGTGATCATGAACAAGAACCAAGTCTTCCAAATCTCACTTCCAAAAGTCCTTTGATCCAACTAGAGAGAAGAGAGAGAAATGAAGAGTGAGAGAAAACAGAGAAAGAGAGAGAAAAAAGAGAGCAAGAAGAGGGATAAGAGAGACAACTCTCTCTTCTTCTTCTTCTCCAAAACAGAAACCTCATCTCTTTCCTTTTCTTATAACAAGAACATGGCTGGTTTTTAAAGGTGACAGCAGGCCATCGCAATATCAAGGACTGTTGTAACATCCGGCCCATTGGGCCTTAAACCCAGCCCAAAAAAAAAAATGAAGAAGACTCCCTGCGGGAGTCTTCTTCTCCCGACCGGCTCCTAATCGGAGTTAGAGACCTCATCGGAGAGGAGTCAAACTCCTCTCCTCCGGTTCTATTTAAAGGGGAGACCCTTCTCCCTTCTTCCTACCAAAGAATCCTGAAGCGAAACGGCGTAGATCGCCGAAAATCGCTCGCAGAAACCGTCACTATGCCCGCTGCAATTCCTCGCCAGAGAGGTCTCCGGAGCTTGAGGTAAGCATGTGGTTCTCTTCCTCTTTTCTCTCCCTTCCTTTCCGTGCCGGTGTGCACGCTCGTCGGTGATCGGAGTCGTCGGATTTTATCGTGGAAGAGGTTTTGATTTTTTTTTATTTTCGAATACCGGTGGTCATCGCCGGCCACCGATTTGGGACCCTTGGGATGGCGGTGCGCTCTCCTTCGGCTACCAGCCATTCCTATGCCGGTCGATCACCGGTTGGCCAACTGTATGAGGGGACCATTTGGTCCCCTGTTTCATATTTTTCACCCAGGGGAGGCCACGGGAAGAAGTAGAAGAAGGAAGAAAAAAAAAGAAAAGGAAAAAGGAAAAAGGAAAAAAAGAAAAGAAAAGAAAAGAAAAAAATAAATAAATAAATAAATAATAAAATAAAAATGAGAGAGAGTTTCTCTCTCTTCTTTCAGTCTGAACCCTTACTTTCTCTCTCTAGAATTGGACTCTCTCTACTTTCTCTCTCTAGAATTTTCTCTCTGTAAATTGTTTCTCTCTCTTGATGGATTTTTCTCTCCAAAGTTATCCTTCTAAGATTAGCATAGTGAAAGGCTTCATTTTGATGATTTTGATCGAGTTTAGGAAAGAGTCTGATTCTAAGTGAGATTTTAATTTAAAATTTATTTAGATTTAATTTTGAATTAAAATTAATGTAAAAATATAATTTTAGATAATAGGTACTGAAGAATCTCTTAGAAGTTAGTCGATCTATTCATTCAGTGCTCTGTGAAAGGTAAGTAATGAATCATCTTCTCGAGATATTTTATATTTATTCTGAAAATAAATAATTATTCTCTGAAATTATGCATGATTTATGAAATTATGTTTTGAAAGAAAAATACTTTTGAAATATTATGATACGTCGATTATGCACATGTTCAGTGAAAAATTATGATATATTATGATACAAAAGTATTTTGATACAGATCGGATTTATGCTCTCAGCCTAACTATGTTTCAGTGGGCCCCGTCAATGGGGATTATACGTTGGTACTCAGTAGACCCTGTCAGTGGGGATTATGCGCTGGTGTTTGTGGATCCTACCAGTAGGGGTTGTGCGCTGGTATTCAGTGGACCCCATCAATGGGGGTTAAACGTTGGTCATAGTCGAGGCTGTTGAGTTACGAGTGTTTTGAATCGAATCGAATTTATGATTATATTATATATGAATATTTGAAAAGATTAGATTCGTATAAAATCAGCATGAAATATACTTTTATGTTTATTTGCAGCATTGTTCTTAAAAATTATATAATATCTGAAATATCTAGTTGAGATAATTGTTACTTACTGGGCTGTCTAGCTCATTACCTTTCTTTCTATTTTTCAGATTCAGATAATTAATTTCGAGCGTGGGAAGAAATATTGGGACAGAGCTTTTAAAGGCGAGATTTTGCATTGTCAAACTTCATTGAACTTAGATCTATTGTTTTAGTTTTAGTAAAATTTTATTGAATGTAAGATATTTGGTTTAATTACTTGAATTAAAGTTGAATAATAATTATTTAAATTTATTCCACTGTGATGCATTGATATCGTGATGAGATGCCTTGCATGCTTATGGAGAGAGTTCTTCATAAGTATGCGGCGGTTGCCGCGACCTCCTGCTCGCGATCTTGGACCGGGGGTGTGACAATTAATATGGTATCAGAGCATAAGTGGACAAATTATGATACATAGAATTAGACATAGTATGAGTGTAGGTGGATAAACATTAGAAATATTGGGACGTTAAAGTATGAGCATCATAATAAACCCATCCTAACAAATAGATAAATGAATCTAATAAAGTTTTACTACTACAAGGTTATCACGCCTCCCTGTAGAATGACAAGAACTATTCAAGGAATTGCAAGAGAGACATCACAACCACGGAATGGTAGCACTCCCCATCTGACCAGTGGCACCCCTCAGGAGGAGGGAGTCGTAGATCCTAATGGGAGTACTTCGAGAGCACGTCAGGAATCAGATATGGCTCAGTTAATGCAGATCCTAATCAGGATGGTACAAACGCAACAACAAATACAGCAGCAAATGCTTGAACAACAGCAGATACAATGAGATACACAACAACATCAACATCCACCACCACAACATGGAGAGCAACCAGTATAACAGAACAACATTTCAGAATTTAAAAAGCTTGCTCCTCCAGCTTTCAAGGGGACTACTGAACCTTTGGAGGCTGATAACTGGATAATGGAGATGGAGAAGGCCTTTGCTGTCCAAGAGTATCTTGATGAAGAAAAGATTCGATATGCAGCTTATTTACTACAAGAAGAAGCATACAACTGGTATCAGCGACTATAGCACAAGTATGAACAAGACGGCGAAATAGTTACCTGAGAAAGATTTCAGATTGCATTCTACGATCAGTATTTTCCTCGGAGTATAAGGATCCAGAAAAAGCAAGAGTTTATTTATTTGAAGCAAAAGGGTATGAGTGTGACTGAATATGAAGCAAAATTTACAGAGTTAGCAAAATTTGCTCCGAGATTAGTGGATGGTGAGCAAGAACGTGTTCACAAGTTTGAGATGGGACTGAGAACTGAGATTCAAAAATAAGTGATTTCATATGAATTGATAACTTATGCAGATGTGGTAAATAAAGCACTGATAATTGAAAGAGAAGTCAATGAAGAATGCATGAAAAGAGAAAGAAAGCAAAGAAAGAGAGCAAAATCAAATGATACACAAGGACAGAATAATAAAAATATCAAAAGTTTAGCTAAGGGAGCAATAGATAATAAGACTCAACAGATTGATAGTGAGCAGTGCTCCAGATGTGGCAAAAATCATGCAGACAAAGATTGCTATTGGAATACAGGTGTTTATTTCAAATGTGGTCAGATGGATCATAAAATTACGAGCTGCTCGCTAAATACTGAAAATCAAGTTGGCCAAAGAACTTATGAAGGACAACATAAGGATGGTGGACAGATTTCTAAAATCCAAGGAAGAGTTTATGCGCTTACTCAACAGAATGCATAGGCTTCCAATACAATGGTGATAGGTAAGAAAAATTTTGAGGATAAAATTTATTTTTAGGAGGAAAGAATGTAACATCCGGCCCATTGGGCCTTAAACCCAGCCCAAAAAAAAAATGAAGAAGACTCCCGCAGGGAGTCTTCTTCTCCCGACCGGCTCCTAATCGGAGTCGGAGACCTCATCGGAGAGGAGTCAAACTCCTCTCCTCCGGTTCTATTTAAAGGTGAGACCCTTCTCCCTTCTTCCTACCAAAGAATCCTGGAGCGAAACGGCGTAGATCGTCGGAAATCGCTCGCAGAAACTGTCACTGTGCCCGCCGCAATTCCTCGCCGGAGAGGTCGCCGGAGCTCGAGGTAAGCATGTGGTTCTCTTTCTCTTTTCTCTTCCTTCCTTTCCGTGCCGGTGTGCACGCTCGTCGGTGATCGGAGTCGCCAGATTTTGTCGTGGAAGAGGTTTCGATTTTTTTTGATTTTCGAATGCCGGTGGTCATCGCCGGCCACCGATTTGGGACCCTTGGGATGGCGGTGCACTCTCCTCCGGCTACCAGCCATTCCTGTGCCGGTCGATCGTCGGTCAGCCAACCGTATGAGGGGACCATTCGGTCCCCTGTTTCATATTTTTCACCCAGGGGAGGCCATGGGAAGAAGTAGAAGAAGGAAGAAAAAAAAAGAAAAGGAAAAGGAAAAAGGAAAAAGAAAAGAAAAAAAAGAAAAAAGAAAAAAAGAAAAAAAGAAAAGAAAAAAGAAAAGAAAAAATAAATAAATAAATAAATAATAAAATAAAAATGAGAGAGTTTCTCTCTCTTCTTTCAGTTTGAACCCTTACTTTTTCTCTCTAGAATTGGACTCTCTACTTTCTCTCTTTAGAATTTTTTCTCTCTAGATTATTTCTCTCTCTTGATGGATTTCTCTCTCCAAAGTTATCCTTCTAAGATTAGCATAGTGAAAGGCTTCATTTTGATGATTTTGATCGAGTTTAGGGAAGAGTCTGATTCTAAGTGAGGTTTTGATTTGAGATTTATTTAGATTTAATTTTGAATTAAAATTAATATAAAAAATATAATTTTGGATAATAGGCACTGAAGAATCTCCTAGAAGTTAGTCAATCTATTCATTCAGTGCTCTGTGAAAGGTAAGTAATAAATCATCTTCTCGAGATATTTCATATTTATTCTGAAAATAAATAATTATTCTCTGAAATTATGCATGATTTATGAAATTATATTTTGAAAGAAAAGTGCTTTTGAAATATTATGGTACGTCGATTATGCACATGTTCAGTGAAAAATTATGATATATTATGATACAAAAGTATTTTGATACAGATCGAATTTTATGCTCTCAGCCTAACTATGTTTCAGTGGACCCCGCCAATGGAGATTATACGTTGGTACTTAGTGGACCCTAATAGTGGGGGTTATGCGCTGGTGTTTGTGGACCCTGCTAGTGGGGGTTGTGCGCTGGTATTCAGTGGACCCCACCAATGGGGGTTAAACGTTGATCATAGTCGAGGCTGTTAAGTTACGAGTATTTTGAATCGAATCGGATTTATGATTATATTATATATGAATATTTGAAAAGATTGGATTTGTATAAAATCAGCATGAAATATACTTTTATGTTTATTTGCAGCATTATTCTTGAAAATTATATAATATCTGAAATATCTAGTTAAGATAATTGTTACTTACTGGGCTGTCTAGCTCATTACCTTTCTTTCTATTTTTCAGATTCAGATAATTAATTTCGAGCGTGGGAAGAAATATTGGGACAGAGCTTTTAGAGGCGAGATTTAGCATTGTCAAACTTCATTGAACTTAGATCTATTATTTTATTTTTAGTAAAATTTTATTGGATGTAAGATATTTGATTTAATTACTTGAATTAAAGTTGAATAATAATTATTTGAATTTATTCCACTGTGATGCATTGATATCGTGATGAGATGCCTTGCATGCTTATGGAGAGAGTTCTTCATAAGTATGCGGTGGTTGCCGCGACCTCCTGCTTGCGATCTCGGGCCGGGGGCGTGACAACTGTAGTCCAAGTTGGTTGCTCCTTAGATCCGTTGATTGTGAAGTAGAGAGAATGCAAAAGAAAATAGGGCATGGAGGAAACGGCTTTAATCACTGGTCAACTCACTTACCAGCAACGAGGCTCCATCATGCGGGTCCATGAGAGCACCAAGAAAGTTTGGCTGGAGGTTTGGCTAGACATCAAATAGGATCAAAGGAAGGGTATGGTGGATCCCAAAATCAGAAGATTCTTTTGTTGTTTTGAAATCCAATTAGCAATCTCTCATTGAGATCTCCATCGACGATGATGGCTCGATGAACTATGAAGTTAGAAAAGGATAGGGACATGGTAGCATATCTCTAGTGAGGCCCTGAGGAGGATAACATGATGAGGAAAGGCCACGGCTAAGCAAAGGCATGATCATTTTTTTTTGCGATGACAGCAACTAGCTCGCGGTTTAAAAGGATAAAAGATTAAATTTATAAATGATAGAGGCTAAAATTTCCTAGCCTCTGATGAAGTTGAGAAGGAGCCAGAGTCAAACTCCTTCGACTTAAGTAGGGAAACTTTGCCCCATTTTTTTTTTCTTTTCCTTATGTATTTGGGCTATTTTTTTTTGGTTTTTTTAAGAGTCAAGCTGACTGTTGGGCTGGGCCTCACATTGAGTCCCTCATCCAAGAACTGAAATGTTAATTTAAGGTTTTCTTTGTTGTAGTTATATGGTTCATTTTTGCAAGAAGTAAAAATTCTTACTTTAGAATTGCAACTCAAAACTCATCATGGTTTCTTGTATTGGTCCCTACATGCAGGAGGTGGTGAAGATTTTGCTGGCATAGCTGAACAAGCAAAGAACCGGTGAAGCCAGAGGTGGAGAATCATTTGCTTCATCTAGAGAAGCCTAATTGGCTGCAAACTTTAACCTTGATGGAGAATGGTCCCAAAGTTTGAAGAAAAATGAAATTTCCACCATTATTTAATTGGCACTTTACTAGTTTTCTCTAGGAATAGATGAATCACTAATTGGATGTTAACAAGATGGCATGCAAAGGATGTGAACTTTTTCTGGTGGTATTGCCATGCTTTGAGTGATAGCTTTATTATAGAGTTCTGTTAAATGTATATCCTAGAAGCCAATATGGCTGACGTATTGTAATAAATCTAGGATACAATTTTATACTTAATTTATTGATTTGATCAAAACTGTAATGTATCCTTGAATCGTTCATGAAATTAACATTTCGATACATATTTTCAAAGTGTTGAGAATTAGAGACATATATATAATTTCTAAATGCTCTCGGTCATAATATCATCATGAAGACGATGATCGATCTGGATAGACCGATGCACAGATCGCTTTCTTTGAGATAGATAAGTCTCTGATTTATAGTGTAGAAACACTGAGTAATGAATGTAGATAATTATTAGAGAATAACTAGTACTGAGCGTGACCATACAAGAGATCACTTGGATTTCTACTCATTGTCAGTGATTATCTCAATGTTGTAGTTGTATGAATGATCCTTTGACTTGTGATGGTGTGACTGCTCGCAGTAAGCCTGCTAGAGTTTGACTGACACATAAACATAGTCTCAATGAGTTCTTGTAGTAGATATTGGCGATAGTTGATCCACTGTAAGAGTAGAATATGCATCTTGATGGAATCCATCAATCTTGATAAAGAGTAGTCCTATGAGATTTGAAAGGCTAAGTCCGAGAGTCTGTGGCTATAACAGTATGATTGATAGAAAAAAATTTTCATAAAGATCGCAATTGGATTTGAGCTAATCGAATCTATCATATGACAGACGATGAGATTTGACGATTTATCCATTACTTGTTATTTAGTCGAGACTCATGATAGAGGGACTGAATCACATGTGAACTATACTTTGAGATTCTTTTTCGATTCTGCTAGGTTGACACTACATACTGCTAGGTGTCACTAGTGGATGGTGAGAGCTTATTAGGATTGCTCAGGATCGACAATCCTTAATGAGTCAGAGTGGAACAGTTTCGTCCCATTAAAAAAGTTTTAATGATGCTATGATAAATATCACTGTATTTCTCACTATCAGATAGAATTGAATCTATAGGATCATACAATAAAGAGATTAGATCCAAAATAAATAATTGGACTTATGAAGTCTCAATTGAATTTAGAAAAATCTTATTGGATTTAGGATAACCTTACTAGCATATGGTCGAACCTAATTTTTTTTTTGTATTTAAATTTTTTATTTGATAAGATTAATTCAAATTTAATTATCTGCTAATAACCTAAAGGAATTAGATTCATTGGGCTTTAATTGTTGGGTGCCTAGGGTTTTGGATCAAATGAATTAAGGATTCAAACTCTTAATCAATTTTCTTGATAGTTTTAATTGGGCGCCGCTTGATTTGATCAAGTTGAGTGTGCACACACTAAAGAGGATGTGTGGACCTGATTGGGGCATCTCATGGCAGCCATGTGGTATGTGTATTTATGGATACAAGAGCTCCAAAAGTTGGCACCTAAAGGATCTCCTAAAGGGGATCAAAAAATTAAAGGAATAAAGATTCTTAATGTAAGTAGGACTTGTATTAAGTGGTTGTTTGATTTTGAATAAGATTCAAACCTTATGTCAATTTAAAGGAGCCTTCCCTAAGGCTCCTTAGCTCTAAATTTTAGTAGCCCACACCTCCTTTAGAAGCTCCCCACACCTCCTCTCTCTTCTCCCTCTCTTCTCCCCTTGAAATCCAATGCCCAAGGTGTTGGGCATCCCACTTCTCCATAACCAAGAGGAACTTGGGCATCCCTTTGCTTGCTAATTTTTTAGTCCTTAATTGCTTCATAATCAAGAAAAGAAAAGCAAGAGAAGAAGAGAAAAAAGATCAAAAAAATATCAAAGAAATGATCACAATCCAGACTTTGTTCAGATTCACAAGCTAATTGTTCTTAGAAAAGAAGAATCAACATCAAAGAAGACTATTCCAGACTGATCGTGAGTGGATGTCCATAGAGATCGAGTACTTATATGGGTAAGAGAGAACTTACTTTCTTTTAGATTCAGATTTGAAGAAAGAAATTATGACATAGGTATGTGATTCGATCACATATTCAATTTTAGTATAAAATTCAACATGTATTCAATTTTAGCATATGAAGTAGATCTTTATATTCTATATTTTATGTATGCATGATTTAGACTAAAAAAAATTTTGATCTTCTATTTCACTACATTGTTTAGAAAAAAAAATTAAAACATATATGCATGCCCCGACATAAAATTTCAACAGTGGTATCAGAGTCACGAGTTTCATATGTATAAAATTGACATACATATTTTGAAAAGAATTTTAAAATCTAATTTTTCTTGATACATGAGATGTATAGATGATTGCTCTGAATCTGAAATTTATTTTAGATTTAATTTTTAGATTATATAGTTGACATGGGTCAGCAAGCATAGATCTAAATTTTATTCTAGAACGGTTTCTAGTTCATATTTATGCAATATGTAGATGCATGCATAAATTTAAAATTGAATTTGATCTAATTTATGATTCATATATGAGATATGTGATTGTATATTTAGGTCTAAAAATTATTTTTAATATGATTCATAATTTTTATATGAGATATATGATATCATGTTATGATTTAAATTTTTATTTAGATCTGAATTTTACATACATATATGAGATATATGCTTGTATATTAAATTTAAAAATTAGTTTCATGACTTAAAACTTATCTTTTATGAAAAAAATATAGATCTAAAATTTAGTTTTGAAATCTGAAATTTATGTTTGTGCATGAGAGTTTTGGTCATGAAAAAATAAAAAATTAAGTCATATAATTAGATTGCATCTAGGGTTTTTGATTTGAACACAATGGGTCAAATTCGATTAAGTAACTGATCAAATTGAATTAAGTATTCATTAGGGTTAGGTTAATTAAGTTATAAGATCAAGCAATTATTGTTGATCAAATCGATTGAATCTCATGTGTAGAATCGATTAATCTAAGGACCTAATTCGGCTCAATAGCTTGAGCTTGATTCGCTTAAGCTAACCTATTTGGACCAATTGACCTATTGATGTCTAAAGCAAGTAATTGAGAGATGGTTATTTAATTGATTCCGTTGGCTGACCTGATCAATTTATTAGCATCTAAGAAAAGCAACGGAGGGACCCCCATCGATCTCTACTTATCTGGCCAATTTGAAAGATTGAGTCCTAAATAAGGTTGCTTAATGGCTTGATTTAGTCCATGCTAATTAGATTGATCATATGATGACTAATTAGATGAGTTTTAAACCTAAATCTCTCCATAAATATTAAGTCCATAGATCTTCCACCATTGTAGATGTGCGGGCGTGCTACTAGTGTTGATTATTCTTGACTGATCACAGTGGTTCAGTTGCATCGAGAATACACAATCACTCTATTAGCAAAGAGTTGCTTCAGAATAAAGATGAGGTTAGGCCCAATAACTGTTAGGTGGGGATCCCAATGACGGCCTTGCGCCTGCTTGTGAATGGTGGGTCGGGCTTAACTAAGGAGTATGGTCAATAACTGTTAAGTGAGCTCACATAACTTAAAGACCAAATCACTATAACATGCTTAGAGAAGTATCTGGATAAAATGTTATCCATGCATCGATGTGTGTGTTATCAATAACTGTTAGATGAGGTATATGGCATTGGTGGGACCATAGCACCCACTAGAAATTCAATTATCACGTCAGAATTTTTATTTTCTATCTGAAAAGTGGAGGGATCCAAAAAATTAGTAGAAGTTATTATTTGCATCTTAAAATCTCTAGAGCAAATTTAAATTTGAAAGTACAAAAGTCTAACTTGAATCTCTACTCTTATAGTTAAATCATATCAACTTCAAATCCTCTTGCCCATATCCTTAAATTCAATTGTTTGAATGAAATATTATAAAAACTGACTTAGAAATCTCAAGATTGTCCTGACTTTCAAAAAATTAGGCCATGTACTTAACCAAGAATCTTTAGTATTACCAAATCGTCCTACTGCTGAGTAAAGAACAGCTTATGAAAAGTGAACGGATGAAGACAGTCGGATTAAATGCTATATGCTGGCTTCTATGTCAAATGAATTACAGAGCTAGCATGAGTATATGCCCACTGCCAGGGCTATGATCACTTATCTACTAAAGTTATATAGTAAGCAGAGCCATATAGTACACTTTGAAGTATCCAAAAGACTCTTCAATCTAAAGATGTGCGAAGGACAGTCAGTCCATGAGCACTGTATGATAGTAATCAAAGACATCGAGAGGCTTAGGAAGCTCGAGCTTGATATGCAAAAAGAATTATCAATGGATTTGATCCTTCAATCCCTTACTAGTTTATATAGTCAATTGATTGTAAATTTTTATATGAACAAACTCGATTGCACTATACTCGAACTGGTCAACATATTGGTCAGTACGGAGAGAATCTTAAAGAGTTCAAGGAGCACTGTTCTCACTGTGGAGCAAACTTCTTCGATCAAGAGAAAGTCTGATTGGAAGAAGAAGAATAAATCTATTAAGAAACAAAAAAAAGAGAGCAAGCAAAAGAAAGACATTCCAAAGAAGGCTAAAGCAAAGAAAAGTATTTTCACTATGATGCTGATGGCCACTGGAGGAGAAACTGTCTACTCTATCTGAAGAGCCTAAAGATCAAAAAGGATAATAAACTTTCCGAAGGTATGCTCATAATTGAATCTAACTTTATAGTTTCTTCTACTTCTAGTTGGATATTGGATTCTGGTTCGAGTGCTCATATATGTACCTCAATGCAGGGTCTAATAGAAAGTAGAAGGTTAAGAGAAAGTAACATAATTTTTTGAGTCGGCAATTGAGTAAAAGTTACTATAGAAATGATTGACACTTATCCTCTTCGATTACCGTCAAAATTTAGATTAGATTTAAAAGACTGTTATTTTATTCCTGTGGCTAGTCGAAATTTGATTTCTGTGTCTGTGCTAGCAGAGGATGATTTTAAATTTAATTTTAATAAAAAATTTTATTCTGTTTATTTATGAAATAAATTGATTGTACGTGATCTTTTAATTGATAGTCTACATCACTTGTATATTAATGCAAATATGAATTTGAATGAGTAAATAGTGAGTGCCATAGGTCAAAAGAGATCCAGAGATGAAATTAATCAGAAGTACTAGTGGTATCATAGACTAGGCCATATTGGAGAGGACAAGATGAACAAATGAAAAAAAATAGGATCCTTAGCTTTCTTGATCTATAATCGTACACAGCTTGTGAATCTTGTCTTTGAGAAAAAATGGCTAAGTTACCCTTTGTAGGACATGGAGAAAGGATCGTCGAATTACTTGTCCTGGTACATACCGATGTGTGTAGGCCATTTGATGTACAGGTCTGGGATGGTTATAGCTACTTCATCATCTTTACTGATGATATATCTCGGTATGAATATGTGTATCTGATGAAACATAAATCTGAAGCCTTTAAAAGTTCAAAAAATTCAAAAATAAAGTAGAAAAATAAATAGACAAATCCATTAAGATTCTTCAATCTGATCAAAGAGATGAATACCTTAGTCAAAATTTTTAGGATATCTTAAAGGCAACAGTATAGTCTCTCAATGGACTCCTTTCAGAACATCTCAGCTCAACGAGATATTCGAAAGGAGGAATAGGACCCTATTAGATATGGTCAAGTTCATGATGAGCTTCACTGATTTATCCTTATATCTTTGAGAACATACCTTATTAACTGTAATTCACCTATTGAATAGGATTCTATCAAAATATGCTCTTACCACACCATATGAGATATCGTATGGTGAGAAGTCGAGTCTAGGTTATCTTAAGACTTAGGGATGTTTGATCCATATCAAGAGACAGATGGCTGATAAATTAGAGGATAGATCTATATTAGCTCATTTTATAGGATATCTAAAAGAATCAATGGGATACTACTTCTACTTTTCATAAGAGCACAATATGATTATGAGTCGTAATGCCATGTTCTTAGAAAAATAGTTTATCCAGGATGATGGCAGTAGAAGGTTAGTTGAGCTTGAAGAGAAGATTTTTGAAGAGCAAAGAGCTATGTATCCTCAGGAACCTATTATTCATGAGTTAGTATTTGATTTTCTCTACCACTTTGTAGATCTAGCAGGGTCTCCCGACCTCTTGAAAGGTGCATGGGTATGCATACGAAGGAAGTAAACAAAATATTTCTTATGGGAGATAATAGTCATGGTGATAATCTTAATACCTTTGATGAGGTGATGTCTGATATCGATTTCAAAAAATAATTAGATGCAATAAAATCAGAGATTGACTCGATGTACTCGAACTAAGTATAGACCTTAGTGGATCCATCTGAGGGTATCGTACCCATTAGATATAAATGGATCTACAAAAAAAAATAGATGCCGATGGTAAGGTAGAGACCTATAAAGCTAGGCTCATGATAAAAGGTTATAGTCAGCACGAGAGTATTGACTATCAAAAATCTTCTCATCTATAGTCATACTGAAATCAATCTGTATCTACTTGCTATTGCAGCTTATTATAATTATGAAATATAGCAGATGGATGTGAAAACTGCTTTTCTGAATGGATATCTTGAGAAGATATCTATATGAAGCAACCTTTGGATTTCACATCCGATGATAATGATCATAAGTCTGCAAGTTGCAAAGATCCATATACGGATTAAAAGAGCTTCTCGGAGTTGAAATCTTCATTTTGATGATGCGATCAAATTGTTTGGTTTCATCAAGAATGAAGAAGAACTTTATATATACAAAAAAATCAGTGGGAGTGCAATAACATTTTCGTATTATACATGGATGATATTTTTTTCATTAGAAATGATATTTTCATGTTGACCACAGTCAAAAGATAGTTGTTTAAGAAATTTTCTATGAAAGACCTAGAGGAAGCATCTTATATTCTTAGAATAAAGATCTATAGGGATAGATCTAAAAAAATACTAGGCCTGTCACAAAAGTTGTACATAGAAA
>NC_025995.2:19742575-19751151 GCF_000442705.2 Elaeis guineensis
GGGATTGACCTGAAGAGTGCCTAAAATTGAGAGGGACACGCTGGAGAAGAATGGAACTCTTGGAAAGGAGGGACTGAAGAAAACCTCAGGCAAAGTGAAACCCGTAAAGGAGGGGAGCGAGTTTAAATAAGCGATCGGGTCCGGCGCAATAATGATTGCAGATCTCCTCTGGCCGATCTACAACCGTCACGTGTTCCACTCATCATGGCAGGCGGCTGAAGACAGCTAACAACTGACAGAATCATTACTGCACCGTACCTAGAGCAACGCTCCAGTGAAAATTTCAAAAAAATCTTTTCAGATCGCCTCGATTTGAAAAGACTCCAGCACCAGCACGCCAAAACGTCAAAATATCTGGAAACAATCGAGTATGAAAATCGAGGGAGGCAACTTCGACTATGAAAATTTTTTTGTACTTCCTTCATTCGAAACCTGAACTTGAAAGTAGGGGGACTGGTGTTGGATATAAAATAACCCCAGTCGAAGTTCGTAAAAGGCTGACCCTCCCAGGACTTTTCTGGCTTCCGACCTTGTGCGGCGTCTTTCTGAACTCCCCCGACTGTCCGAGCTTCCATAATACCATCCGGACTTCTCCAATAATGAGCTCATCCATTCATCTACCGGACTGCTCCAAACGCTCTCTGAGCTTCACTATCAGTCGATTTTTTATAGTGATCGACTATTCTCCGAATCTCTTCCAGACTTCTTCTAGCCACGATCGACTCTACTCCGAACTTCTATTGCAAGCGGACTTCACCGAGCTCCTACAAGAGCCGGACTCCGTCCGAACTTCTACAGTGGATGGATCCCAGACAAACTTCTACAACGGACGGGCTCCACCAGCCGGATCTCTACTCCGAACTTCTTTCGGACTTCGTCAACGACCGAGCTTCTCCAGCAGCAGGACTTCTATAATAAAAAGTCTCCATCCGAGCTTCCACGGTAGTCGGTCTTCATCCGAGCTTCTACAATAAGAAGTCTCCATCCGAGCTTCCACGACAACTAGTCTTTGTTCGAGCTTCTACAATAAGCGGACTTCATCCAGACTCCTACAAGAGTCGGACTCCGTCCGAACTTCTACAATAGAATTGAATCTCGGACTCCTCCAACGTTCGACCTTCCACAGTTTCCTCAAGACTCCTCCAGCGGATGAACCTCCACAACGCCATCCGAGCTCTACTGTCGGTCGACCCTCTGCCAGATTTCTTATGAAACCAGACCTCTCCGACGGATAGTCCTCAGACGAGCTTCTACATCAGGCAAATTTCAGACGGACTTCTCTAGCAATCGGACTCCTACCGGACTTTTCCAACAGAAAGTCTCCATCCGAGCTTTTACAGCAGATGACTTCCACCTGTAGCATCAGCGCCCAAGGCACCCAACAACAGTGGACTCATCAGCAACCTCAAAAACATTCGAGCCTCTCTTAGATTACTGAGACAGAGAGCCAGTCCACTCCATCAAATGTCCCAGTCGAGCTTCAACTGTCCGACCCAAACTCTCCGGCAAGTCTCGACAACGGACACCACTTCACTCTCTGTAACAGATTCCACGTGGCCCCACCACTCTCTGACAAATCACGACAACGGACACCACTCTACTCTCCATAACAAACTCCACATGGCCCTGAATGGCCCACTGACGTCACTACTCTCCGTAACAAACTCTGTGTGGCCCCGAACGACCCACTACCAGGTAGTTACAGACGTCACTATCAATCAGTTATGCTCTTCGTCTATAAAAGGGACCTCCAGATACGTTCTTCTCTAAGCTCTAAACTCTATCTCCTAACTCTGCTAAAATCTCATTCGAGTGCTCCATTTCTGTTGAGCAGAGTACTGACTTGAGCGTCGGAGGATCTTGCCAGAGCACCCCCAACTCTGGTTTAGACTTTCCTTACAGGTCCCGACGACGGCCGCGATCCCCTCGACTCCAGCTTCTCCGACGATGGCAGAATTCTGCACCAACACGATTCATGTAGAAAAAAAAATTTAGGTCTTTACATTCTCTCTTAAAATAATTTTATCTTCAAAATTAGCAAATTACCAAGTCAAAACCTTAAGGATACAAAACTTTTATCTTATTATTAAGCTCCTAGATAACTTTCTTTACTTGAAAATAAATTTCAATCATTTAGCCTAACATCCTTCGAATTAGAACCAATATTTTTTGATCAAATTTAAATGACTTAAACCACCATACCCTCACTGCGCATTCTAATCTAAATGAACTAGATTTTTCAGATTTGCTAAATAATTTTTAACCAATAAAATTATAGATTGTTAATTTCTCAAATTATAGTCGGAGATCCAAATCCTATGAATCTCCTCTGTCACAATCCATAGTAATCACAGCTCTAAGTTTCGATATTCTTTATGTCAAGTTCTCAAAATAAAATCCAATCCACCAATAGAACCAAATATATAAATATACATATATACATACAAGTTTCATATATGATCTTCTTGTAGGTTCAATGTTCGAGAATATTCTTCTCTCATATGATACAGTTCTTTCATGACAATACCTATTGATCCAAAATCCAAACTTTAAATTTTTTTCTACTACTTCTATGATGTCCCTAGCGATCATCACTTTATACTCAAATACCACTTAAGTTATAGTCTTATGTGATTATAACCTATGCTCTGATATTATTCTATCACATTTTTAGTAATTATAATCTTGTGCTCCAATATTCCTTAACTCACGGTCCCTAGAGATCATAACTTTAATCTCTGATATTATTTTATCATGTCTTAGTAATTATAACCTTATGCTCAATATCTTTTAACTCATCATAGTCCCTAGATATTATAATCTTAAGCTTTGATACCACTCTGTTATGCTTTGAACCTAGTATCCAGGTAAGATACATGATGGCCGCATATTCTTTAGGACAAGCCCTAAGAATATGCAAAGCTTGAAAATTTTCTTACAATTTCAACATCCCATTAACATTATTGATCTAAATTCATAATAAATAATTCCATATTAACAAATATCAACCTCATATAATTTATAAAATTTGATCATCCAACTATTACTGATGGTGCTCTATCTAATTGATCCTTTCAATTCTGATTTCAGACATAGCTAAATGAATGTATCCTGTAACTTTAAAAAAGAAAAGAGGAGGAAGAGAGATTGTGAGCTTTACAATCCACTAAGAATCTCTATACACTCATACTAATATAATAATATAATTTGAAAATAATATATGAACAGTATTGAAAGAATACATAAGCCACAAAATCTCATGTCTCTAATATAACTCGATATCGATACATATAAAAACATACATCATATAGCATCGAATATTGATCTATCTTTTCCAAAAGTCATATACCTTACATATGTAATCAAATAAAACTCCTTTTAACTTCATTGTGGTATCATATTTTTTCATCTATATCTCATTAATTTAATTTGGATCAATCAATAATTGTCTTTAAGATTTCAGACTAAGTATGGTCATGTTCTAGTCTGTGACTAACAAACCATAAACCACGCTTCAGCCTATAATGGCAATCCAAAATAATCACACTTATCAGCCCACGCTGGCAAATCAGAATAACCACACTTCAATCCATGATGGCAAATCAGAATAAATATATTTCAACCCACGGTGGCAACTAAGAATATCCATGCTTTAGCCCATGGTAAAAAACTCAAATACCACGTATCTACCTGTGGTGGGACTATTCTTGATATTATGTATCTACTCATAGTAGGCTATTTTCGATACCATGTATTTGCCCATGGCAGGCTATTCTCAATGTCATTTTCCTATGTTCAGAAATTAAATAGCCCAAATTAAAATCCCAATGTTCAAAAGGATTAAAAGCCCAATGATAAAAGCCCAACGTTCTGAAAATTAAGACCCAACATTTAGAAAATCTAATGTTCAAATATTAAACGCTTAACATTAAAGGCTCAACATTTAAAAAAAAATAAAAGGATATTAAAACTGAAATAAAATAAATAAAAAGATTTTAGTTTGGCAAGATGCTAAGCCTATATCTGCACTCATGTGTTAAAGATTTTTTTTCAAACCTCCTCAAACGCCCCTAAGAGCTAATCCAAATCCTTTTCTCATACACAGGGCTCAAGAAATCTTTTCATCCCCTCTGTGGGACTAAAAGATCTCAAAACAAGATGAAAACATATTTGGAGGGAATTCAATTAGAAAATTTTGAGTTTTCAAATTTTGAATTTCCCGCCAACAGTATATTACTGCATTGTACTAGTTGTGCATCTGGATCTCCTCCTTATGAGTATAGTTTGCAGTCAACGTTTTAGAGTTGCTTCAGTTTTGATTGGTCCACGCATATTTTAAAATGTGGTACGTGTATTGCTTGTGTAGTTGAGAAATGATTTGATTGATGTATATTTATAATGTTATACTAATCTACATATCGATCTAGAATTCTCCTTTGTGAGGATAACTTACAATCATCAGGTTTTACAGTTGCCACCAAATTTTCAGCAGGTGCTAGTAATTGTAAAGCGTAAAGAAACAGTAAGCAGCAAAGCTCAAGTTATAACTGGAGGCCGAGAAACTTGTATTTGTAAATATATTTGCAATCAAATACTAACTATTATGATCTTCATCAATACTTTACTGTCAAGTAGATCGTTGAATAACTTTTATGTAAGGAGATTCAGTTATCAACTAGAAAAACTCACTTCACCATCTGATTATGTACAACAATTCATATTTTGACCAATTATTGCAAAATTCTATTTTGTAGGGCAACATGGGTCCAGAGTTTACAATATTATACTAATCTACATGTCGATCTAGAATTCCCCTTTTTGAGGATAACTTACAGTCATCATGTTTTAGAGTTGTCATCAATTTTTAAGAAGGTACTAAAAATTGTGATGCCAACAATTCACATTTTGACCGAGTATTGCAAAATTCTATTTTGTAGGGCAACATGGGTCCAGAGTTTATAATATTATACTAATCTACATATCGATCTAGAATTCCCCTTTGTGAGGATAACTTACAGTCATCATGTTTTAGAGTTGTCATCAATTTTTAACAAAGTACTAAAAATTGTGAAGCCTGAAGAAACAGCAAGCAGCAAGGCTCGGGTTGTAACCGGAGGCCAAGAAACTCATATTTGTAACTATATTTGCGATCAAACTAACTATTATGATCCTTATCGATACTTTACTGTCAAGTATATCATTGGTTAATTTTTATGCAAGTAGAGCAGCTATCAGCTAAAAAGTCTCTCTTCACCATCTGATTATGTAAAACAATTCACATTTTTGGACCAATTATTATGATTTTCTATTTTGTAGAGGCAACATGGCCTCAGGGTTCCAACTACATACTAGCAAACTGATGGAAAATGTAGACGGATTCATTTTATGGTTCTTTTTAATTGAAGCTGTCACTAGCTAAAGAAACATTCCCAGGGAAGTCTCATACACCTGGTGTTTTGCAGATAGTAATATGTCGATTATCTCCAAGTTTTTGAACCTCTTGTTATGAACCTATTCTTATACATACCATGCATGTTTTATAACTCAGTCCTCTCTTTATCATGCAATCCATGATGAATTTTTCTAGTATTGTCAGAGTCATCTTGGTACATGTGGATTCAAGGGATTAATGGATTCAATTTTAGGGTCAAGATCAATGACCATAATCCACAACTTCATTGACACAGAATCTGGATTCAAAGCATTAATTTATGAATGAAAGAACAAAAGAAAGAGTAGCGCACCATCATTCTCTTTCTTTCTTTCTTTCCTCTCTTTGACCGATGACCTTCTAGAGCACTCATGCAAAGAGTCCACTCATGCAGCGGCGAGGGGGAAGACAACTAGCAACATCTCTTCCATGGGATGATGGGATTTGCTATAGCGGCTTCAGTGACAGTATCTGGGGAATGAACAGTACTTTCAAAATAATGCTTCATTCCTTTTTACAGGAGTGCAGACGAAATGATGTGCATTTTTTTTTTTTGAGATATCACTACTTATAGAAGTTAATAGTACAGCTTATTGGATAACATCTTTGGTAGTCAACCACGCAAGAAATACTTATAATATTATCTGGAATTCTATGAATGTATTTATACTTAAATGATTGATTCATCTATTTTACCCCAAAAAAAAAAAAAATCTTCGAACAAGAAAGCACCCCACGTTCTTTTCGTTAGGCTAATGATTGAATAGTTAGACCGAGTTCTTTGAGCCTAAGCTAGAGTATATGACAGTTTCTTGCACATTGTACTTCTGACTTAATCCACTACAGGAAAAATGGCCATTAACGATGCTATAATGGTTATTAACGACGCTTTAAAGCGTCGCTATTTGGCTTTACGATGCTTCGAAAAGCGTCGGCAAAGCGTCGACTATGCAAGAGTGGGGACGAATATCGCCGACGCTTTGTAAAAGCGTCGTTATTTTTTAACGACGCTTTAAAGCGTCGTAAATATTTACATTAACGACGCTTTAAAGCGTCGTTAAATTTGTCTTAACGATGCTTTAAAGCGTCGTTAATGTAAATATTTACGACGCTTTAAAGCGTCGTAAAAGACAAATTTAACGACGCTTATAAGCGTCGTTAAAGTTTTAAGAGGAAAAAAAATACAAATATTATCTAAAAAAAATAATACAATACATTCCTGTACGAAATCATATCACACCTGTACAAAAACATATACAATACAATAAACATGTACAATCGCCACATTCACATTCACACCTGTACAATCACCATCATTCACATCAAAAGCAAGCTGAAATAAAAAATTTAATCAAACCAAAAGACAATATTTTATATAAATAAAAATAAAGTACTAATCGTCCATTACAATCAAGAGTAATATAAATAAATATAAAAATATAACAAAAATAAAATAACATCAATCTGCAGGCGGATGGTCGTCGTTGTCTCCACGTGACGTGCCGCTATCTCGACGGGTGCCTGATATGCCAGGAGCCTACAAAAAACATATCAAAAGCATGATTTGCATATCTATAAATAAAATATATAAATCATTAAATTAATATAAAAATATATTTAATATTATGTGTTTACCTGAGATGAACCATACATCTCTAATAAAGATGTAAGGCGATCAATCTGTCCCCTCATGGCCTGCATCTCGGTACGGCTCTGTCGCATCTCCTCCATCTCAGCGGCACGACTCTGTCTAATCTCCTGTATCTCTGCCTCGAGTCTGCGAACGCGTGAATCCTGAGCATCTGCTGCAGCATGCTGCGTATAATCTACTAACCTCAGATAACTGAGTGGGGGTGACTCCTACTCCATAACCCTCACTCGGCCGTAGCGCTCTGGTCCCATCAACTCTGAATACCTCGGCCTCGATACGGCTCTGCTGCGTAGATGCTGCGACTCATCGTCATGCTCCGCAATGAGAGCTGTAGCCCTCTCCTGTATTTTTTTGAAAACAATAGTTATACATTAATAGCTAACAGAATTAAATATAAATCATTGCAAAAAATATAATATTAATAATTCGTACATATAAATCTCTCGACTCATCTCGAACAAAAGTATCATCCTGATGAGTATGAGTCATCCGGTAAAAACTCCACTTGTCCGGGTTTCCTCCCATGCTCATCCTCCTACACAAATAATTTTAATTTAAGCAAACAGTTATGATAATTTAAAAAAAATATATGAGTATCATGATACAGACATGGTCCACGATACATAATGATATTAGTTATATAAATATTTGAACATAAAAATTAAAAGTTAATTATGAAAGTTTAAGAACATACAAATTCCTGTCGAAGTCGTGCATAACTCTTCGACCTCGATGTTATAAGGAACAGACTGAGCCTGCTCGTGCAAGCTCTACCAATAGCAGAATAAGTCTGTAAAATAAAGTAAAGAACTTGTTATATATACAATATATAATAAAAATCAATATTTTATAAAATATTTAGGAAAAAAAAAGTAATAAACAGATAATATACCTGGCCCTCTCGGAGAACCAATAATGAACCAACTCCATCCACTGATGAGGGGTACATCAGGAGGACAATTCCTAGCAACCTCCTCCTCTGTCATACCCTGTCTCATATAGTCCTTCTTCAATTGTGCTCTATATTCTTTCCATTTGCGGTTGAGAGACTTCATTACAAAATCATGAGTGGATGGAGGAGAACAAACTTGCTCTATAAAAAAAAAAGTTAAATGAAATAAATTATATAAATAATTAACAATTAATATACAGTATGAACATCAATTCATTACCTATATAACTCGGAGGAGCTCAACTTTGTACGTTGGAAGCATGTCATTCCATTTTGCATAGCCCAACGGACATAGCTGAGGCCTCCGAGCAACAGTCCCCAAAAATGAAGTCAATAAGCATGCAGCTTTCTTAATTGGCTGACCTAGCTGATTGCACTCCACAAACAATCCTCTCGCCCTCACGCATCTGCCACACATCTCGTACTACTGTGGGTCCGCGTCTGGGGCATACTCTCCCGGATCCGTCTGCAAAAAGTACATAAAGTAACTATATCATAAATATATTATTAAAATGAAATAAAAAAAAAATTACATGAAAGAC
>NC_025995.2:19751251-19790684 GCF_000442705.2 Elaeis guineensis
GAAGATGAAAGCTTATGATGAAGATGCCAAATATATTTTATTTATTAACAAATCAATTATAATACTAGGTTGCTCAACCGTCAACAGCTTGACGATTGACTTTTTGGGACACATTTCCCAACAACTCCCACTTGTCCTAAAGCCACTCGGCACAGTGTCTAATCCCATCTTCGACTTGTGGTTGTCGAACTCCTTTATCACCAGGGCTTTAGTGAAGGGGTCGGCTAGGTTCTCCTTTCCGTCGATCTTCTGAAGGTCAACGTCACCTCGATCCACGATCTCTCGGATCAGGTGGAAGCGGCGCAAGATGTGCTTCATCCGCTGATGTGCTTTGGGTTCCTTCACCTGAGCTATGGCACCAGTGCTGTCGCAGTAGAGCAGGACTGGACCATAGAGAGAGGGTGCTACTCCGAGCTCAGTGATGGATTTTCTCAGCCACACAGCTTCTTTCGCGGCATCCGATGCTGCGATGTACTCCACTTCACAAACAGAGTCCGCCACAATATACTGCTTGGAACTCTTCAACAGATGGCTCCACCATTCAGAGTAAAGATATAATCCGACACACTCCTGCTGTCATCATGGTCAGATTGGAAGCTGGAGTCTGTGAACCCCATAAGTTTCAGATCTGACTCGCCATAAACCAACCATTGGTCCTTAGTATTTCTCAAATACTTAAGGATGGCTTTAATCACTTTTCAGTGATTTTCTCCAGGATCAGATTGGTATCTACTCACTACTCCTAGTGAGTATACCACATCTGATCTTGTACATGTCATGACGTACATGATAGATCCCACGGCTGAAGTATATGGGACTCTACTCATACGCTCTCTCTCTTCAGGAGTTGTCGGACAATCCTTCTTAGAGAGAGAAATTCCTTGGCCTATCGGTAGATAGCCCTTTTTGGAATTCTCCATGCTGAACCTCTTCAGCACAGTGTCTATGTACATGGATTGGAATAACCCAAGCATCCTTTTAGATCTATCCCTATAGATCTTCATCCCTAGGATGTAGGATGCTTCACCCAAGTCCTTCATGAAGAACTGTGATGACAACCAAACTTTTATTCCCTGTAGTGCGGGGATGTCATTCTCGATTAAGAGAATGTCATCCACGTACAAGATAAGGAATACCACAACTGGACCATTTGCCCATTTATAGATGCAGGGCTCTTCTCCATTCTTAATGAAGCCATACGTTTTGATCACCTTATCAAAACGCATGTTCCAACTCCGAGAAGCTTGCTTCAATCCATAAATGGATCTCTGAAGCTTGCACACCTTAGACTCATCTATGGATGTAAACCCCTCAGGTTGTATCATATACACCTCTTCGGTCAGCTCTCCATTCAGAAAAGCTGTCTTTACATCCATCTGCCAGATCTCATAATCTAGATGGGCAGCTATTGCAAGCATTATCCGAATAGATTTGAGCATTGCCACAGGGAAAAATGTCTCGTCATAGTCAATACCATAACGTTGACGATACCCCTTGGCTACCAGATGGGCTTTATAGGTCTCCACCTTTCCGTCTGTGCCCCTCTTCCTTTTGAAGACCCATTTACACCCAATGGGTTAACCCCTTCAAGTGGGTCAACCAATGTCCATACATCGTTGACCTTCATGGACTCCATTTCGGATTTCATGGCTTCAAGCCATTTTTCGAAATCAGATCTCTGCATTGCATCCATATAGGTGATCGGATCCTCATTATTCTCATCAAGTTCGATGGGATCACCGTCCCGGACCAAGAAACCGTAGTATCTGTCCGGTTGATGCGGTACTTTACCAGATCGCCTTAATGGTGCAGGTACATTGGGCTCCGGATATGATCTAATCATATCAGACTCAGGTTCAGCTATTGGTGTCGGTCCTTCTACCTGTTGAACTTCATCAAGTTCAATCTTAGAGGCAACGGTTCCTTCACCAAGGAACTCCTTTTCTAAAAAGATTGCCTTAAGGCTGACGAACACCTTTTGTTCATCAGTATGGTAGAAAAAATATCCTTTTATCTCTTTGGGGTACCCTATGAATGAGCATTTGTCAGACCTAGGTCCAAGTTTATCTGTGACTAATCGTTTGACATAGGCCGGGCACCCCCAGACCCTAAGGTGTGAAAGTGCTGGCTTACGTCCCGTCCATATCTCATATGGAGTCTTAATTACAGACTTACTTGAAACCCTATTTAACAGATAACAGGCCGATTCGAGTGCATATCCCCAGAAGGATATCGGCAAGCTAGCAAAACCCATCATGGATCGGACCATGTCTAACAGAGTTCGATTCCTCCTTTCAAACACACCATTATGCTGTGGTGTTCCTGGAGAAGTCCATTGGGAGAGAATCCCATTCTCTCCGAGATATGTGAGAAATTCACTAGAAAGGTATTCTCCTCCTCGATCAAATCGAAGAGTTTTAATACTCTTCCCAGTTTGTTTTTTTACTTCACTTCGGAATCGTTTGAACATTTTAAATGAATCCGACTTATGTTTCATTAGATAGACATATCCATATCGGGATAGGTCATCCGTGAAAGTTATGAAGTAAAAATATCCACCTCTAGCACTGGTGCTCATGGGCCCACATACATCAGTATGTACTAGGCCCAAGAGCTCAGTAGCTCTCTCTCACCTTTTCCAGTAAAAGGTGACTTGGTCATTTTACCAAGAAGGCAGGACTCACAGGTTGGAAGTGATTCACAATCACTGACTTCGAGGATTCCCTCTTGAGTCAACTTGTTTATTCTGTTCTTGTTTATATGACCTAGCCTACAGTGCCATAAGTAGATATCTGACACATATCTAATCTAGGGTGCTTGCCAGTAGAATAGACTCTTATCAGGCTTGATCTTTTTGGTCTGGCTCTGCACAGATGTCCCAGCCTGAACTTGCACCTTCTTGACTTTCTTCTTCTTGTTCTTCTTCCCTTTCTCAAAAGGTCAAGAACCAGAAGACGAACCTCCCACTAAGTTCACCGACTCCTTGTGAAGTTGGTGATCCTTCTCAAAGTTCTGAAGCAACCCCAGTAACCAGTGGTAGTTCTCTTCAGGCTTTGTCATTCTATAATGAGTGAGGAATGGGAGATAAGACTTGGGCAGCGAGTTCAGTATTGCATCTTTCCCAAGCTGCTCATGCAAGGGAAAGCCGAGCTTGCTCAATCGTTCCATCAGCTCGATCATGTACAATACATGATCAGTGATAGAGGCACCATCCCACATTTTGGTGTTGAAGATGGCACAACTAGTCTTGTGCCTCTCCACGTCATCGGGTGTGCCAAAGGCATCCTCCAACACTTGAAGCATGTCCTTTGGCTGAGCGATCTCGAATCTGCGACTGAACTCATTGCTCATGGCAGCTAGCATGATACAGCGCACCGTGGTCCGGTCACTGAGCCACTTCTGGTAAGTGTCTCTGACTGTTCCACATGCATTGACAGCTGGCTCCTCAGGTGCAGGATCCATTATCACATATAGGATCCATTCATGCTCCAAGACTATCTTCAACTTTCGGTACCAGCTACCGAAGTTGGGTCCCACCAACTTATCATTGTCCAACAATGATCGAAGCGATAGGGAAGTGGCCATATTTGCACAAAGGAGAATCATAATCTAATTAGTAATTGATTCATTAAACGTAAAGATTTAGACTTTAATCAAAAGGTTTCTCCCACTATTTTATTCGAATTGGTAGCCTCTACCTCCAACTCGAGGAATTACCCTAATTCCTTAGCGGGTACTAGAATCCACTTAGACTGCACACAAGCCCAACTTTGGTTGGTCAACCCATGTATATCTAAGGGTAGGTTCATAACCAATTATTTCTCTAAATAATTTCTAGTAATTTTAATTTTGCCCCAGAAACCTAATCAGTAGGCTTTGGCCTCCACTGTAAGGATCCGGTTAGGTCCAACTATTAACATGATCATACTTGGTATATCTAACCAACGAATGATTAAGCCCAACTTTGGTTGGCTCACCTAATCACCATTAGAGAGATACTTCCAAGTCGTCATATGATGAGTGATAATTTCATTAGTCAACAAGCACCAGGCCTTTGGGTCTGCAATGATTATTGAGTTAATGGACTCATTATCAAACACCTTAATGGGAGGCTATGACTCAGTTATCTCCATAACTTTATCATTTTAAGGACCTAATAATTTTAGAAGATTTAAATAATATAGAGGATGAGGTCAGATGAACCAGCTTATCATGATCCTCCCACTGGCTTCACCAAGTCAGCTTAAGGGAGACCATTAAAAGGGTTGGTCTAGGAGCACCTAAATCAGTCACACTGATATACCTAGCTGACATGGATCAGCTCGAATAGTCAAGTGATCCGATCAAAATATAATTTCACCAAGAGGCCGGGTAAGTTCGATCAGTGGGAGGGTCTGCCAAAGCTTGCCTTAGACACCATCAGAAATGGCCAGGTAAGCAGGCTCCCAATTAAAAACCACCGGTCTGGTTTACCTTAGACACCAACTGATTTAATTAGTTTCGATTAGATCAACCTAACAGTTCATGCTAGACCGCTTAGCCAAGAATCAAGTCCATTTGGTTCTCGTTAAAGACATGGACTTGACCAACTATAACTATTGTAATTGATCTAGAGAATCCTTGACCTAATCTAAGACAATAATTGATTAGATTTAGTTAATTCTCTAATTAAGTCCATCTTTAATCTAACCATAGGTCTAACCCAATTAATGGATCTAATTCTCACTAACCCATTAACCCAATGTGTTATGGTTTGTGTCTTAGGTTCTTCAATTCACAATCCTAGAACCTAATCAAACAACTTTTTAATTCTTAATTAAGTTTTGGGCTGAGGGTTGGGTTCGGCTTTTCAAAAAATAATTTTCATATTTGTAAAATAATTTTACAATATGATTCTACCAATCATATTGCATGTTTGATTCATAATCAAGATGCAAGTGAAATAAACATGAAACTACTTTAGATCTAATCTAAACAGGTTCATGTAATTGAAACAATTTCAACTTTAAATAATTTCTTTGTACAAAAATTATTAACAATGATATTTTATTTTAGATTTAAATATTTTTTTAATCTAATAAATCGTAAATTTAATCTAGATCATATCTAACAAATTTATGATTAAAGATAGATCTACACAAACTAGGACAACTTTTGCACTGTAAAGGGTAAACCTTACAGCAGGACAACCTTGCAGTTTGTGATTGATCTAAAATTTTAATTTTAGATTTAATAATCAGATTATAAATTAGATCTAATCTAAAAAATAATCTAAGCATGTATAAATAATCATGTAATAAAGAACCTAGGCTCTGATACCAATTGTAGGAACCAGATCTAGGGTTTCAGGGTTAGATCTTGAAATTTTTTCAAGATCATACAGCGGAAGACAAAAATAAATCAAAATTTATTTTCTAAAACTAGAGAATCCCTAGATCTAAGATCCTATTATATGATTATTACATAGCATTAAATCAAAAATTAAAATATATAAATATACAGCATAAACTATATGTTGATCATATCAACATGTTTCTATACTACATCTAATGTATGTATTAAACAATAGATCAGATCTATTACCTTGCAGGTTAGACGCTCTAACCTCGCTGATCCAGACTTGAGGATGATGTTGTAAGCCACACACGCGTCCGACCTCTAGGAGTCGTCTACACGAGCCCACGAATCTCGATCAGAAGTCCTGCTTCAGGAAATTAGCACAGTATGCTAGTACTGCGCTGATCCTTCTTTGATGGTTGATCAGGTGCCTCCTTCTTCTTGATTTGGACTCTTCCAAAGATGGAAAGTAGAAGGATGAGTTTCAGATCTGAGACGCTCTCAGGAAACTCAAGATGGAGGGAGGAAAGATATGAAAACAAAAACCCTAGAAGAAGACCCTCTTCTTCTTCACGTTTTTCTCTCTAGACACCCTAACTTGCATCTTTTATATCTCCACGACCCAAAGGTATTTCTCTCTAATTTTTGGATGGTACAAAGGACTCTCAAATCTCTGTGTTCTCCTAAAATTTCATGAAGAAACTCATCTTATATAGAGAGATATGATAGAGTCCTTGTCTAGGTCAAACACCTAGTCAAGGCTTATCCAAACATGGCAAGTTAAGGGACGCCCAACTCTTGAGCACCTCCTCCATATTTTCATGCATGGATCACCAGCAAAGGGTGCACAATGTAAACCCTAAAATCTATAAAAATTTCAAAAAAATTTGGATAAATTCGGTGCAAAATTGAAAGAGTTTTGGATTTTTAAAACTCTATCTCATAGAATTCGAAATCCAAACTTATTCCTTTTAGATTTGATCCAAACCACCTTCCATGTAAGAAAGAAGAGAGGAGACCTTTTGTGAACGTGGGAGAGATCTGGGAGAGGGCTTTTGTCACACAAAATAAGTGGAGATTGGCGTTGAATAAGAGAGAGGGCGTGGAGAAGGCTTATGTGGCGCAAGGTGGAATCCTAGTCTTACTAGGATTCTGTCTTATGACTTATTTTAATTTGGTTTCTCAAACCAAATCAAACTAAAATTAGATCAACCTAATTAAAATAGGTCTTAACCCAATTAAGAATCTAATTTAATCAGATTAAATTAGATTTAAATCTGATTTAATTTTCTAATCAAATTAGAAATTAGATTGACCCAAGTCCTAGTTGAACTAGGACTAGTTTTTCCTTGCACTTGGCTTATCCAATAAACCAATTGGACTTGATCCAATCAAGCCCAAACCAAATCTAATTAAATTATATTTAATTAGACTTAATCTCAGCTCATTGGCTTAATCAAATTAAGCCAATTAGCAATCAAATTGCTAATCGATCATCCTGCAACACTTGTACTGGGTTAAATGTCAATCGTATTGATCATTTAACCCTAGAACGATTCTTAATCGTTGATCAACCATCCGATCGGATCATGAACTCTAATGTGTGTGACCTCATAGGTCCGAACCTAAGCCGGTAGCATAGGAATAAATTTTTATACCAATCAAAGTGACCATCTAGCAATGGTACCCGACGATCGGATAGGTCGAATGTGTAGAACAACATCCTTAGAACCCATGCGGATATAGTTTTCATATAATTCATCCCCTTGACCAAAATGATCATAGGACACCCCAGAGTTCAACTGTCAACTCTGATCAGGTTGTCCACATTGTATTTCAAAATATCAAATCCATCTGATGGATTACCCTGGCCAAGGTTTTGCTAAATTGAAATACAGCGACTCATTCTTCTCCAACTCTTGGAGTGGTCAATCCCATCTCGATCACACTCTGACTTCGCAAGTACTTGACTGTGCCCAGAAGCCTTCCGTCCCTGAATTAAAAATTCAGTTAGTCCAGTAGCAAAGCACAGTGAGTTGCTTGCAAGTCACTGAGGCGATCTCAGGTCTAAGGGACACTTATACCTATATCCCATCAAAGACATTCTCGACAGCAGAATGCTCTGGAGTTGGTCACGTTCAATGACGATGTACCCTTACATCTCATCTGTATGCCATACCAGTGTCTCCACACTCCTTGGTTAAGAGGACAACCAACCCATATGGCCTACAGCGACCTATGCTCGATAGAAGCTGTCGTCCTTATTAACAGCTTATCATTTGGTCGTAAACAGTTTTAAGGACTAATCGATAAATCCTCTCTTTATCGAATTTAAATAGTCCTAAGGACTTCATCATAACAACGGAGTTCATTAGAAGATGAAAGCTTATGATGAAGATGCCAAATATATTTTATTTATTAACAAATCAATTACAATACTTGGTTGCTCAACCGTCAACAGCTTGACGATTGACTTTTTGGGACATATTTTTCAATAGATTCGATCTACATTGAGTCCACAGCGAGGTTCATGATGAAAAATGGAGTCCAACGAGATCAAGATCACCTCAAACGGAGCTCGGATGGAGGAGATACGAGCTTTTGAAGTCGGTATGAGATCCGAGGTGGCAAAGGACCGCCGGCGGTCGGTGGCGAGCCGACGGAGCGGCGCGGCCGTAGGTGGCGGGGCACGCGGCCCAGCATGGGCGCACGGCCCAGCCCACACGTGGGCCCGCGGGGTGCGGCCCGGATCCAGGCACCCAGTGCGGGCGCGGCCTAGGCCCAGGCATCGCGCCTGGGGCTTGTACTCCGGTCCACCGTGGATCGGGTGGTCCACCGCCCAGCGCGTGGACCACTTTGGCATTTTGCAGACGTTTCTTGCTGTCCACGGCACTATTTTGTGGATCAGAGCGCGATCGGATGGCGTGGATAGCTCTCGGTCTTGATCCGACAGTTTAGGAGGTTATTTGACTTTGTTTAGGACTCATAATCCCTCTCTATTTGATGTTTAAGCCCTTTAAAAGGGCTTGTGCACAGGAACAGGGGGTGTGGCGTGTTTTTCCATGCGGCACGAAGATCAGAGATTCGAGGAGAGAGAAAGCCGCATGATGCTGAGAGAAAAGAAGCAGAAGGCTCTTGGACAGCGGACAGCGGTCGCTTCAGGGGTTCAGGGGATTTTCTAGGAGAGAGAGCTTTTGTGAGGGAGAACTTTCTGTGAGAGAAAAATTGAGTGTACGAGAGTTGAGGGTGAGATCTCCTCTTGTAAATTTTTTTTTTCATAGTGAAGTTTGCATACCCCGTGGAGGCGAGCCTTTTTGTGGCTGATCCACGTATTTTGATTATTTTTTATTTTATTTTTTCTTTCTTCCTGCTGCATCGTGCAGTACCGAAAAGATCTTGGGAGGTGGTGTCCTGACTAGATATCCACCCAACAATGTTTATATGTACATTTCTATTCCAACCTGGAATCAATATAGGAGCTTTGCAAAAATGTACCAAATTATTTTCAGCAAGGCGCCTCATTGAAGTTAATATATGAGATTTTGCTACAGTATCATATCATACCAGTTACTGTGGCTTGCAATAGGACAAGACAACAATACCTGTAGATTGTATTGGCACAAAGTTTGTTACCTTAATCTGACTCTGAATAAGATTTTCCTGTGCCTTCAATAGTGAACTCATGGAGGAAGAGGTATCCATAGAAAACTGTGAACAAATGAAGCAAAAGAACAGGATAAGCGACTCACGGTGTTCCTGACCACCATATAAGGCCTGGCATTGTGTCTGCAGAGATCCAAGCTTACTTCCATTCCAGAATCCCCACAACCCACCACCAAGACCTTTTGCCCCTCGAAGTCAGCCCCTGACTTGTAGTCTTGCGTGTGGATCACCCGCCAGCCGAACACAGCCGTATATGTCTCCGGCATCACCTGCTCCACGTGCTCCCCCATCGCCACCACCAGCCACCGGCTCACCAGCGCCTCCCCTCACGTCCGGACTCACCACTCCCCGGTCGCCGAGTCAAATTCGGCGTTCAAAACCTCCGTCCCAAACTGGGGATGGATAGCGAAGGAGGCGGCGTAGGTCTCCATGTAGGCCAGGAACCGCTCCTTGGAGGGGTACTTGGGGAACTCTTTGGGGAGGTGGAGCTTGAGGCAGCTGCAGGTGCGGTGCTGCCAAGAGGGAAGCCACGGAGTCGGACTTCTCCAGCACGGTGATGGGAACTCCGGCGTCGGCAGGCAGGCGGCAACGGCGAGGCCGGACGGACCGGCGCCGACGACGATGGGGCTGGAGACCCAGGTGCGCCTAAGCCCCGGGTCCCATGTGACGGCGTACCCAAACATGCATCACAGGGAAATAATCAATCAAGGAACTTCTAATCCAAATTAAGATGCGTCGTCCCTAACCTAGCACATGACTATGATCCCAAAGCATGGAACATTCAACATCGCGTACCCAAACAAACTGTCAAGAAGTGAGACTTTACTAGAATTCTCCAGAATTTCTGAAGATCATAATTCAAGTCAAGAAATCAAAGAGTCATTGTCTAGGAAGCTGAAATCTAAGTCAATTATCTTCTATCTAAGAGAATGTTTAGTTCCTAGGCATTATGGAAATTTTTAGAGTTGTATTCAGCCTCTGTAAAAGGCATAAGTTACAGCTTTGAAACAGAGTTCTAAACCTAAAATACAAAATCAAAAAATCTCCTCCTTCTCCTCTCTTCTTTACTTCCTTCCATACACCAACATATGGTACCAGAGCTCTATTGATCTTAAGGGCCGGAAAAATCAAACACAAAAATTCTTATTGCATTGAAGTATGGCTCCAACATTCACATCCACTTCCATAAATATTACTGTACCTGCACGTCCAATATTTGGAGGAGACAATTATGATTACTGGTGCACAAAAATGAAGCTCTTCTTGAGAGCTAATGAGCTATGAGAGATACTAGAGAGTGGCATTGCTCAAAGACAAGAGGGAGTTCAGTACACAGAAGCACAACTAAGAAAATTGAATGAGGATGAATTGAAAGATATCAAAGTCTTAGTTCTCATTCACAATACTGTTGCAGACACAATTTTTCTGAAAATTATGAGGGCTGCGTCAGCAAAAGGAGGCTTGGAGTATTCTCCAGGAAGAGTTTCAAGGTAATGACAAGGTGAGGATCATCAAGCTCATTACTTTGAGAAAAGAATTTGAGAATCTGAAGATGAAAGAAAATGAAAGTGTCAAAGATTACACTTTCAGAATAATGGAAGTTGTAAATCAGATGCAGATTTATGGAGCAACAATTTCCGATCAAAGGATTATCCAGAAGTATTGAGTAGTCTAATTCAAAAAATTTTTCAGTAGTCACTATAATAGAAGAGACCAAGGACTTGACACAACTCAGTCCAACTGAGTTATTTAGATCCTTATTAGCACATGAACAAAAGCTTGGCAAGAATCCAGAAAGTCCATCTGAAGGTGCTTTTCAATCAAAGCACAAATCAAAGACAGAGAAAAAAGGAGGCAAGGGGAAATTCAATAAAGGCACAAGCAACAGAGAGTGTGTTGATGGTGCCAAGAATCAAAAGCCTAAGAAGAAAGGAAAATTTCCACCATGTGGCATTTGTGGGAAAACAAATCATTCGGAGAAGGATTGCTGGAACAAAGGAAAGCCTCAGTCTTGTAGTTGCAAAAAATTTGGCTATACTGAGAAGAATTATTGGCCGAAGCAAGACTAAAACACTCATCAGGGCCAATCCAGCACACAAGCAAATTTTTCAGATTGCAACCAAGGGAAAGATCACCTATTTTATGCATGTCAAATAGCAAAATCCAGCAACAGTGGAAGGTGGCTTATTGACAGTGGTTACACAAACCACATGACAAATAATTCAAACATTTTCAGCGAGTTAGACACTTCATTCAAAATTCCAATTTGGATGGAAAATGATGCACTAGTAGAGTCTAAAGACAAGGGAATCGTTGTTATCCAGACAAAAAAAGGTACGAAATTCATCAAAGATGTTCTCCTAGTTCCAAATCTTGATGAGAATTTAATTAGTGTTACTCAGATGATGAATTAATCATGGATATTCTCTTACCTTTGAGCATGATTATTGCATCATATATGATTCTGAAAAGAAAGAAATTGTAAGAGCCACGATGGAGAACAAAAGTTTTCCATTACAGTGGAAATATCCCACTGTAGATGCAAACAAAGCATCCATGGATGAAACCTGATTGTGGCACAGGAGATATGGTAACTATAATTTATGTGCACTAAATATTCTTCATCAGAAAAACATGGTGAGAAATCTTCCCTCAATACACATAAGTTCTAATTTATATGAAGCTTGTCAACTTGGCAAGCAACATAGACAACCCTTCCCCAATGAACAAGCTTGGAGAGCAAAGAAGAAATTGGAGTTTGTGCATACGGACATTTGTGGTCCTCAAAGGACCTTATCCTTTAGCCATAACAAATATTTCGTGCTGTTCATTGATGATTACACTCGGATGACTTGGGTGTATTTTATGGGAGAAAGATCAGAAATTTTTCATACATTCAAGAAGTTCAAGGCTCTTGTTGAAACTCAAAGTGCCTGTAGTTTGAAGAGAATCAGATCAAATAGAGTTCTAAACCTGAAATACAAATTCAGAAAATCTCCTCCTTCTCCTCTCTTCTTTACTTCTCTTGCTTTACTTAACAGCAACTAGACCTGACATAATGTATGCAGCAAGTTTGCTCTCAAGTTTCGTGAATGAGCCAAGTGAAGTTCACATGGGTACATGGGTACAGCAAAAAGGGTACTAAGGTACCTAAGGGGAACTACAGATTATGGTGTATAGTTCCAGCCATGTTCAGATGTAAAGTTGATTGCCTATTCTGATAGCGATTGGGGAGGTTTAGCTGATGACATGAAGAGCATTTCTGGCTATACTTTTACTCTTGGTTCAAGAGTATTTTCATGGATTTCAAAGAAGCAAGATACTGTTGCTCAATCAACAGCTGAAGCAGAATATATTGCAGTATCTACAGCTGTTAATCAAGCCCTTTGGCTGAGAAAAATTTTTCAAGATATGGGCCAGAAGCAAGTTGAAACTACATAGGTAAATGTTGATAACAAATCTGCCATTGCTATTACAAAGAATCCAGTTTGTCACAGCAAAATAAAACATATGAAAGTGAAGTTTCATGCAATAAGAGATGCAGAGCAGGATAAAGAAGTCAAGATGGTCTACTGTCAATTAGAGTACTAGCTTGCAGACATTTTTACAAAAGCACTTCTCAAAATCAAATTTGAGTTCCTGAAAGCAAAGCTTGGAATGATAAGAAAAAGTCTCAAGGAGGAGTGTTGAGAAGTGAGACTTTTCTAGAATTCTCTAGAATTTTTGGAAATCATAATTCAAGTCAAGAAATCAAAGAGTTATTGTCTAGGAAGTTGAAGTCTTAGCTTCGTACGCAGAAATCTAAATCAATTATCTTCTATCTAAGAGAATGTTTAGTTCCTAGGCATTAAATATAAAAATTTCTAGAGTTGTATTCAACCTCTGTAAAAGGCATAGTTGTTAGCTTTGAAACAAAGTTCTAAATCTAAAATACAAATTCAGAAAATCTCCTCCTCCTCTCTTCTCTACTTCTCTTCAATATACCAACACAAACAAGCAAGAAACAAGAAAAACAGATCAAATCGGCATAATGATCACACACAAGACATAGATTGTGTGATCCCTAGAGGAAACAATAGAGAACCAATGATCAGATCAATGAGAGATCAAATGGGGGAGGGCTCGGAATGGTCACTGTGGAGGGAGTCGGAAGTGACGGGATTGGTGAGCATGAGGGGGTGGTCCTTGGCCTCCTCCTCCATGTCACCCTCATCCTTGGTGGTGCTGAGGTTGATGTAGGAGCAGCACTCCAAGGAGGTGAAGAAGGTCGATGCCACGCTCGTCCTCAGCCAGCTCACCATCCCTTCCGCCGGTGCTGTCGCACTCTTTGCCGCCTCCGCCACCCTCGATTTCTCATCTCCCTCTCCTCCTCCTCCTCCTACTCTCTCTTTCTCTTGATTGGATCAAATTAGGTTTTCTCTCTCTTCTTGTCGTCTTCTTCTCCTCCTTTCATGTCTTTCCTCCCATGTCTTTCTCTGTCCCTTCTCTCTCTCGGTCTCTTCTCAGTTTGAGATGGAGGGAATAAGGGATAGAGGCATGACAGAAGGAGGGGTGGTGGATTTATGGAGGTGTGAGAGTGGGAGAGGCAACAGTTCACTCAGACTCAACAGCGACGAGATGGAGATCGATGATTGAGAGGGAGAGGGCATGAAGGATGAAGGCAGGGGTGTATCAGAGGAGTTGAATTTTAACGACACATAATGACTTCCGTCGATGCTTTTGTGCATCGCAATTTGTCGATGCTTTAAAACGTCGCAATATGCTGACACATTTAATAAGCATCGGCAAACACATGCGCTATTTAAAAATTATCGATGCTTCCTTCTAGTATCGGCAATATTAAATCAGGTTATCATTTTTTTTTCTGTAGTGACAATTAATTTAATATGATCAGCCAAGCAACATTGAGGGAAACATCCTATTGACAACTCCTGTTAAGAAAAAAAAATTGGTATCAAAAGTGTCTAGTTGTGCTACATAATGAGCTTAAGTTAGGTCTGTTATTGTGGATGCACTTGGAGAAGGCAAATTGGATGATCATAGGCCCTCTAGTACGAAACATATCCATAGTGCCAATGTAAAATCATTAATCTCTTTAGAGCTCTACATTAACTTTGCAGGTCCTATGCTGAAATGATATCATAATTAATCATGAATGCCAAGCAAGATTCATGTGACACTTATGATAATGTAGATCAGTATACTTATGAACTCTTATTAGGATCACTTTATTATCTTTCAAGTTTAGTGAAAAGCAACTTGCCTCTTTATCTTATTATTCTATTAAATTTTCATTATTTTTATTTTAATTATTTTTATGTCCTATAAAAACCACTAAGATATTTTGAGATATTAGAAAAAACTAATTGATTAACAATGTTTATGTGATTATTTAAAATGCTTTTAGTAGTGACAACTATCACCGGTAAAAATTACAAATTCTCTATCAAAATGATAGTCCTCTGTCTATTACTTGGAGTGTCATTACAAAATGTCCTCTTTATTCAATTTGTTTAATTATCATCATAATAGAAAAGACTCAAGATTTCAACCTTCTGCTTTTTAAACAGAAATGTATGAAACTAGAAATACATAGAACAAATAATCAAGTCTTTATGGAATGAAAGCTAAAAGCATGGATTGATTCCCAAAATAAAATTGTACTTTCTCACATAAATATCAAGCACTTTCGTGAATAATTTAAGGACTTATTAGAATTTCGTATCGGGGTATGCATGCATGTTTCAATTTTTTTTTTCTAAATAATACAGCAGAATAAAGATTAAAACTCTTTTTAATCTAAATCATAAATGTATAAAACATAGAATACAAAGATCTACTTCATATGCTGAAATTTAACATATGCTGAATTTTTTGCTGAAATTGAATATGTGATTGAATCACATACATGTTTTACAATTTTTTTCTTCAAATCTAGATATGAAAGAGAGTAGATTTTTTCTTAGCCATGCAAGTGCTCGATCTCTATAGATATCCACTCAGGATCAGTTTGAAATAGCCCTCTTTGGTATTGATCCTTCTTCTCTAAGAACAATTAGCCTGCGAATCTGAACTAAATCTGGATTGCGATTAATTGTTTGATCCTTTCTTTAATCTTTTTTTCTCTTCTTCTCTTGCTTTTCTTCTCTTGATTAGGAAGCAATCAAGGACTAAAAAATCAACAAGCAAAGGGATGTCCAAGCTCCTCTTAGGCGTAGAGAAGTGGGACGCCCAACACCATGGATGTTGGACTTCAAGGGGAGAAGAGAGGGAGAAGACAGAGGGGGCATGGGGAGCTTCTAAGGGAGGCATGGACTGTTAAAATTTAGAGCTAAGGAGCCTTAGAGAAGGTCTCTTTAAATAGGCATAAGGTTTGAATCTTATTTAAAATCAAATAACCATTTAATACAAGTCCTATTTATATTAAGAATCCTTATTCTTTTAGTTATTTGATCCTCTTTAGGAGATCCTTTAGATGCCAACTTTTGAAGCCCTGCACCCACAAATACACATGCCACATGGCTGCCATGGGATGCCCCAATCAGGTTGACACATCTTCTCTAGTGTGTGCACACCCAACTTGATCAAATCAAGTGGCACCCAATCAAAACTATCAAAAAAATTAATTAAGGGTTTGAACCCTTAATTTATTTGATTCAAAACCCTAGGCACCCAATACTTAGAGCCCAATGAATCTAATTCATTTAGGTTATTAGCAAATAATTAAATTTAAATTAATCTTATCAAATAAAAAATTTAAATACAAAGAGAAAATTAGATTTAACTATGTACTAGCAAAGTTATCCTGAACATAATAGAATTTTTCTAAACTCAATTGAGACTTCATAAGCCCAATTGCTTATTCCAGATCTATATTCTTTGTTACATGACCCTATAGGTTCAATTCTATCTGGTAGCGAAATATACAATAATCTTTATCATGCATTATTGAAACTCCTTTCAATGGATCAGAACAGTTTCACTCTAATTCAACAAGGATTATCGATCCTGAGCAACCTTAATGAGCTCTCACTATTCACCAGTGACACTTAGCAATATGTAGTAGTGATCCAGCAAAATTGAAAAAGAACCTTAAGGTGTAGTTCACATATGATTCAGTCTCTCTATCGTAAGTCCTGATTAGATGGCAGATTATAGATAAATCATCAAATCTCATCATCTATCATATGATAGATTCGATCAGCTTAAGTCTAATTATGATTTTTATAAAAAAAAATTTCACCAATCACACTGCTGTGGCCATAGACTCTTGGACTTAACCTCTCAAATTCCATAGGACTACTTTTCTCTATCAAGATTGATAGAGTCTATCTAGATGCACATCCTACTTCTATAGTAGACTAATGATCACCAACATCTACTACAAAGACTTATTGAGATCATGTTTATATGTCAATTAAACTCCAGCAGCCTCACTGTGAGCAGTCATACTATTGAGGTCAAAGGATCATTCATACAACTGCAGCATCGACATAATCACTGACAATCGAATAGAAATCTAAGTGATCTCTTGTATGGTCATGCTCAATACTAGTTGTTCTCTAACAATTATTCACACTATCGCTCAGTGTCTCTACACTATAGACCAGAGACTCATCTATCCCGAAGAAAATGATCTATATGCCAGTCTATCTGGATTGATTACCATCCCCATGATGATACTATGATTGAAAATATTTAAGAATTATATACATATCTCTAATTCTCAATACTTTGAGAATATGTGTCGAAATATTAATTTATGGACGATTCAAAGACACATTACACTTGAATAAAAATTAAACTTGCCTTTATTGATCAAATCAATGAATTATTAAGTATAAAATTATATTCTAGATTTATTACAATGTATTAGCCATGTTGACTTCTAGGATATATATCTAACAATCTTTCACTTAGACTAAAGCCAATTGACCACTAATCTAAGTACCATCTTCTCAAGATGGACTTTCATTTTTGACTGACTCAATTGCTTTATCAGCGGGTCTGTTATGTTGTCTGTGGAGTTTACTCTTTGCACTTCGATATATTTTTTTTTGAGATGGTCGTGTATGATATGGTACCATCGCTCGATGTGCTTTGATTTCTGATGAAATCTCAACTTTTTAGCAAGAGCTATGGCTCCATTGTTGTCGCAATAAAGTGGTATAGCATCCGATATCATTACTTCAAACTTCGTATGAACTTTTTGAACTAAAAGCCTTCCTTTGCAGCATCCAAAGTAGCAACATATTCAGCCTTTGTGATCAAATCCACTATGATGGGTTGCTCGAAACTCTTTCAGCTGACTATGCCACCATTGCATGCGAACACATACATTGATATAGACTTTCTATCATCAAATCAGACATGAAGTCTGAATCAGTATACCCCTCGACTCATAACTCAAAATCTTCTCCAAAACTAAGAATAAATCTTAGTTCTTCTCAAGTACTTAAGGATGTTCTTCACAGCTATCCAGTGCTCCTTTCCTGAATTTGACTGATACCTGCTTGTGACATACACAGTAAGAGCAATATTAGGTCGAGTACATAGCATGCGTACATGTGACTCCCTATGGCTGAGACATAAGAATTCTACTCATACGCTAACTTCCTTAGATATAGTCGGACACATTATTTGGAAAGATGAATACCATACCTAAGGGATAAAAGTTCTTTTTTAAAGTTTTTCATACTAAACTCTTTAGCACTTTTTCTATGTACACTTTTGTGACAGGCCTAGTATTCTTTTAGATCTATCCCTATAGATCTTTATTCTAAGAATATAAGATGCTTCCTCTAGGTCTTTCATAGAAAATTTCTTAAACAACTATCTTTTGACTGTGGTCAACATGAAAATATCATTTCAATGAAAAAAATATCATCCATGTATAATACAAAAATGTTATTGCACTCCCACTGATTTTTTTGTATATATAAAGTTCTTCTTCATTCTTGATGAAACCAAACATTTGATCGCATCATCAAAATGAAGATTTCAACTCCGAGAAGCTCGTTTAATCCGTATATGGATCTTTGCAACTTGCAGACTTATGATCATTATCATCGATGTGAAATCCAAAGGTTGCTTCATATAGATATCTTCTCAAGATATCCATTCAGAAAAGAGTTTTCACATCCATCTCTATATTTCATAATTATAATAAGCTGCAATAGCAAGTAGAGTACAGATTGATTTCAGTATGACTATAGATGAGAAGATTTTTGATAGTCAATACTCTCGTGCTGACTATAACTTTTATCATGAGCCTAGCTTTATAGGTCTCTACCTTACCATCGGCATCTATTTTTTTTTGTAGATCCATTTATATCCAATGGGTACGATACCCTCAGATGGATCCACTAAGGTCTATACTTAGTTCGAGTACATCGAGTCAATCTCTATTTTATTCATCTAATTATTTTTTGAAATCGATGTCAGACATCACCTCATCAAAGGTATTAAGATTATCACCATGACTCTTATCTCCCATAAGAAATATTTTGTTTACTTCCTTCGTATGCATACCCATGCACCTTTCAAGAGGTCGGGAGACCCTGCTAGATCTACAAAGTGGTAGAGAAACATCAAATACTAACTCATGAATAATAGGTTCCTGAGGATACATAGCTCTTTGCTCTTCAAAAATCTTCTCTTCAAGCTCAACTAACCTTCTACTGCCACATCCTGGATAAACTATTTTTCTAAGAACATGGCATTACGACTCATAATCATATTGTGCTCTTATGAAAATAGAAGTAGTATCCCATTGATTCTTTTGGATATCCTATAAAAGAGCTAATATAGATCTATCCTCTAATTTATCAGCCATCTGTCTCTTGATATGGTCAAACATCCCTAAGTCTTAAGATAACCTAGACTCGACTTCTCACCATACGATATCTCATATGGTGTGGTAAGAGCATATTTTGATAGAATCCTATTCAATAGGTGAATTACAGTTAATAAGGTATGTTCTCAAAGATATAAGGATAAATCAGTGAAGCTCATCATGAACTTGACCATATCTAATAGGGTCCTATTCTTCCTTTCGAATATCTCGTTGAGCTGAGATATTCTGAAAGGAGTCCATTGAGAGACTATGTTGTTGTCTTTAAGATATCATAAAAATTTTGACTAAGGTATTCATCTCTTTGATCAGATTGAAGAATCTTAATGGATTTGCTATTTATTTTTCTACTTTATTTTTGAATTTTTTAAACTTTTAAAGGCTTCAGATTTATGTTTCATCAGATACACATATTCATATCGAGATAATCATCGTAAAGATGATGAAGTAGCTATAACCATCCCAGACCTGCATATCAAATGGCCTACACACATCGGTATGTACCAGGACAAGTAATTCGACGGTCCTTTCTCCATGTCCTACAAAGGATAACTTAGCCATTTTTTCTCAAAGACAAGATTTACAAGCTGTGTACGACTATAGATCAAGAAAGCTAAGGATTCTATTTTTTTTCATTTGTTCATCTTGTCCTCTCCAATATGGCCTAGTCTATGATACCACAAGTACTTCTGATTAATTTCATCTCTGGATCTCTTTTGACCTATGGCACTCACTATTTGCTCATTCAAATTCATATTTACATTAATATACAAGTGATGTAGACTATCAATTAAAAGATCACGTACAATCAATTTATTTCATAAATAAATAGAATAAAAATTTTTATTAAAATTAAATTTAAAATCATCCTCTGCTAGCACAAACACAGAAATCAAATTTTGACTAGCCACAGGAAAAAATAACAGTCTTTTAAATCTAATCTAAATTTCGATGGTAATCGAAGAGGATAAGTGTCAATCATTTCTATAGTAACTTTTACTCAATTACCGACTCGAAGAATTATGTCACTTTCTCTTAACCTTCTACTTTCTATTAGACCCTGCATTGAGATACATATATGAACACTCGAATCAGAATCCAATATCCAACTAGAAGTAGAAGAAACTGTAAAGTTAGATTCAATTACGAGCATACCTTCTGAAAGTTTATTATCCTTTTTGATCTTTAGGCTCTTCAGATAGAGTAGACAGTTTCTCCTTCAGTGGCCGTCAGCATCATAGTGAAAATACTTTCCCTTTGCTTTAGCCTTCTTTGGAAAGTCCTTCTTTTGCTTGCTCTCTTTCTTTTGTTTCTTAATAGATTTATTCTTCTTCTTCCAATCAGACTTTCTCTTGATCAAAGAAGTCTGCTCCACAGTGAGAACAATGCTCCTTGAACTCTTCAAGATTCTCTCCGTACTGACCAACATGTTGACCAGTTTGAGTATAGTACAATCGAGTTTGTTCATATAAAAATTTACAATCAATTGACTATATAAACTAGTAAGGGATTGAAGGATCAAATCCATTGATAATTCTTTTTGCATATCAAGCTCGAGCTTCCTAAGCTTCTCGATATCTTTGATTACTATCATACAGTGCTCATGGACTGACTATCCTTCGCACATCTTCAGATTGAAGAGTCTTTTGGATACTTCAAAGTATACTGTATGGCTCTGCTTACTATATAACTTTAGTAGATAAGTGATCATAGCCCTGGCAGTGGGCATATACTCATGCTAGCTCTATAATTCATTTGACATAGAAGCCAGCATTTAGCATTTAATCCGACTGTCTTCATCCGTTCACTTTTCATAAGCTGTTCTTTACTCAACAGTAGGACGATTTGATAATACTAAAGGTTCTTGGTTAAGTACATGGCCTAATTTTTTGAAAGTCAGGACAATCTTAAGATTTCTAAGTCAGTTTTTATAATATTTCAATCAAACGATTGAATTTAAGGATACGGGCTAGAGGATTTGAAGTTGATATTATTTAACCATGAGAGTAGAGATTCAAGTTAGACTTTTATACTTTCAAATTTAAATTTGCTCTAGAGACTTTAAGATACAAACAATAACTTCTACTAATTTTTTGGATCCCTCCACCTTTCAAATAGAAAATAAAAATTCTGACGTGATAATTAAATTTCTAGTGGGTGCTATGGTCCCACCAATGCCATATACCTCATCTAATAGTTATTGATAACACACACATCGATGTATGGATAACTTTTTATCCAGATACTTCTCTAAGCATGTTATAGTGATTTGGTCTTTAAGTCATGTGGGCTCACTTAACAGTTATTGAACATACTCCTTAGTTAAGTCCGACCCACCATTCACAAGCATGTGCAAGGCCGTCATTGGGATCCTCACCTAATAGTTATTGGGCCTAACCTCATCTTTATCCTGAAGCAACTCTTTGCTAATAGAGTGATTGTGTGTTCTCAATGCAACTGAACCATTGTGATCAGTCGAAAATAATCAACACTAGTAGCACGCCCGCACATCTATAATGGTGGAAGATCTATGGACTTAATATTTATGGAGAGATTTAGGTTTAGAACTTATCTAATTAGTCATCATATGATCAATCTAATTAGCATGGACTAAATCAAGCCATTAAGCAACCTTATTTAGGACTCAATCTTTCAAATTGGCCAGATAAGTAGAGATCGATGGGGTCCCTCCGTTGCTTTTCTTAGATGCTAATAAATTGATCAGATCAGCCAATGGAATCAATTAAATAACCATCTCTCAATTACTTGCTTTAGACATCAATAGATCAATTGGTCCAAATAGGTTAGCTTAAGCGAATCAGGCTCAAGCCATTGAGCCGAATTAGATCCTTAAATTAATCGATTCTACACATGAGATTCAATCAATTTGATCAACAATAATTGCTTGATCTTATAACTTAATTGACCTAACCCTAATGAATACTTAATTCAATTTGATCAGTTACTTAATCGAATTTGACCCATTGTGTTCAAATCAAAAATCCTAGATGCAATCTAATTATATGACTTAATTTTTTATTTTTTCATGATCAAAACTCTCATGCACAAACATAAATTTCAGATTTTAAAACTAAATTTTAGATCTATATTTTTTTTATAAAAGATAAGTTTTAAGTCATGAAACTAATTTTCAGATTTACTATACAAGCATATATCTTATATATGTATGTAAAATTCAGATCTAAATAAAAATTTAAATCATAACATGATATCATATATCTCATATACAAATTATGAATCATATTAAAAATAATTTTTAAATCTAAATATACAATCACATATCTCATATATGAATCATAAATTAGATCAAATTAAATTTTAGATTTATGCATGCATCTACATATCGCATAAATATGAACTAGAAACCGTTCTAGAATAAAATTCAAATCTATGCTTGCTGACCCATATCAACTATATAATCTGAAAATTAAATCTAAAATAAATTTTAGATTCAGAGCAATCATCTATACATCTCATATATCAAGAAAAATTAGATTTTAAATTTTTTTTCAAAATATGTATGTCAATTTTATGCATGTGAAACTCGTGACTCTGATACCACTGTTGAAATTTCGTATCGGGGCATGCATATATATTTTAAATTTTTTTCTAAACAATGTAGCGAAATAGAAGATTAAAATTTTTTTTAGTCTAAATCATGCATACATAAAATATAGAATATAAAGATCTACTTCATATGCTAAAATTGAATACATGTTGAATTTTATACTGAAATTGAATATGTGATCGAATCACATACCTATTTCACAATTTCTTTCTTCAAATCTGAATCTAAAAGAGAGTAAGTTCTCTCTTACCCATATAAGTACTCGATCTCTATGGACATCCACTCACGATCAGCCTGGAATAGTCTTCTTTGATGTTGATTCTTCTTTTCTAAGAACAATTAGCTTGTGAATCTGAACAAAGTCTGGATTGTGATCATTTTTTTAATTTTTTTTTTGATCTTTTTTTCTCTTCTTCTCTTGCTTTTCTTTTCTTGATTACAAAGCAATTAAGGACTAAAAAATTATCAAGCAAAGGGATGCCCAAGCTCCTCTTGGGTATGGAGAAGTGGGACGCCCAACACCTTGGGCATTGGATTTCAAGGGGAGAAGAGAGGGAGAAGAGAGAGGAGGTGTGGGGAGCTTCTAAAGGAGGTGTGGGCTACTAAAATTTAGAGCTAAGGAGCCTTAGGGAAGGCTCCTTTAAATTGACATAAGGTTTGAATCTTATTCAAAATCAAACAACCACTTAATACATGTCCTACTTACATTAAGAATCTTTATTCCTTTAATTTTTTGATCCCGTTTAAGAGATCCTTTAGGCACCAACTTTTGGAGCTCTTGTATCCATAAATACACATACCACATGGCTGCCATGGGATGCCCCAATCAGGTCCACACATCCTCTTTAGTGTGTGCACACTCAACTTGATCAAATCAAGCGGTGCCCAATTAAAACTATCAAGAAAATTGATTAAGGGTTTGAATCCTTAATTCATTTGATCCAAAATCCTAGGCACCCAACAATTAAAGCTCAATGAATCTAATTTCTTTAGATTATTAGCAGATAATTAAACTTGAATTAATCTTATCAAATAAAAAATTTAAATGCAAAGAAGAAATTGGGTTCGATCATGTGCTAGTAAGGTTATCCTAAACCCAATAGGATTTTTTTAAATTCAATTGAGACTTCATAAGTCCAATTATTTATTTTAGATCTAATCTCTTTATTGTATGATCCTATAGGTTCAATTCTATCTGATAGTGAGAAATACAGTGATATTTATTATAGCATCATTAAAACTTTTTTAATGGATCGAAATTGTTCCACTCTGACTCATTAAGGATTGTTTATCCTGAGCAATCCTAATAAGCTCTCACCATCCACTAGTGACACCTAGCAGTATGTAGTGACAACCTAGCAGAATCGAAAAAGAACCTCAAAATGTAGTTCACATGTGATTCAGTCCCTCTATCATGAGTCCTGACTAAATAACAGGTAATGGATAAATCATCAAATCTCATCATTTGTCATATGATAAATTCGATCAGCTCAAATCCAATTGCGATCCTTATGAAATTTTTTTTCTACCAATCATACTGCTATAGCCATAGACTCTCGGACTTAGCCTTTCAAATCTCATAGGACTACTCTTTATCAAGATTGATGGATTCCATCAAGATGCATATTCTACTCTTACAGTGGATCAACTATCGTCAATATTTACTACAAGGACTCATTGAGACTATGTTTATGTGTCAGTCAAACTCTAGCAGGCTCACTGCGAGCAGTTACACCATCACAAGTCAAAGGATCATTCATACAACTACAACATTGAGATAATCACTGACAATGAGTAGAAATCTAAGTGATCTCTCGTATGGTCACGCTCAGTACTAGTTATTCTCTAATAATTATCTACATTCATCACTCAGTGTTTCTACACTATAAATCAGAGACTTATCTATCTCAAAAAAAATGATCTGTGCATCGGTCTATCCAGATCGATCATCGTCTTCATGATGATATTATGACCGAGAGCATTTAGAAATTATATATATATCTCTAATTCTCAACACTTTGAAAATATATATCAAAATATTAATTTCATGAACGATTCAAGGATACATTACAGTTTTGATCAAATCAATGAATTAAGTATAAAATTGTATCCTAGATTTATTACAATACGTCAGCCATATTGGCTTCTAGGATATACGTCTAACAGAACTCTATAATAAAGCTATCACTCAAAGCATGGCAATACCACCAGAAAAAGTTCACATCCTTTGCATGCCGTCTTGTTAACATCCAATTAGTGATTCATCTATTCCCAGAGGAAACTAGTAAAGTGCCAATTAAATAATGGTGGAAATTTCATTTTTCTTCAAACTTTGGGACCATTCTCCATCAAGGTTAAAGTTTGCAGCCAATTAGGCTTCTCTAGATGAAGCAAATGATTCTCCACCTCTGGCTTCACCGGTTCTTTGCTGGTTCAGCTATGCCAGCAAAATCTTCACCACCTCCTGCATGTAGGGACCAATACAAGAAACCATGATGAGTTTTGAGTTGCAATTCTAAAGTAAGAATTTTTACTTCTTGCAAAAATGAACCATATAACTACAACAAAGAAAACCTTAAATTAACATTTCAGTTCTTGGATGAGGGACTCAATGTGAGGCCCAGCCCAACAGCCAGCTTGACTCTTAAAAAAAACCAAAAAAAAATAGCCCAAATACATAAGGAAAAGAAAAAAAAAAGGGGCAAAGTTTCCCTACTTAAGTCGAAGGAGTTTGACTCTGGCTCCTTCTCAACTTCATCGGAGGCTAGGAAATTTTAGCCTCTTTCATTTATAAATTTAATCTTTTATCCTTTTAAACCGCGAGCTAGTTGCTGTCATCGCAAAAAAAATGATCATGCCTTTGCTTAGCCATGGCCTTTCCTCGTCATGTTATCCTCCTCAGGGCCTCACTAGAGATATGCTACCATGTCCCTATCCTTTTCTAACTTCACAGTTCATCGAGCCATCATCGTCGATGGAGATCTCAATGAGAGATTGCTAATTGGATTTCAAAACAACAAAAGAATCTTCTGATTTTGGGATCCACCATACCCTTCCTTTGATCCTATTTGATGTCTAGCCAAACCTCCAGCCAAACTTTCTTGGTACTCTCATGGACCCGCATGATGGAGCCTCGTTGCTGGTAAGTGAGTTGACCAGTGATTAAAGCCGTTTCCTCCATGCCCTATTTTCTTTTGCATTTTCTCTACTTCACAATCAATGGATCTAAGGAGCAACCAACTTGGACTACAGTCCTTGATATTGCGATGGCCTGCTGTCACCTTTAAAAACCAGCCATGTTCTTGTTATAAGAAAAGGAAAGAGATGAGGTTTCTGTTTTGGAGAAGAAGAAGAAGAGAGAGTTGTCTCTCTTATCCCTCTTCTTGCTCTCTCTTTTCTCTCTCTTTCTCTATTTTCTCTCACTCTTCATTTCTCTCTCTTCTCTCTAGTTGGATCAAAGGACTTTTGGAAGTGAGATTTGGAAGACTTGGTTCTTGTTCATGATCACCTCTAAACCTTGTTATTGGTAAATGTCCATCATACTATCTTTGAACTAATTGGGATTTTTGTTTCATGATCCACTAGTTACTTCTAGCTTGTTATGTTGCTTCTCTTTTAATAGTTTCACCATAAATTTTCATTATAATTTCTTGGATATTGATTCGGTACTATGGGGGTGCGATCAACTAGATAAGAAGATGTGGAGCGAGAGGATCTATGTTCTAATCTCAGGTAAATCTCTAAATATTTAGTTATCAATTAGTTATGTATTAGGTAGGGTCGTAAAATTTGAGGATTAAGGGTAATTCAGATATTAGAACTTTGAAAATAAGAATCTAATAATAATTTATTATATTTTGTGTTGATGGTTGATCGAGGACCGGTTGATTTATGTGGATGAACATGTTAGCTGTATACCAATAGACACTACATCTGAACTTAGCTAACGATAGAGGTAAGAATTTTCGGATATTAATCATCCATTTGTATAAAAATTATTTTTGTACATCAATGATTTTGATCTATGTGGTTTTTGATTGCTACATGTTATATACATATTTGTTAAGTATATATGACTCTATATAAAGTTATGTATCATATATTATTGATGTTGATTTGAATGGACTTATAGTTATGTGCATTGAGGTTTGTAAAAGAGTGATATCGAATTATAATTCTTTGACAAGCATAAATTTGAATTGTGTAACTAAATGATGGATTGTGATGCTTTGGGCTAGTCATGTTGTTGATGCCTCATCATGAGATAGAAATGTGGTTATGATAGTCCGCAAGACTAGTCAATTGTTGATGCTCCACTACAGTCAGAAACATGGTTATGATAGTTTAAAGTTGAATACTTATATTTCTCTAGATGAACTACTTTATGGGTACCTTGCTAGGGCTAGAATCGTGGTTATAATAGTTAGAGTCGAGTGGTTGTGGTCCTTTAAACTGGCCATTGTATTGATGCCTTGCCATAGACTGGAAATATGGTTGTCACACCTCAGGGGACAAGCCATTGTATTGATATTCTGGCACAAGCTGGAAATATAGTTGTGGTAGTCCAAAGCCGAACACCTAAATATTATCGAATCCAATATATCATAATTTGAGAAAAATATTTAATGTGATTTATTGTACAAAAAGATGTATTTACAATGCACATTCTATGATCCCGATATGTTATGACATGACATTTATATGGGTAACAATCATTATTAATTAATTAATTATTATTATTATATTGGTGTTGGTATGAGAAATTTGTTTCTGGGCTACAAAGCTCGCACTCCTTCTTTTCTTTCCTTTTATAAAGTTACACCATGCTTGTACTTGGTTATGGTTGGGATCATAGTTGCAAAGATTGAATGAATAGAGTATCATCAATACCAGTTGGGTGATTCAACTTATAAATTGAATAAGTTTTATTATTTATTAATATAAAATATTTTATTATAAATTGAGATAATTTATATTCATAAAAATTTAAGATCGTATTTTAAGACATTGCATATTCTTTAGGATCTTGCTTTAGAGAGTGTGCGATAATCGGTCAAAAATATGAATTGTTTTACATAATCAGATGGTGAAAAGAGGTTTTCTAGTTGATAGCTGATCTCCTTACATAAAAATTATTCAATGTTCTACTTGATAGTAAAATATTGATAAAGATCATACTACTTAGTATTTGATTGCAAATTTATTTACAAATATGAGTTTCTCAGCCTCCAATTATAACTCGAGCCTTGCTGCTTACTATTTCTTTAGGCTTTACAATTATTAGTACCTTCTGAAAACTTGATGGCAACTCTAAAACCTGCTGATTGTAAGTTATCCTCACAAAGGGGAATTGTAGATCGACATGTAGATTAGTATAATATTATACATATACATCAACCAAGTCATTTCTTAACTACACAAGCAATACGCATACCACATTCTAAAGTATGCTTGGACCAATCAAAACTGAAGCAACTCTAAAACCTTGACTGCAAATTATACTCGATGAGGAGATCCACATGTATGCAAAGACTAGCATAATGCTATAATATACGTCAATTAGGACATGTCTCAATCACACTAGCAACATATATACCACATTCTAAAGTATGCTAATTGGACCCATCATAACTGAAGCAACTCATTTGATCTCATCATGATTGAGCCACACCTCATGAATTGATCTCATCCTATACTCCAAAAGTCTTTTATCCCGTTGTCAACTCATCATAAGCTGATTTACACATTTTGCATCAAATGCATTCACAAGCATTCACCATCTATATAAGATGTCCATTCAAATAAAAACTTACAAGGAAACCATGATAACTATTCATAACTATGCTCAATAAATGATTATCTCATTCAATTATGTTATTTAATAGAGAATAAGAATTTATGTCCTACTTAGCTTGGTGAGTACTTATGAAATATAAAGAAACAATATATGGAATCATAAGAGCATATATTAAATAAATCCTATTCGTGCTATAAAAGTAACCAACAATATGATATAGCATATCTTATCCAAATAATGAGCTCCATTTGAAACTAATTAACCAAGATCCTTAACAGCAGCAAACAAGACTCAAATTTAATCATCAGTGCTTATATGGGCTTCTATACTTATGTTGGGCCTAAAAGTAACCCAATTGGTCCCAACTTCAATCATTGAATGATATAAAGTGGCCTAATTTGTCATTTGTAATTCTAAAAATAACCCTAATCACATTAATTATTCAATTGAAGATTTAAAATATAAAACACAATAGAGAAATTCTAATTTTGATCAACTTTTAAATGAAGAGTTGTAAGATTTCTCTAATTCCATCATATTAGAAGTCCACATTTTCAAAAATTCATAACAATTTTTTGGTTATAGAAAAATACCAAAAAATATTTAGATAAAAATTATCACATGGTAAATAAATCTTAAACAGATTCATAAAAGATGATATTAGCATAGAATTTAAAATTTTATTTGGATTAGAAACATATTATAGCAAAACTGAAAACAATTATAGCAAATAAATCTTGAAACAATTTCATGAAGAAGCATATTAGTATCTCATATTCATGCTTAGATTTTTCTAAAACTACCTTATACCTAAAATCTTTAGATGTCACATGTATTCACACGTGCATTATATCGCATAAAACAACAAACTAACAGCTTCAACGACTCTGGTATTGGGCTAGCTCAATGGGATGGAGTAATGCAGTGATTGGAGTCTGGATTAGTACAATAAGGTTTGGCAGGGTTGGATCTTGTTTAGCCCACTAACTAACCCGGGGTTTTGCCATAGGCGAAATTCTTACTGCACCATGTATGGTGCAGAATGAGCTGCACCGCATGCGGTGATTGACGTGCATGGAGCCCCTCCTCTTGTGCGTGATCTAATCACCAGGTGTGGTGCACAAAGAATTGCTCTTTGCCATAGTCAAACACACACCAGATTCGCAGGACAGAGCAAGTTTATTACAGCCCGGCCCCCCATTCTGCTCAAAAGCAGTTTGGGCCGTTGGTGCAGTGCAGCCTCTTAGGATCATCCAGATCTCATATCCGATCTAGGGAAATTCTTTGTGCACTGTCTGCGGTATAGAAAATCTGATGCAAAGTATACTGCTTCATCCTATTAGATCATGTAGCCACCACTTTTCAATGTATATTTAATATCCATTTAATGCCCGTAATTCTAATTTTTCGTTTGAAATTTTAAATGACGAAAATATCTCTTCTCTTCCAAAAAAATTATGACATTCTGTGCCGATATTATGGTATCTTGAGTTGAAATTATGACTTTCTGCACATGATGTCATAATTTTTTTACAGGACGTCATAAAAAGTGAAGGACATTTTTGTCATTAAAAAATTTGAATGATGAAAATATCCTTTCCTTTTTATGACATAATGTGAAAAAATTATAATATTCTGTGTAGAAAATCATAATTTCAACTCAGGATGCCATAATATCATTACAGGATGTCAAAATTTTTTCGGAAGAAAAGAAGTATTTTCGTCATTTAAAATTTCAAATGAAAAAATATAACTGTGGATATGAAATGTGCGTTGGAAAGCGATGACTATGCGGTCCAATAGAGCGAAGCGGTGCACTCTATGCCAGATTTTTTACGTCGTGGGCGGTGTACAAAGAATTTCTCATTCGATCTGAGCCTCATTTTTTTAGGACCAACCATGATCTACCGGCCCAAACATCACACAGAATAACTTGGCAAAACAATTAGGACCTCCTCAATTCATTCAGAGATGTGGACGACAGTGCTCGCTGAGCATACGCACGGGCCGAGCGTTGCATTCCGAATAAACTAAGCAGTGATCAGTAGCAACACTCACATAACAAATAAGGATTGGGCTTATAAGCTTTAGGCTAGATAAGGCTACATTGCTGCATGGTTATCAAGCTCAGATAGATGATGTGTAGGTCAATTTAGTTCATCATAACTAAGATCAGCACATAGATGGCATGAACTAGTTAATCCTAACCAACTTATATATGAGACCAGAATAAGATCACTACAAGAAAATATGAATTTCCCGACATTTTTTTGCCGACGCTTTCGGAAAGCGTCGGCAGGTTGCGCTGACCAGCCGACGCTTTTAAAAAGCGTCGTTTCTTAACGACGCTTTTAAGCGTCGTAATTTTGAAACTGTCAACGCCGACGCTTTTAGAAAAAGCGTCGTTAAATAAGGATCTTTAACGACGCTTTTTAGCGTCGTTAGGTTCGTTTAACACCCCGACCTTTCGTGCCCTAATCCATCTACTGCCGCCCCTTTCCACCCGACCCCATCTCCGCCGACCCCATCTCCGCCGCTAGCAGCGCAGCCGCCGTCCCCCTTTTCCTGTCGCCGACGATCGCCGGCGCCGACTTCTCCTCTCGTTTTTTCCTCACCGCTGCTCGATCCCGTCTACGATCGTTCGATCCCGTCTCCGATCCCTCTAAGGCTGTCCTTTCCGCTTCTCGAGCTCTTCCTCTTGCCGGCACCGGTGCTTTCTCGTCTCTCCGAGGTTTGATCTCTTCTTCCCTTCGATTTTTTTCTCTCTCATGTCTAGTCTCACCCCTTGACCGGAACCCTAACCCTAATTTACTTGTTTCTTGGTCGGCTGTCATCACTACCCGAAGGTCTCCAACAACGACTCCCCGGCCTTCAGCGTCTGAGAATTGAGGTACTTTTCTGCATTACCTCTCCCATGCCTACTTTTCCATGAACTGGTAGTGATTGACGAGTTTGGATTAATTTTACCGGTGATGAAGCTTGTGTGGTTGAATGTATCCTTTGGCTGAAGATTTGTACGATTGCTTTGATGGATTTTGGTTTGGCTTTGTATCCTTTGGGCCCCTTGTATCGTGTTGCTTTTATGTATTAGGCTTTATGCATCCATTACCGTAAGTTTGGCCGACTGTATTATGATGGATTTCTTCTTTGATGTGGTTTGAAGAATCTGATGTTGAGTGCGCCTGTAGAGGAAGTTTTCTGATAAATGCTGTGTTTGAGGAAACAAGGAAGAGAGTTTTCTGATAAATGCTTTGTTTGAGGAAACAACGAAGACAGTGCACACACACAAAAAAAAAAAAAAAAATTGTTATGTCTACCATGAGACTGTAGAAATGTTTGATTAACACCATTTTATTTCTCTTGTCCAAATGGATTATGATTATGAACAACATAAGCAAATGAAGGACAGGATGCCAATTTTCATCAAGGGAAAACAAAAAGGTCACAAAAATAATTAACTATTCTAGGTGTATTTTCATGCTTAGAATTTATATACAAAAAACTTGATGCATGAGTAGGTCCAAGTCACATTCAGTTCCCATCATCTCGTTGGCTGCTATCGTCAGAAAGAACCCTAGGCTCTACCTCCGTTAGATTTTCTGCTTCTCTATTAATGTCATCATTTCCATTGTCATACACTTGGGAACTTACCACATGACCACTTAAATCCTTGTGTTTTAAATTGCCTGTTATAAAGAAGATGGTTAGACACAAGGTAAGATTCAGTGTACATGACCACCTATTCTGATGCTGAGTCGATAATATGGAAGGACTGTGATGAGCATGAACACACACCAACAAAAATGCTTAAATGTGTCATATGAGGAGACAGGATGATAGTGGAAATGAAACAGAAAGTGCCTATGTCCATATGATTATGAACCTACCCATCCAAAAACTGCACCCACTTGAGGTATTGTGTAACAAAGCCTTGACATGGAACACAAAGCGCTCCAAAGACCTCTTAGTAGCAGGAACATTGCGTGTGACCATTGTCCGTTTTGACCCCTTAGCGAAATAATGATATTCCAGTGAAGACGGAGAGATACTGATCTGTCAAAGACAGCTAGTTGCATAAATAAAATCATACCTTGGCCTCAGAACACAAGGTCTGTATAATTCTTGTTGCCTTTTGAAGCTCTCTGACCTGCAACACATTATTAAGGCGAGAAAAGAGTATGATATGAAGATGATTTGACATTGTCAACTAGTGGGAAGCAAGATGCATCTTACCGTTTGAATTATAATGTCATTGTGTTCTTGGAAATGGTCATGTAAGAAGTCAAATGCTGGAGAAATATTCATCATTCAGTGTCCTACCATCAATCATTTGAAAACTGTTAGGATTTGGATTGTAGCTTTAAGAAATATATCAACAAACTTGCCTCCATACTTGACTGCCATAGCATGCACAGCTACCTGCATTCCACAGCATAGTAGATAGACAGTATTTTTTGCACAACATTTCTTTTATTATTTGTAAAGAAGTTATCTGAAAACTATACATTCTTTCACAGGTGACAAAAATATAGATTAGAACCTTCTGATGCGTGCTCTCAAATTTTATTAATTAATTAATTGCTTCCGTAGCGTAGAAAATTGATCTATCATGTTATGATAATAATTTCTATGCAAATGCACAGACAATGAACCTGGTATATTGTCCCTAGTATTTTCAGGTACTAGAAAAATTGCATTCCATAGAAACGTAGACCCGTCTTTTGATTAATGTACATATTCTATTGTATCCGTATATTTATTTATTTTTGTACGGATAAAAGAATTATGTACATTGATCAATTGATTGTCCAGTATGGACAGTTTGGAAAATGTGAGTAATTCTAAAGGTCATTACCATAATCAAATGGTATGCTGAGGGTTCGGAAAAAATTTCGGATGGTATTTTCTTTTTGTTCTTCCTATACGGAAGAACTAAGGAGAAATGCTGCCGAAATTTTTTTCGACTCTTGTTGCATATCATTTGATTTTTGTAATTGATCTATAGAATTAATGCATTTTCTGAATGGGATAGGACCTTCTTTACCTATTAGTTGATGATAGCAAGCATTTACTATGTAAACTTTATGTAGTTATTATTTTTTTGGATTTTATGAAATGACTGATATTTTTTACTCATTGCATTAATATAGATTGTATAATTTTTTTTTATTTTTAGATAAATTGCAAGTTCGATCAGTTTTATCCTACAATGGACAAAAGTTGGATAAATAAACCAAGGAATAGTAAAGAATATTTAGATGGAGTTCATGACTTCATTAAATTTGGTATGGAGAAAAGTAGTTTGAATGGAAAGATTTTATGTCCATGTCGAAAATGTGTAAATAGTTCTTCTTTAGATCCACAAAATGTTGAAGAACATTTAGTATGGAATGGTTTTTTAAGAGGTTATACCGACTGAATTTTTCATGGAGAATCTATGTTGCCATCATCATGTAACCAACCCCTGACTCATTGCGGATCCACTAGCCTAGAAGACAATTCTGCAAGAGATGATGATATAAGGGGTTTGATCACAGATGCTTTTGGATTTGATGTTCAAAATTTAGGAGAATCCAGTAGTATACAAGAAATAGTTGGGATGTTTGATGGATGTACGCATACGGAACGTATGCATGTTGAGGAGCCCATACATACATCTAATGATGAGACAGCTCGTTATCACACCTTAATGAAAGATGCAGACGAAGAATTATATCCGGGTTGTACAAAATTTTCTAAGATTTCTTTTCTTGTTCATTTATTTCATATCAAATATTTGAATGGATGGTCTGGAAAGAGTTTTACCATGCTGCTCAAGTTATTAAAGGATGCATTTCCAGAAAGCACTCGTTTACCACCATCGTATTATGAAGCTAAGAAAGTAGTAAAAGAATTGGATCTTGGATACGAAAAGATTCATAGTTGTCCGAAAGATTGTATGTTATATCGGAGTGAAAACGCTAATCAAGAGTCATGCAATGTATGTGGATCTTCAAGATGGATAACACAAAAAGAAGATCGAGATGATGTACTGAATGAATTGGATGCAACGCGGAGTAAAAAGAAACCGGCCAAGGTATTGCGTTACTTTCCTCTTATACCTAGATTGAAAAGGATTTATGCATCATCAAAAACAGCTTCATCAATGAGATGGCATCATGAAGGACGTACAAAGGATGGAATGTTGAGACATCCAGCAGATAGTCTTCAATGGAAAGCATTTGATGATAGACATCCTGATTTTGCCTCTGATGTTCGCAGTGTTAGGTTTGGCTTAGCTTCTGATGGCTTCAATCCATTTCGGACCCTGAGTTCTACCTACAGCACTTGGCCAGTCGTTTTGATACCTTACAATTTGCCACCGTGGATGTGCATGAAACAATCATCACTTATCTTGTCAATGGTTATTCCAGGAGATAAGGGTCCAGGCAATGATATTGATATTTTTCTACAGCCTTTGATAGAGGAATTGAAACAGTTGTGGGAGGGTGTTGATGCATTTGATGCTTCCAACGGCCAAACATTTAAACTACGGGCAGCATTGTTATGGACTATTAATGATTTTCCAGCATATGCCAATTTATCTGGCTGGAGTACAAAGGGACGGGTCGCATGTCCTTGTTGTGGAGATTCAACACATTCAATTTGGTTAAAATATGGAGGTAAATTTTGTTACATGGACATCGTCGATGGTTGGAAGCAAATCATCCGTTTCGATTTCAGAAAGATTTGTTTGATGGTACTATAGAATTGGGATGTGCCCCTATTCCACCTTCTGGAACTGATGTTCATAGACAAATGGATGGCATGAATTATAGCTATGGTAAGCACTCAAAGTCCTCTAAAAAAAGAGGAAGGGATGATGTTGAACGCTCAGTGCACGAAGGGTTACCAGAGGAAGTCAGTATCAGTACTATAGATGCAGAGTTATTTCAAGATCCAGACAATTATTTCGAGGATGAAAATGAGGAAGACACACAGATAGCATCTACACAACAGCCAAGTAAATATTTATGAAAAAAATGAAGTATCTTTTTGACTTACCTTATTGGAAACATAATCTTATTCGGCACAATCTTGATGTCATGCATATAGAGAAGAATGTTTGCGATAATTTACTTGGAACATTTTTAAACCTTGATGGAAAGAGCAAAGATAACATGAAGGCACGTCTTGATTTAAAAGAAATGGGTATCCGACAGGAACTTCATCCTAAAATGCTTGCTAATGATAGAATTTATGTGCCTCCTGCATGTTACACAATGTCTGCTCGAGAAAGGATAATTTTTTGGGAGTTTTGAAAAGTATCAAAGTACCCGATGGATATGCATCGAATATTTCACGATGTTGCATCTAAAAGATCGAAAACTTTCAAATCTTAAAAGTCATGATGGTCACATATTGATGCAAGATATTTTTCCAATAGCTTTAAGATCGTCATTGCCGAAACAAGTTGTTACAATTGTACTTCGATTATCGTCATTCTTTAAGGCATTATGTTCCAAAGTTATTGATCCTCGAGAACTTGATCAGTTAGAATCGGATATTGCAATTACACTTTGCCAGATGGAAAAGATTTTTCCTCCTGGATTTTTTACTATTATGGTACATCTGCTCGTTCACCTAGCTTCAGAAGTTAAAGTTGGTGGATCGGTACATTATAGATGGATGTATCCTATTGAGAGGTATTATTACAAACCTTAAATCTTTTGATAATTTTATTAGAAACAACAGCATACTGATATTTTAATAAATATTTAATTCTTGAAGGTATCTTGTGCGTCTTAAAGATTATGTGCGAAATAGAGCCTATCCCGAAGGCTCGATTGCTGAAGCATATATTGCGGATGAATGTTTGACATTTTGTTCAAGATATCTTCAAGGTGTAGAGACTATTTTTAGTCGACCTCAACGGCATAATGACTTTGTGGAGAATGCAGAACTGTATAAGTTCTTAACTGCTGAAAAATTTTGGGAAGAGGTGAAGGTATTGTACTTGATCAAAAATCCTTAGCACAAGCACATCGTTATGTGTTACTTCATAGTGACATAATATCTGACCATCGCAGGTTAGTATATTTAAGGAATGACATCAAAATTTAAATTTTATATTAGATATAATGTTCTAAATGATATATTTATATTTTATGCAGTGAATTTTTAATTTATCAGAGACGAGCCAATCATAACATTCGTCCTAATGCAAGGATTGAACAGCGATGGTTGGTCGAGTTATTCCCTATGTGGCTTTCGAATCAGGTGTGATTTATATTTAATTATTGGATATATTAATTTTGATACATATTTAATATCAGATAACTCAACTGCACTTCGTCATATCATTTTTGTTAGGTATCAAAGATGATGGAGAAAATAATTCAGATGAACTAATAGCTCTTGCTCGAGGACCTAAAAGATTGTGAATAGATATAATGGTTTCATATAATTAATGGCTTTAAATTTCATACTAGAGAACGGAGAAATTTAGAAAAACACAGAATAGCGGTGTTATGGTGGAAGCGGATGGAAAATCCTATTATGGTGCACTTAAAGATATCTATGAGTTGGATTATTATGGAAAATTTAAAGTAGTACTGTTTAGATGTGATTGGATAGACATAAACTCACCAAGGGGTTTGAAACAAGATGCAAATGGATTTACACTTGTAAATTTTTCAAGGTTGATACACACTGGTGTGTTATTGAAGGATGACCCATTCATTTTTTCATCTCAAGCTCGTCAAGTATTTTATGTACAAGACAAAAGATAAAGATTGGTTTACTGTCATCAAAACAAAACCTAGAGACTTATATGATATGGGAAACCAAGTGGAGGATGATGACGATGACACTTATACACAATGTATGCCCTACAATTTTGTGCCAGCTGATGATTTAAATGCTACGACGACGTTGGTTAGAACAGAATTCGAAGAAAACACTACTGCTTGATTGTTACTGGTAATAATTATTTATGATGTATATATTTTGCATTAATTATTGTGTTATTTTACTCCATATATTAACTGATTCTACCTTTTATTTATATAAATGCTAGGTGACATCATGCGTCGCAGGGGACGATATGCTGGTGTGCAGTTCAGTTTTCACAGACAGAGGCCGGTACGTCTTCTTCAGCACAGCAGCCTGAGGCCAGTTCAGCTGCACAGCATTCTGAGCCCTGTCCTTCATCATCAGCACAGCACGATCCTCCTGTTCATCAGCAGATGATGAGATACACGTGCAGGGTATATATTGTCTTTCATGTAATTTTTTTTTATTTCATTTTATAATATTTATGATATAGTTACTTTTATGTATTTTTTGCAGACGGATCCGGGAGAGTACGCCCCAGACGCGGACCCACAGTAGTACGAGATGTGTGGCAGATGCGTGAGGGCGAGAGGATTGTTGTGGAGTGCAATCAGCTAGGTCAGCCAATTAAGAAAGCTGCCTGCTTATTGACTTCATTTTTGGGGACTGTTGCTCGGAGGCCTCAGCTATGTCCGTTGGGCTATGCAAAATGGAATGACATGCTTCCAACGTACAAAGTTGAGCTCCTCCGAGTTATAGAGGTAATGAATTGATGTTCATACTGTATATTAATTGTTAATTATTTATATAATTTATTTCATTTAACTTTTTTTTTTATAGAGCAAGTTTGTTCTCCCTCCATCCACTCATGATTTTGTAATGAAGTCTCTCAACCGCAAAAAGAATAGAGCACAATTGAAGAAGGACTATATGAGACAGGGTATGACAGAGGAGGAGGTTGCTAGGAATTGTCCTCCTGATGTACCCCCTCATCATGGATGGAGTTGGTTCATTATTGGTTCTCCGAGAGGGCACAGGTATATTATCTGTTTATTATCTTTTTTTCCTAAATATTTTATAAAAATATTGATTTTTATTATATATTATATATACAAGTTCTTTACTTTATTTTACAGACTTATTCTGCTATTGGTAGAGCTGCACGAGCAGCTCAGTCTGTTCCTCATACATCGGGGTCGAAGAGTTATGCACGACTCCGACAGGAGTTTGTATGTTCTTAAACTTTCATAATTAACTTTTAATTTTTATGTTGAAATATTTATATAACTAATATCATTATGTATCGTGGACCATGTCTGTATCATGATACTCATATATTTTTTAAATTATTATAACTGTTTGCTTAAAATTGAAATTATTTGTGTAGGAGGATGAGCATGGGAGGAACCCGGACAAGTGGAGTTTTACCGGATGACTCATACTCATCAGGATGGTACTTTTGTTCGAGATGAGTCGAGAGATTTATATGTACGGCATTATTAATATATATTTTTTGCAATGATTTAAATTTAATTTTGTTAGCTATTAATGTATAACTCTTGTTTTCAAAAAAATACAGGAGAGGGCTACATCTCTCATTGCGGAGCGTGACGACGAGTCCGCAGCATCTACGCAGCAGAGCCGTATCGAGGCCGAGGTGTTCACAGAGTTGATGGGACCAGAGCGCTACGGCCGAGTGAGGGGTTATGGAGTAGGAGTCACCCCCACTCAGTTATCTGAGGTTAGTAGATATACGCAGCATGCTGCAGCAGATGCTCAGGATTCACGCGTTCGCAGACTCGAGGCGGAGATACAGGAGATTAGACAGAGTCGTGCCGCTGAGATAGGAGATGCGAGAGCCGTGCCGAGATGCAGGCCATGAGGGACAGATTGATCGCCTTACATCTTTATTAGAGATGTATGGTTCATCTCAGGTAAACACATAATATTAAATATATATTTTTATATTAATTTAATATTATATTTATAGATATGCAAATCATGCTTTTGATATGTTTTTGTAGGCTCCTGGCATATCAGGCACCCGTCGAGATAGCGGCACGTCACGTGGAGACAACGACGACCATCCGCCTGCAGATTGATATTATTTTATTTTTGTATATTTTTATATTTTTTATATTACTCTTGATTGTAATGGACGATTAGTACTTTATTTTTATTTATATAAAATATTATCTTTTGGTTTGGTTAAATTTTCTATTTAAGTTTGCTTTTGATGTGAATGGTGTGATTGTACAGGTGTGAATGAATGTGATTGTACATTTATGTTGTATATTGAATAATTGATTATTTCGTACAGGAATGTATGTATGTATTTTTTTTTTTTTAGATAATACCTTATTTTTTTTTCTTAAAACCT
>NC_025995.2:19790784-19817519 GCF_000442705.2 Elaeis guineensis
AAGTGCTAAAGAGATTTAGTATGAAAAACTTTAAAAAAGAACTTTTATCCCTTAGGTATGGTATTCATCTTTCCAAATAATGTGTCCGACTATATCTAAGGAAGTTTAGCGTATGAGTAGAATTCCTTATGTCTCAGCCATAGGGAGTCACATGTACGCATGCTATGTACTCGACCTAATATTGCTCTTACTGTGTATGTCACAAGCAGGTATCAGTCAAATTCAGGAAAGGAGCACTGGATAGCTGTGAAGAACATCCTTAAGTACTTGAAAAGAACTAAGATTTATTCTTAGTTTTGGAGAAGATTTTGAGTTATGAGTCGAGGGGTATACTGATTCAGACTTCATGTTGATTTGATGATAGAAGTCTATATCAATGTATGTGTTCGCATGCAATGGTGGCATAGTCAGCTGAAAGAGTTTCGAGCAACCCATCATAGTGGATTTGATCACAAAGGCTGAATATGTTGCTACTTTGGATGCTGCAAAGGAAGGCTTTTAGTTCAAAAAGTTCATTACGAAGTTTGAAGTAATGATATCGGATGCTATACCACTTTATTGCGACAACAATGGAGCCATAGCTCTTGCTAAAAAGTTGAGATTTCATCAGAAATCAAAGCACATCGAGCGATGGTACCATATCATACACGACCATCTCAAAAAAAAATATATCGAAGTGCAAAGAGTAAACTCCACAGACAACATAACAGACCCGCTGATAAAGCAATTGAGTCAGTCAAAAATGAAAGTCCATCTTGAGAAGATGGTACTTAGATTAGTGGTCAATTGGCTTTAGTCTAAGTGAAAGATTGTTAGATATATATCCTAGAAGTCAACATGGCTAATACATTGTAATAAATCTAGAATATAATTTTATACTTAATAATTCATTGATTTGATCAATAAAGGCAAGTTTAATTTTTATTCAAGTGTAATGTGTCTTTGAATCGTCCATGAAATTAATATTTCGACACATATTCTCAAAGTATTGAGAATTAGAGATATGTATATAATTCTTAAATATTTTCAATCATAGTATCATCATGGGGATGGTAATCAATCCAGATAGACTGGCATATAGATCATTTTCTTCGGGATAGATGAGTCTCTGGTCTATAGTGTAGAGACACTGAGCGATGAGTGTGAATAATTGTTAGAGAACAACTAGTATCGAGCATGACCATACAAGAGATCACTTAGATTTCTACTCGATTGTCAGTGATTATGTCGATGCTGCAGTTGTATGAATGATCCTTTGACCTATAATAATATGACTGCTCACAGTGAGGCTGCTGGAGTTTAATTGACATATAAACATGATCTCAATAAGTCTTTGTAGTGGATGTTGGTGATCATTAGTCTACTATAGAAGTAGGATGTGCATCTAGATAGACTCTATCGATCTTGATAAGAAAAGTAGTCCTATGGAATTTGAGAGGTTAAGTCCAAGAGTCTATAGCCACAGCAGTGTGATTGGTGAAATTTTTTTTATAAAAATCATAATTAGACTTAAGCTGATCGAATCTATCATATGATAGATGATGAGATTTGATGATTTATCTATGATCTGCCATCTAATCAGGACTTACGATAGAGAGATTGAATCATATGTGAACTACACCTTAAGGTTCTTTTTCAATTTTGCTGGGTCACTACTACATATTTAAGTGTCACTAGTGAATAGTGAGAGCTCATTAAGGTTGCTCAGGATCGATAATCCTTGATGAATTAGAGTGAAACTGTTCTGATCATTGAAAGGAGTTTTAATAATGCTATGATAAAGATTATTGTATATTCTCTACCAGATAGAATTGAACCTATAGGGTCATGTAATAAAGAAATTAGATCTGGAATAAGCAATTGGGCTTATGAAGTCTCAATTGAGTTTAGAAAAATTCTATTGTGTTAAGGATAACTTTGCTAGTACATGGTTAAATCCAATTTTCTCTTTGTATTTAAATTTTTTATTTGATAAGATTAATTTAAATTTAGTTACTTGCTAATAACCTAAATGAATTAGATTCATTGGGCTCCAAGTATTGGGTGCCTAGGATTTTGAATCAAATGAATTAAGGGTTCAAACCCTTAATTAATTTTTTTGATAGTTTTGATTGGGCGCCACTTGATTTGATCAAGTTGGGTGTGCACACACTAGAGAAGACGTGTCAACCTGATTGGGGCATCCCATGGCAGCCATGTGGCATGTGTATTTGTGGGTGCAGGGCTTCAAAAGTTGGCATCTAAAGGATCTTCTAAAGAGGATCAAATAACTAAAAGAATAAGATTCTTAATATAAATAGGACTTGTATTAAGTGGTTATTTGAATTTAAATAAGATTCAAACCTTATGTCTATTTAAAGGGACCTTCTCTAAGGCTCCTTAGCTTTGAATTTTAACAGTCCATGCCTCCCTTAGAAGCTCCCCATGCCCCCTCTATCTTCTCCCTCTCTTCTCCCCTTGAAGTCCAACATCCATAGTGTTGGGCGTCCCACTTCTTTACGCCCAAGAGGAGCTTGGACATCCCTTTGCTTGTTGATTTTTCAGTCCTTGATTGCTTCCTAATCAAGAGAAGAAAAGCAAGAGAAGAAGAGAAAAAAAGATCAAAGAAAGGATCAAACAATTAATCGCAATCCAGATTTAGTTCAGATTCGCAGGCTAATTGTTCTTAGAGAAGAAGGATCAATACCAAAGAGGGTTATTTCAAACTGATCCTGAGTGGATATCTATAGAGATCGAGCACTTGCACGGCTAAAAAAAAATTTACTCTCTTTCAGATCTAGATTTGAAAAAAAAAATTGCAAAACATGTATGTGATTCAATCACATATTCAATTTCAGCAAAAAATTCAGCATATGTTGAATTTCAGCATATGAAGTAAATCTTTGTATTCTATATTTTATACATTTATGATTTCGATTAAAAAGAGTTTTAATCTTCTATTCTGCCGTATTATTTAGAAAAAAAAAATTGAAACATGCATGCATACCCCGACACGAAATTCTAATAAGTCCTTAAATTATTCACGAAAGTGCTTGATATTTATGTGAGAAAGTACAATTTTATTTTGGGAATCAATCCATGCTTTTAGCTTTCATTCCATAAAGACTTGATTATTTGTTCTATGTATTTCTAGTTTCATACATTTCTGTTTAAAAAGCAGAAGGTTGAAATCTTGAGTCTTTTCTATTATGATGATAATTAAACAAATTGAATAAAGAGGACATTTTGTAATGACACTCCAAGTAATAGACAGAGGACTATCATTTTGATAGAGAATTTGTAATTTTTACCGGTGATAGTTGTCACTACTAAAAGCATTTTAAATAATCACATAAACATTGTTAATCAATTAGTTTTTTCTAATATCTCAAAATATCTTAGTGGTTTTTATAGGACATAAAAATAATTAAAATAAAAATAATGAAAATTTAATAGAATAATAAGATAAAGAGGCAAGTTGCTTTTCACTAAACTTGAAAGATAATAAAGTGATCCTAATAAGAGTTCATAAGTATACTGATCTACATTATCATAAGTGTCACATGAATCTTGCTTGGCATTCATGATTAATTATGATATCATTTCAGCATAGGACCTGCAAAGTTAATGTAGAGCTCTAAAGAGATTAATGATTTTACATTGGCACTATGGATATGTTTCGTACTAGAGGGCCTATGATCATCCAATTTGCCTTCTCCAAGTGCATCCACAATAACAGACCTAACTTAAGCTCATTATGTAGCACAACTAGACACTTTTGATACCAATTTTTTTTTCTTAACAGGAGTTGTCAATAGGATGTTTCCCTCAATGTTGCTTGGCTGATCATATTAAATTAATTGTCACTACAGAAAAAAAAATGATAACCTGATTTAATATTGCCGATACTAGAAGGAAGCATCGATAATTTTTAAATAGCGCATGTGTTTGCCGATGCTTATTAAATGTGTCAGCATATTGCGACGTTTTAAAGCATCGACAAATTGCGATGCACAAAAGCATCGACGGAAGTCATTATGTGTCGTTAAAATTCAACTCCTCTGATACACCCCTGCCTTCATCCTTCATGCCCTCTCCCTCTCAATCATCGATCTCCATCTCGTCGCTGTTGAGTCTGAGTGAACTGTTGCCTCTCCCACTCTCACACCTCCATAAATCCACCACCCCTCCTTCTGTCATGCCTCTATCCCTTATTCCCTCCATCTCAAACTGAGAAGAGACCGAGAGAGAGAAGGGACAGAGAAAGACATGGGAGGAAAGACATGAAAGGAGGAGAAGAAGACGACAAGAAGAGAGAGAAAACCTAATTTGATCCAATCAAGAGAAAGAGAGAGTAGGAGGAGGAGGAGGAGAGGGAGATGAGAAATCGAGGGTGGCGGAGGCGGCAAAGAGTGCGACAGCACCGGCGGAAGGGATGGTGAGCTGGCTGAGGACGAGCGTGGCATCGACCTTCTTCACCTCCTTGGAGTGCTGCTCCTACATCAACCTCAGCACCACCAAGGATGAGGGTGACAAGGAGGAGGAGGCCAAGGACCACCCCCTCATGCTCACCAATCCCGTCACTTCCGACTCCCTCCACAGTGACCATTCCGAGCCCTCCCCCATTTGATCTCTCATTGATCTGATCATTGGTTCTCTATTGTTTCCTCTAGGGATCGCACAATCTATGTCTTGTGTGTGATCATTATGCCGATTTGATCTGTTTTTCTTGTTTCTTGCTTGTTTGTGTTGGTATATTGAAGAGAAGTAGAGAAGAGAGGAGGAGGAGATTTTCTGAATTTGTATTTTAGATTTAGAACTTTGTTTCAAAGCTAACAACTATGCCTTTTACAGAGGTTGAATACGACTCTAGAAATTTTCATATTTAATGCCTAGGAACTAAACATTCTCTTAGATAGAAGATAATTGATTTAGATTTCTGCGTACGAAGCTAAGACTTCAACTTCCTAGACAATGACTCTTTGATTTCTTGACTTGAATTATGATTTCCAAAAATTCTAGAGAATTCTAGGAAAGTCTCACTTCTCAACACTCCTCCTTGAGACTTTTTCTTATCATTCCAAGCTTTGCTTTCAGGAACTCAAATTTGATTTTGAGAAGTGCTTTTGTAAAAATGTCTGCAAGCTAGTACTCTGATTGACAATAGACCATCTTGACTTCTTTATCCTGCTCTGCATCTCTTATTGCATGAAACTTCATTTTCATATGTTTTATTTTGCTGTGACAAACTGGATTCTTTGTAATAGCAATGGCAGATTTGTTATCAACATTTACCTATGTAGTTTCAACTTGCTTCTGGCCCATATCTTGAAGAATTTTTCTCAGCCAAAGGGCTTGATTAACAGCTGTAGATACTGCAGTATATTCTGCTTCAGCTGTTAATTGAGCAACAGTATCTTGCTTCTTTGAAATCCATGAAAATACTCTTGAACCAAGAGTAAAAGTATAGCCAGAAATGCTCTTCATGTCATCAGCTAAACCTCCCCAATCGCTATCAGAATAGGCAATCAACTTTACATCGGAACATGGCTGGAACTATACACCATAATCTGTAGTTCCCCTTAGGTACCTTAGTACCCTTTTTGCTGTACCCATGTGAACTTCACTTGGCTCATTCACGAAACTTGAGAGCAAACTTGCTGCATACATTATGTCAGGTCTAGTTGCTGTTAAGTAAAGCAAGAGAAGTAAAGAAGAGAGGAGAAGGAGGAGATTTTCTGAATTTGTATTTCAGGTTTAGAACTCTATTTGATCTGATTCTCTTCAAACTACAGCCACTTTGAGTTTCAACAAGAGCCTTGAACTTCTTGAATGTATGAAAAATTTCTGATCTTTCTCCCATAAAATACACCCAAGTCATCTGAGTGTAATCATCAATGAACAGCACGAAATATTTGTTATGGCTAAAGGATAAGGTCCTTTGAGGACCACAAATGTCCGTATGCACAAACTCCAATTTCTTCTTTGCTCTCCAAGCTTGTTCACTGGGGAAGGGTTGTCTATGTTGCTTGCCAAGTTGACAAGCTTCATATAAATTAGAACTTATGTGTATTGAGGGAAGATTTCTCACCATGTTTTTCTGATGAAGAATATTTAGTGCACATAAATTATAGTTACCATATCTCCTGTGCCACAATCAGGTTTCATCCATGGATGCTTTGTTTGCATCTACAGTGGGATATTTCCACTGTAATGGAAAACTTTTGTTCTCCATCGTGGCTCTTGCAATTTCTTTCTTTTCAGAATCATATATGATGCAATAATCATGCTCAAAGGTATAAGAATATCCATGATTAATTCATCATCTGAGTAACACTAATTAAATTCTCATCAAGATTTGGAACTAGGAGAACATCTTTGATGAATTTCGTACCTTTTTTTGTCTGGATAACAACGATTCCCTTGTCTTTAGACTCTACTAGTGCATCATTTTCCATCCAAATTGGAATTTTGAATGAAGTGTCTAACTCGCTGAAAATGTTTGAATTATTTGTCATGTGGTTTGTGTAACCACTGTCAATAAGCCACCTTCCACTGTTGCTGGATTTTGCTATTTGACATGCATAAAATAGGTGATCTTTCCCTTGGTTGCAATCTGAAAAATTTGCTTGTGTGCTGGATTGGCCCTGATGAGTGTTTTAGTCTTTCTTCGACCAATAATTCTTCTCAATATAGCCAAATTTTTTGCAACTACAACACTGAGGCTTTCCTTTGTTCCAGCAATCCTTCTCCGAATGATTTGTTTTCCCACAAATGCCACATGGTGGAAATTTTCCTTTCTTCTTAGGCTTTTGATTCTTGGCACCATCAACACACTCTCTGTTGCTTGTGCCTTTATTGAATTTCCCCTTGCCTCCTTTTTTCTCTGTCTTTGATTTGTTCTTTGATTGAAAAGCACCTTCAGATGGACTTTCTGGATTCTTGCCAAGCTTTTGTTCATGTGCTAATAAGGATCTAAATAACTCAGTTGGATTGAGTTGTGTCAAGTCCTTGGTCTCTTCTATTATAGTGACTACTGAAAAAATTTTTGAATTAGACTACTCAATACTTCTGGATAATCCTTTGATCGGAAATTGTTGCTCCATAAATCTGCATCTGATTTACAACTTCCATTATTCTGAAAGTGTAATCTTTGACACTTTCATTTTCTTTCATCTTCAGATTCTCAAATTCTTTTCTCAAAGTAATGAGCTTGATGATCCTCACCTTGTCATTACCTTGAAACTCTTCCTGGAGAATACTCCAAGCCTCCTTTTGCTGACGCAGCCCTCATAATTTTCAGAAAAATTGTGTCTGCAACAGTATTGTGAATGAGAACTAAGACTTTGATATCTTTCAATTCATCCTCATTCAATTTTCTTAGTTGTGCTTCTGTGTACTGAACTCCCTCTTGTCTTTGAGCAATGCCACTCTCTAGTATCTCTCATAGCTCATTAGCTCTCAAGAAGAGCTTCATTTTTGTGCACCAGTAATCATAATTGTCTCCTCCAAATATTGGACGTGCAGGTACAGTAATATTTATGGAAGTGGATGTGAATGTTGGAGCCATACTTCAATGCAATAAGAATTTTTGTGTTTGATTTTTCCGGCCCTTAAGATCAATAGAGCTCTGGTACCATATGTTGGTGTATGGAAGGAAGTAGAGAAGAGAGGAGAAGGAGGAGATTTTTTGAATTTGTATTTTAGGTTTAGAACTCTGTTTCAAAGCTGTAACTTATGCCTTTTACAGAGGCTGAATACAACTCTAAAAATTTCCATACTTAATGCCTAGGAACTAAACATTCTCTTAGATAGAAGATAATTGACTTAGATTTCAGCTTATGAAGCTAAGACTTCAACTTCCTAGACAATGACTCTTTGATTTCTTGACTTGAATTATGATCTTCAGAAATTCTGGAGAATTCTAGTAAAGTCTCACTTCTTGACAGTTTGTTTGGGTACGCGATGTTGAATGTTCCATGCTTTGGGATCATAGTCATGTGCTAGGTTAGGGACGACGCATCTTAATTTGGATTAGAAGTTCCTTGATTGATTATTTCCCTGTGATGCATGTTTGGGTACGCCGTCACATGGGACCCGGGGCTTAGGCGCACCTGGGTCTCCAGCCCCATCGTCGTCGGCGCCGGTCCGTCCGGCCTCGCCGTTGCCGCCTGCCTGCCGACGCCGGAGTTCCCATCACCGTGCTGGAGAAGTCCGACTCCGTGGCTTCCCTCTTGGCAGCACCGCACCTGCAGCTGCCTCAAGCTCCACCTCCCCAAAGAGTTCCCCAAGTACCCCTCCAAGGAGCGGTTCCTGGCCTACATGGAGACCTACGCCGCCTCCTTCGCTATCCATCCCCAGTTTGGGACGGAGGTTTTGAACGCCGAATTTGACTCGGCGACCGGGGGGTGGTGAGTCCGGACGTGAGGGGAGGCGCTGGTGAGCCGGTGGCTGGTGGTGGCGATGGGGGAGCACGTGGAGCAGGTGATGCCGGAGACATAGACGGCTGTGTTCGGCTGGCGGGTGATCCACACGCAAGACTATAAGTCAGGGGCTGACTTCGAGGGGCAAAAGCTCTTGGTGGTGGGTTGTGGGGATTCTGGAATGGAAGTAAGCTTGGATCTCTGCAGACACAATGCCAGGCCTTATATGGTGGTCAGGAACACCGTGAGTCGCTTATCCTGTTCTTTTGCTTCATTTGTTCACAGTTTTCTATGGATACCTCTTCCTCCATGAGTTCACTATTGAAGGCACAGGAAAATCTTATTCAGAGTCAGATTAAGGTAACAAACTTTGTGCCAATACAATCTACAGGTATTGTTGTCTTGTCATATTGCAAGCCACAGTAACTGGTATGATATGATACTGTAGCAAAATCCCATATATTAACTTCAATGAGGCGCCTTGCTGAAAATAATTTGGTACATTTTTGCAAAGCTCCTGTATTGATTCCATGTTGGAATAGAAATGTACATATGAACATTATTGGGTGGATATCTAGCCAAGACACCACCTCCCAAGATCTTTTCGGTACTGCACGATGCAGCAGAAAAAAAGAAGAAATAAAATAAAAAACAATCAAAATACGTATATCAGCCATAAAAAAGCTCGCCTCCACAGGGTATGCAAACTTCACTATGAAAAAAAAATTTTATAAGAGGAGATCTCACCTTCAACTCTCGTACACTCAATTTTTCTCTCACAGAAAGTTCTCCCTAACAAAAACTCTCTTGGAAAATCTCCTGAAGCGACCGCTGTTCGTTATCCAAGAGCCTTCTGCTTCTTTTCTCTCAGCATCATGCAGCTTTCTCTCTCCTCAGATCTCTGATCTTCATGCCGCATGGAAAAACACGCCACACCCCCTGTTCCTGTGCACAAGCCCTTTTAAAGGGCTTAAACATCAAATAGAGAGGGATTATGAGTCCTAAATAAAGTCAAATAACCCCCTGGACTGTTGGATCAAGATCGAGAGCCACCCACGCCGTCCGATCACGCTCTGATCCACGGAATAGTGCCGTGGACAGCAAGAAACATATGCGAAATGCCCAAGCGGTCCACGTGTTGGGCGGTGGACCACCCGATCCACGGTGGACCGGAGTACAAGCCCCAGGCGTGACGCTTGGGCCGAGGCCGCGCTGGGCGCCTAGATCCGGGCCGCACCTCGCGAGCCCACGTGTGGGTTGGGCCGCGCGCCCCACCGCCTGCGGCCGCGCCGGCCAGCCGCCGACCGCCGGTGGTCCTCCGCCACCTCGGATCTCATGCCGACTTCAAAAGCTCGTATCTCCTCCATCCAAGCTCCGTTTGAGATGATCTTGGTCTCGTTGGACTCCATTTTTCATCATGAACCTCGTTGTGGACTCAATGTAGATCGAATCTTGAGATATCAAATCCTAATAATCTCCATCTCGAATCGATATTCGGCTTCCTCCTAACTCCGAGAGCTTTTGGATCTCCTCGCCCCCATGCTCTAGGGCAATCGCCTGCTGATCATGGATGGGCAAACATGGGAGTCGAGCAAGGCCGCTCGATCCTATCTCCATCGTATGCTATTTTCCTTCTGACCTGTGACCTACTTGGGGGCATCATCCTGCAGCAATAGGAATCTCACATTGCGACGTTGCCTCTCGTCCCCCCGAGTCTCCTGTCTCGTGCTCAATCCACCTCCATCTTGAGCTTCACCTCACTTTGGGCTCCGCTTGGCTCTCGAAACTCCACCTCGCATTGGGCTCCCTGTCAGGTAATAATATCCTCTGCTCCCCTTCTTTCCCTCCAGCATATTCCTATCGCCGCATAGCACCCTCAAGATTCTTCCACCAGCTATCATTCTGTAGCCTCTCGAATCCAGTCTGCTAAGTGAGATAAGATTCTGTCTGAAATCGAATATGTATCGGACCTCTCCCAATCTCTTCACTACACCATCATGTGTCCTCCAGCTGACTGTTCCGATGTCTCTGATCGCACAGCTCGATCCATCCGGCAGTATACAGTGCCCTCACTATTCTTTAGGGAGTCAAACTGCTCCTCTTTGCAACATACATGATGGGTACATGCAGAATCTAATATCCACTACTGGAAAGAAATAGATACCTCGTCAGATATCTCCAAAACATCTCCATCTGAATCACTGTCGGCCGTTGCTACAGCAGCCACTATCCGATATTTGAGTTGAGGGCAATCTCTGGCTAGATGCCCCAACTCCTCACACTGATAACACCTGATTTTGCTCAAGTCCCTCCTGGACTTGGACAGCCCTCGTCGCGATCTCCTGTCACTCCGTCTACCGCCTCCTGCTCCTCCAAAAACCACCAACGTTGAGCTACCCCGACCTGAGCTCGAAGCTGAGTTCTCCCTCCTGAGAACATCATTCTGGAATATCACCGCAGTGATCTCGTCCATCTTGATGGTGTTCTTCCCCACTAGAAGAGTAGTCACCAAAGACTCATACGAAGGTGAAAGCGACGCTAGCAAAACCAGCGTCCTGGTCTTCTCCTCAACATTCTCACCAACGTTGAGGAGGTCGGTGAGGATCTTCTGGAAGTGGCTGAGATGCTCCTGCACACTCTATCTCTCAGCCATCCGCAGCTGGTAGAACTGCCTCCAGAGGAAAAGAGTGTTGGTGAGAGACCTCGCCATGTACAACTCCTCGAGCTTCGACCATAGCACCATCAGAGAAGTTTCGCTCAGCACATGGATCACCACCTCATCTATCAGGTACATGTGGATGATACTCACCGCCTGCATCTATAGCCGTTTTCAATCTCGCACCTCCATGGTGATCGGCTTCTCCTTGCATAAGAGAGCATCGATCAATCTTTGTTGGATGAGCACGTCCTTCACCCTTACCTGCCACAAGGAGAAATTGCTCTTACCATCAAATTTGTTAATCTCCATCTTGATTGATCCTGTCTTCTCCATCTTTAGTCTTTCTCACCACCACTGCAATTTGTGTCCTTATACCGCCTCGCTCTGATACCACTTGTTGGGTGGATGTCTGGCCAGGACGGATGTCTGGCCAGGACACCACCTCCCAAGATCTTTTTGGTACTGCACGATGCAGCAAGAAGAAAGGAGAAATAAAATAAAAAATAATTAAAATACGTTGATCAGCCACAAAAGGGCTCGTCTCCACGGGGCATGCAAACTTTATTATGAAAAAAAAATTTTACAAGAGGAGATCTCACCCACAACCCTCGTACACCCAATTTTTCTCTCACAGAAAGTTCTCCCTCACAAAAGCTCTCTCTCTTGGAAGACTCTCTGAACCCCTGAAGCGACCGCTGTCTGCTGTTCAAGAGCCTCCTGCTCCTTTTCTCTCAGCGTCACGTGGCTTTCTCTCTCCCCGGATCTCTAGTCTTCACATCGCACGGAAAAACATGTCGCACCCCTTGTTCCGGTGTACAGGCCCTTTTAAAGGGCTTAAACATCAATTAGAGAGGGATTAGGAGTCCTAAACAAAGTCAAATAACCCCTGGACCGTCGGATCAAGATCGAGAGCCACCCACGCCGTTCGATCGCACTCCGGTCCACAGAATAATGTCGTGGACCGTGAGAAACATCTGGGAAATGCCCAGGTGGTCCACGCGCTGGGCGGTGGACCACCCGGTCCACGGTGGGCTGGAGTATAGGCCCCAGGTACGGCGCCTGGGCCTGGGTCGACCCACGCGCACGGGCCAGGGCCGTGCCCGTGCTGGGCTACTGGGCCCGAGCCGCGCCCCATGCACTGACGTGCGAGCTGGGCCGCGTGCCTATGCTGGGCCGTGCGCTTGCCTGGGCCGCGCGCGTGGGCCATGCGCCTGGGCCGCACGTCCCGCTGCCAGCGGCCACGCCGCCGCCAGCCGCCAGCAGTCCTCCACCGCTTCGGATCTCGTGCCAACTTTAAAAGCTCATATCTCTTCCATCTGAGCTCCGTTTGGGGTGATCTTAGTCTCGTTGGACTTCGTTTTTCGTCGCGAACCTCGCTGTAGGCTCAATATGGATCGAATATCGAGACATCAAATCTTAACAAATATTTTGATTAAGAACAGAAATAGGGCTTTGTTCTCAACCAGCTGCTTGTGTTTTTAAATCCACTGAATGAATCTCATATACTATTGTGATGCTCATTTTGGTTTGATTGCTTTGTTCTTTTTTTGCTTTCTCCATGTAGTGGATTCCTTTTGTATCTTGTGGTTGAAACCCTTTTTTCTCTCATTTCTTTGCCAGTTTCTGCAAGCCTGGTTGCAAATTCTACAGCAGCAGCAGAAGGTGGATCATAAGGTAAACAGTGGAGATGCAGTTCCAGCTACCACTGATTACAAGGGAAAGGCTGTTGCTGCATCCAATTCTTCTGCATCTATAGCTGATTGTGGTTGGCATGGGGAGACCGAAAATTTTGGCACGGATTGAAATCCTGGAGAGATGGCTGGGAGGGAGTAAGACATTCAAAAATGAAGTAGCGAGCTCAGCTTGGATGAAAGTATCCAAGCTTTTAATACAGAAATTCATGTTTTGAAAGATTTTTTATGTTGTTTTGAGTGATTCCTTGTGTATATCGAAGCTAGGTTGTACATACTGACCTTACAATCTCAATCCTAGCCGCATTGTTCATCCTTACACTGAATAAGATTTGTTCACAGTTTTCATTTGCTCACAGTTTTCTCTGCAAGCCTTACTGGCCAGCAACGTTTACCATCTTATTGTAGTCACCTTGTAGCCACTTTTTTCTTGCTGCCATAGTTTTAGATTAATATATAATAAATTGCCGACGCTTTTAAGCGTCGTTATTTGTTGTGTGTCCCGACGCAAAAGGCGAGTATCGGAAAAATTGGTTTCCACTTTGCATTTACCGACATTTTTTCAACGCTTTTGATAGGATCGGTAAATTATTTTGCGACGCTTAAAAGTGTCAGGAATTGCTATTTTATGCATCGGGAAAAATCAATGTTGCTGTAGTGTGTGCTAACCTGGTAATATATATTTTGGAGATTACCTTATAGTGTCTTTTAGAGCTCTAGGTTTGTTAATTCTGTTCCATATTTTTTGCGATGTCATTCAACCTAGTAGTGACGATGATATCTAGTCATGTCGTCATATCTTTGGTGTCTCCAATAGAATGGAATTTGTGGAAATTCGACATGAAGAATGCAATAGTCCGCCCAGCAAAAAAAGAATCCCTAAGCTTAAAACTTCCCTTGCACGAATCTTGAAGCATGGAAAGAAACAAAGCAGGGGAAGGAAGACTTCTCTTCTCCATTTCTGACTAGAAAAAGGGTTGTAAGACAGTCAAACCTTAGGATCCGTGGTCTACAAAGAGTCCCTCTCCCTCCTAGCTACATTGCCCTAGAATCCCTTCCATTACTGGTGAGAAATCCTTGGGTTATTTTCTTGATTTTCTAGGCAGTCTTTGGGATTTTTCTGACAAATTAGCTGTGCAACCTCATGGGAGCTAAGGTAAAATCTAGATCTCCCTTTATTCTTTCTTCCGATCTTTAAAGGAGTTGTCATTGTTGGGGTTTAAGCCGATAAGATGCTGGATTGATGTAAAACAGGGTCATCCCCTGTTTCTCTTTTTTTTTTTTTTTTTTCTTCAAGCCAACGATTGTCCCCGGATTCACTATGCTTGGGCTATCGGAGGTCGGTGGTGCCGTCAGGGTAGGGATGGATTGCCATCGTTATTGGGATCGCGTGTACGGGGGAGAGGGCGGTCGGCTCTAAAGCCTTCCACACCTCTATTTTTCAAAGCAAAAGAAATTCAAAAAACGAAAAATAAAAAAAAAAAAGAAAAAAAAAAAAGACAAAAAAGAAAAGGAGAGAGTTTATCTCTCTCTTTCCTATCTTCTCTCTTTACTTTCTCTCTCCACTTAAAATTCTTCAAGTTTTTTTCTCTATTTTCTCTTTCTACTTTCTCTCTCTAGATTATTTTTTTTCATGAATTTCTCTTTCTAAAAATTCTATGGACTAGTAGAGGATCCAGATGCCCAGTACACTTGGATTGATCAATTAATCCTGGAAGTAGTCTTAAACTTACAGTATTAGGATCGTTTAGCATAACTTTCTATCATTCCTAATCATCTATGATTTTTATATTTAACCTTAATCATACAGAGGTGCGGCTGTCTACACAAGGTGTTGAGTTGAACACCTTATTTTCGAGTTTATAAATTGAGAAGTTCATCGATTACTGTATTTGAACCAAGCACTAATAGAGGTAAGAATTTTTTAACACAATCATCTATATGATTATGAAATTATCTATATAGATATATTTGCATGATTGTCATATATTTTGATATGTGTTTTATGCTTTGATAAGTTGATGATGCATGATTGTGATTATTTAATTAACATCCAATCATTAATTTCATGTTGAGTAAAGAAGATCATAATTTAACATTGATGGGGTATAGACGGTATTTAGATTAGTTAGTCATGCAAGAAATGTGATGTATATGATTGGTCTACCTCAGACTGGGATACAGTATTATTTTTGGCCTACCGCGAGCTAGAGCATGACTGTTACTAATCTACACTACAAGGAAAGAGATTTTTAGCGGTGAATTTATTTGCGATGAAAAATATTTTCATCGCAAATAACTATATCAACGATGAAAATAATTTTTCATCGAAAATAAAGAAAAATTTACAACGATTAAAGAATTCCGTCATAAAAAAAAATTATTAACAATGAATAAAATAATTTTATCATAATTAATTGATTATTTTTGATGAATATTTTTATCATAAATAATTTTTTTTTATTATAAATATCCAATTATTAGCGACGATATACGTTTCATCGGTAATAGTTAAATTTTTTGTGATGAAAAGAATGTTTCCATCACCAAATATCTTTAATTTACGACCAAAAATTTTCATCACTCATATTTGAAAAAAAAATAAATATTTTTGATTATTTATGACGTAAATATTAATCATAAATAATTTAATTATCTGTGATAAAAAATGACTTTTGTCACCAATAAAGGTTATTAACGATAAAAATTTTCATCATTAATACTTTAAAAAGTTAGATAATTTAAAAATTTAAAATATAAAGATTATTTACGATGAAAATATAAATATCATAGATAATTAAAATATTTATGATGAAAAATTATTTTTCATCGCTAATAAATGATATTAATGATAAAAATTTTCATCACTAATACCTAAGAAATTTATAAAAATTTTAAAATTTCAAAAGTAAGATATTTGCGACTAAAAAAAAGTTTGCATCGCCAATAAGATATTTTTTACGATCAAATTATTTGGTCATAAATAATTAGAAAAAATAAAAATTTAAAATTATAGAATATTTGTGATGAAAATATTTTAGTCATTAATAATTATTATTTACAATAGAAAATATAATTTTTGTAGCAAATAAATATATTTTAAAAATTTAAAAATAAAAGATAATTTATGATAGATATTTTTTATCGTAAATAATCAACTATTTGCAACCATAAAATAAATTACCATCACAAAATCATTACTTATTTATGATGTATATTGATCATCACCAATATTTAAAAAATAAAAAAATTTTAAATTTTAAAAACTAAACTATTAGCAATGGTAAATGAATTTTTCATTGTTAACATGACTTTTAACGATGAAAAATTTAGTCACTAATGGTTTAAAAATTTTAAAAATTTAAACAAATGATTGAAATTATACTTAAAATATCAGATGTAATTTAAAAAAATAATAATGATAAAAATTTTTATCATAAAAAATTATAAATAACTTATAAAAAATAATAAATATTAAAATTAAAAGTTTACAAGAATGATGGATAGAGTGGGCTAAGATATTTTAGAATATATGAGTGTATTTTATCTAGTTTTATCATTAGTTAATTCATAATTATCATATATACTAAATTTTATGTTTATTATATTTATAATGACATATTTAAAGATAAATCTTGATTTTGTTGCTTGTGATCTTTGAAAACCTCATTTTATTTTATTTCTTACTTATACACATAAGTAATGAATAAAAATTTAAAAAGGTTGATGAGCTGATATGGATGAAGGAAAAGTATATGTGGGGTATGGGTTGAACCTACTTCAATCTGTATGTAAATTGAATACAATTTGACCCATTGACACCCTTAGTTTGAATCATGCTTTTGTCCGATTTTAGTTGGTCTTCCATCCATTTTACTTAATAAATAAAAATAAAAAAGATGATATGGCAGTAGATCAAGGAAAAATTTTGCACCCCATATCTGGGCTCTGGTGTTAAAGCGGCCTAGTTCTATTTTTTGACCTCTCAAATATCATTATTTTTCACTGAAAGCCCTGAGTTAAAAAGTTTGCAGTCAAATCTTTGAACTCGCTTTCAGTGAATCAATGTGGTCCTGCCATCTATCTTGTCAGTTGGATCTGAATAAATTTTATCATGGAACCATCATATAATTACTTATTAAAAATTTAGAAATGAAAAAATCTTTTTTAGTAATTTTTAATGAAGAAAAAAAATTTTCATCACTAATAACATAATTAGCGATAAAAATAATCATCGTAAATAAAAGTTTGAGACTATTAGCGATGAAATCATATACTTTCGTCGTAAATAATATATTTGGAAAAAAAAAAATTCCAATGAGAAAACTTTTTTTTGGAAAAAAATATTAGCGACGAAAAGTTATTCGTCGCTAGTTAGTTATTAGTGACTAAAAGCTTATTTTTGTCATAATTTTTTTTTATTTAAACTATCTGTGATGAAAATAAATTGTTAGTGACAAAAATTTTTGGATAATTTTTTTTCAGCATTTTTTTTGGTGAAAAATATTAGCGACAAAAAATTATTCATCGCTAGTTAGGTTATTAGCGATGAAAAGCTTATTTTCATCATAAAATTTTTTTTATTTAAATTATTTATGATAAAAATAAATTATTAGCGACGAAAATTTTTGAGAAATTTTTTTTCCAGCAATTTTTTTTTTTGATAGAAAATATTAGCAATGAAAAATTATTCATCGCTAGTTAGGTTATCAGCGATGAAAAGCTTATTTTCATCACAAAATTTTATTTCTGTTTAAATTATTTACGATGAAAATAAATTGTTAGCGACGAAAATTTTTGTCGCTAATACCCCGCATCCCGTCATGTCCCATCTGAAACCCATTTTCTTCCCCCCTCCAGCCCTCACTCGGCATTCTCTCTCTCGCATTCCCTCCCCCCCACGTCCCACGTCTCTCCCCATGTCCGGCCGTCGTCGCCGTTTGCTCCGCCTTCATCGTCGCCATCCACAAATCCGTCGTCAGCATACGCCATCGATGTGAGCTTATTCTCTTCTTTTTGGGGTGGGGGCGTTCGAGCCGAGGCCGGGAACGGGGATGGTGACGGGGCCGGCTGGATGGGGCCTGCGAGTCGGGGTCAGGGATGGTGGGCCGGGGCTGGGGACGATGGTCCGGGGCCATGGGCCTGCTGTCCGGGGCAGTGGGGCCTGCGGGCCGGGGCCGCGGGGCCTGTTGGCCAGGGCCGCAGGGCCTGTGGGCCGGGTCCAACGGGCTGGGGATGGGGACTGCGGTCCGACACCGACAGGCCGAGATGGGGTTTTGTAGGGCCGGGCCGTGGCCGTGGTCGGGTCCAGGTCTGGGGCGGGGCGAGGTGGGGTGGGGCAGGGTCGGGTCCGTGACTGGGTCGGGCCGGGTCCGTAATGGGGCCTAGCCGGGCCTGATCATTTTCGGGTCGTGCTGGGCCAGGCCGGGTTGGTGCGGGTCGGGTCGGGCCGGGTCAGGTCCGTGATTGAGTCGAGTCGGGTCAGTTCCAGTCCGAGTCAGGTTGGGGCCGGTCGAGGCGGGGTGGGGCGAGCCGAGTTGGGTCGGGTTCGGATCGGATCGGGTACGGGCCGGGCTGGGTCGGGTCCATCACTAGGTCGGGTCGGGTCGGGTCCATGACTGGGCCGAGTCGGGTCAGGTCCAACCCGGGTCGGGTTGGGGCGGGGCGGGGCGGGCCGGGTCAGGTCGGGTCGGGTTTGGGTCGGTTCCGGGTCAGGCCAGGGCCTTCAGAGATGTGTCCGGGGATGGGGCAGGTCGGGTTGGGGCCAGGCCGGGTCGAGTCCGTGACTAGATCAGGGTCGGGTCTGTGATGGGGCAGGGTCGGGCCTGGTCATTTTCGGGTCGTGCTGGGCAGGGCCGGGTTGGTGTGGGTAGGGTCTGTGACTGGGTCGGGTCAGGTCCAGTCCGGGTCGGGTTCGGGCCAGGTCAGGTATGGGTCGGGTCGGTTCCTGTTCTGGTCGGGGTCGGGTCCGGATCGGGTCAGTTTTGGGTCGGGTCGGGGCCTTCGGGGATGGGTTCGGGGATTGGGATGGGGCGGTCCAGCAGGTTAGGTGGCATCAGGATTGGTCTGGTCGGGGCAGGTCGGGGTTGGGGTGGGTCGGTTCCGGGTCGGGCCTGGTCGGGCCTGGCTGAAATATTTATAATTATTGTATATTATTTTTTAGTGTTACTGCTGAAATTATTTAATTATTTGATTAATTATTTTTTCACTAACACAATGCACATTACTGTTACTTGTTATAATTAAATTATTTTATGTGCTGTTTAGTATGCTATTGAAATTATAAATAAAAAAATATTTTTATTTTAAAAAAAATTCTATTAAAATTTTTAATGAAAAAATTTCAATATGAAGTTATTCTTTTTTGATAAATTAGAAATCCATCTTCGAATGCACTTTCTAAGATGGTACTTAAATTGCATTGAACCGTAAATTCTCGTTCAAGTTTCGATCTTCATCGAGATTAAAATTTGGATGTCCTGTATTCGGACTTTTTAAAAAATTAATAATAATATTATTATTAATAGTTGATATTTCATTTCATTATATAGTATTCAGTAGTTATCTATCTATTATTCTCCAGATATATGATGGATAGGGTGCGTAGGCACCATATCCACATCGTATACTTGGAGAACTATGGGGAGATGCTGTCAAAATTTTTATGAAAATGAGATGAAATATTCACTAATAACAATAATGAGGTTATTACTTTTTTGAAAGGGATAGGGCTACAACTATTAGTAATAATTTGAAAAGGAAAGGGTCATGCATTTTGTATCAAGTGATCGAATCTGGATCCGGGTCGAGATTTTAGCTGGAATTCGAAATACGATTTAGTCCAAAATTCAGATCAGGATCCAGAATATCACTAAACTTTATTTTGGTTGTTAACATTGATTAAATTCAGATCAAGATCTAGAAGTCATTTGATCAAATTTTAACATTGATTAAAGCAGCTCTATCTGATGAAGAGAGACTTTCGAAATCATATTTTGAAGTAAAAATATACCTGCGAGAAATGGGACTTGGCTATACTCCTATACATGCCTGCAAAAATGACTGCATATTATTTTATAAGGATAACGAACAAGTAACTGAATATCCGAAATACGGTGAGCCTAGATACAAAATCGATAATAGGAAAGCAAAGAAGATACCTCAAAAGATTTTGAGATATTTTTCATTGATTCCAAGACTTCAAAGGTTGTATATGTCCACAAAGACAGCTGAAGAAATAAGATGGCATTATGAGCAGTGAATTATGGAGGAGAACATATTTAGCCATTTGACTGACTCTTTAGTGTGGAAAGACTTCGATGTAAAGCATCCGCACTTTGCGAGTGACCCGCGCAATATCCGGCTTGGTCTAGTGATAAATGAATTTAATCCCTTTGGCAATCTGAGTACCTCTTATAGTATGTGGCCTTTGATGCTAGTTATATATAATATGTCACCTTGGAAGTGCATGAAAGAATCATTTATTTTTATGTCACTGTTAATTTCGGATCCGAAAGCATCAGGTAATGAAATTGATGTATATCTACGACCTTTAATTGATGATCTGAAGGAGTTATGAAAAAATGGGGTACAAACATATGATTCTGTGAGTCGAAGTAATTTTAAGTTGCATGCTTTGATTTTATGGACCATAAATGATTTTTTGGCATATAAAAATTTATCTAGATGGAGCACCAAAGGATATCTTGCATGTCCAATATGCAATAGCGATGCATCCTCTTTACATTTAAAATACGGACAAAAAATATGTTTCATGGGTCATCGACGGTTTCTTCCTGCTAATCATTCTTGAGGATCCGTTATAATCAATATTTTGATGGTAAGTCCGATCGGCATCCATCACCTAAAGAGTTAAGTGGAGCAAAAATTTTAGAACAACTTGAAGTCATTGAAAATATCCAATTTAAAAAAATATCGGGTACTCACAAGTGGAAGCGTATTGAAGCTAAGCTGAATTGGATGAAGTGAAGCATCTTTTTCGAACTACCATATTAGAAACAGCTACTACTTCGTCATAATCTGGATGTAATGCATATTGAAAAGAATATTTATGATAATATCATCGGTACTGTATTGAATATTTTAAAAAAAATAAAAGATGGTACAAAAGCTCATCTTGATTTGCAAAAAATGAGAATCCGATCAGAATTGCATTTAGTTCATCGAGGTGAGAGATTTTTTATACCATCCGCATGTTATTCACTGTTTCGAGAGGAAAAGAAGAATTTCTGTGGATGAATCAAAATCATAAAATTTTTTGATGCATACGCTTCAAACGTATCGCGGTGTGTTGGAAACAACAATGGCAATATCTCCAGCATGAAAAGTCATGACTCCCATGTGATGATACAACGTTTGCTTCCTGTGGTCATGCATGGTTATTTAGGTGGTGATGGTCAAACTGCAATGATTGAGCTGGGAGTGTTCTTTCGAGAACTGTGTTACCAAAAATTGAAGATTAACTTACTTGAGAGATCAGAGAAGGATATTGTACTCATTCTTTGTAAGTTAGAAAAAAATTTTCCACCATCATTTTTTGATATTATGGTGCATCTGACCGTTCATCTTCCAAAGAAAGCTCTTTTAATCGGACCGGTACATTATCGATGGATGTATCCTATTGAAAGATAAAGAAATTAAATATACTTTATATTGGAGCATGATTCTGACTCCTCCCACGGACCTTGGGTGCAGCGGAACCAGCAACAAACAAATCTGGAGACTTCTGGACTCGATTGAAGGCCCTTGACGAAATCAGCCTGGTTGCTGTCTTCTTCGTCAACCTTTTGTTCCAGATGAAGAATGCCTCTAAGATCACCTCTGAAAAATCCAAGATCTGGTACCCAACTAGATCAGGCCTGGATCGAGGTCTTCCAATTTGTAGATCTTGAATTGGGGCATTCTAGATAGGGAAGAAGGTAGATAGAACCAGACCTTACAGATCTGTCCTGCTGCAGCCTTTCCTGTAGATCTGTTGATGGAGATCTCACCCGCACCTCAAACGACCTCAGATCAACTCCAGATCTGAGAGAAACTTATACCAACCTCTTCACAAGAGATTCCAAGTCCTAGACCTGATGTTTAGACAGCTGTAAGAGAGGGAGAGAGAAAATGGTTGGCGGCACAAAGGGGGAGGGGCTAGCACCTCCCCTTGTTTCTTGCCTTTTTGGGACCTGGCGGCAAGAAACCCTAGGGTTTCTTGCTCCTGGGGCGTGGAGAATAGCTGGAGAGAGAGAGACTTGGGAGAAAGAGTTTTGTATTCTCTTGGCTTAATCAAACCTATACAGTACATGTATATATAAACACAGGGTCAAGTGACCCAAACCCAAAACTCCCTTGACCAACTCTATGGGAGATTAGGTTAACCCAAGCCCATGTACACCCACGACTTGACCTAATCTCACCTATCCTGGGCCAAGACCTGACCCATAAAGAGTTGGTCCCTTGAGGCCCACATAACCTAGATCTCAAGAACCCGAAATGCCCACAGCCTTTCAACCTAAGGCCCAACTAGTCCTAGAGCCTCCATGAAGCCCTCATCAATGATGGACCTTGGCCTTAGCCTTGGTCCCCTGGGCCTTGGGCACACCATCTGGATCACAACAATCTCCACCTTGGTATCCCAAGGCCTCAACCAGCTCCACTATGTCCATCAGTCGAATCAGCTCAACACATCTCTGAAAGCTGTCCCATGAAAGTACCTTCGTAAGTGCATCAGCTGGGTTCTCCTTGGTGTGTACCTTTACCAGCTCCACCTCGCCATCCTCCACAAGCTCCCTAATCCGATGATACCGAATGTCGATGTGCTTTGTCCTTGCATGATAGACTGAGTTCTGTGCTAGTAGAAGTACACTCTGGCTATCACAGTGTACTCTAATGGCCTCCTGAGTAAGGCCCATCTCCGTCAACAAATCCTTCAGCCAAATTGCCTCCTTAGCTGCTTCTGTCAGCCCGATGTACTCCACCTCTGTAGTGGATAGGGCCGTGATAGGCTGCAGACTCAATCTCCAAGAAATAGGACCTCCATACAGGCTAAAGATGAAGCCTGTCGTAAACCTCCGGATATCCACATCTCCACCAAAGTCTGCATCTACATAACCGCCAATCAGCCCCTGAGCCTCCCTGGACATGTCAGAGTATCCCCCTGCACCTCTTCGCTGTCTGTAGCAGATGCCAACTCTAACTGAACCCGTCAGATATCTGAATATCCACTTCAGAGCTCTCCAGTGCTCCCTGCCAGGCTGCTCCATGAACCTGCTAACCTGACTCACTGCATGAGCGATGTCTAGCCTACAACAGACCATCGCATACATCAAGCTCCCAACTCCTAAAGCATAAGGGACCGTCTCCATCTCCTGAGCCTCCACCTCAGTCTGTGGCACCACGGTCTTCGAGAGTCTGAAGTGACCGGCAAGTGGCAGCTCCGTCGGCTTTGCTCCCTTCATCCCGAACCTCTCTAAGACCTTTTGTATGTAGCCCCCCTGTGATAGATGCAGCACCCTCCGGGCTCGATCTCTGAAAATCTCCATGCCTAGGATCTTCCTTGCAGGGCCCAAATCCTTCATCTCAAACTCCCGAGATAAGGATGCCTTCAGATCCTGCACAACCTTCCTACTCTTGCATGCTATAAGCATGTCATCCACATACAAGAGTAGGAACACCCTAAAACCATCCTCAAGAGACTGAACATAAACACAGGGATCAAACTCGCACTTGAAAAGTCCAATGCTGTGCACATAGGAGTCGAACCGCTTGTACCATTATCTCGACGACTGCTTCAGCCCGTACAGCGACTTCTGCAACAAACAAACCTTTCCCTCTGATCTTGGATCCCTGAAACTGGGTGGCTGCTCCATGTAAATCCTCTCCTCCAAATGCCCATGGAGGAATGCCGTCTTGACATCCATCTGCTCCAGCTCTAAATCCTGAGCTGCTACAATGCTCAGCAACACTCTGATGGAAGTATGTCTGATGACGGGAGAGAAGACATCGCTGAAGTCGATGCCTTCCTTCTGGGAGTATCCCTTGGCCACTAACCTTGCCTTGAATCTGATACCTCCCTACTCTGAAGGCCCTTCCTTGCAACTGTAGACCCATTTGCAGCCAATGGACCTCTTCCCTTATGGCAACTGCACCAATCATCACGTCTAGTTTTGGTGGAGAGACTGCATCTCTTCGGACATCGTCTGGACCCACCGCTCTCTGTCCTGGCTCTCAATAGCCTCCTGATACGTATATGGATCACCATTCGCTATCACCAGGGCATATGACAGCATCTCCTCGAAGCTATATCGGTTCGGTTGCCTGATGGTCCTCTTGGGCTTGTGTAGGGCAACACCGATATCAGTCCTCGGTCCAGCTCGCTCCTGCTGGACCTCTCCTTCTCGATCATCTGTCTGAGTCCTCTCCACCTATGGAGACACCTTAGGTAGGCGCTCCACCTGAATGTCATGTCCTCCAGTAGTACCTACAAGAGGCAAAAGTAAAGAAGTAAGCTGTCCAGCAGCGCCCTGCTGGACCCCTTCTGCTCCTGCTGCTCCTCCATGCCTGCTCACCTCCGTAGGACTGACTCCCCATCAAAAGTCACATCCCGACTAATGATGACCTTCTTTTCCAAGAGATCCCACAGCCTGTATCCCCTAACTTCTCACGGTTAGCCTAGAAACACCGTCTTGCGTGATCTGGCGTCTAGCTTGCTCCGCTCACCAGCTCCAATGTGCACATAGGCCGTGCACCCAAATACCCGTAGATGGCCCAGCCCAACTGTCCTCCCAGACTACACCTCCTCTGGAAGCCTGCCATCCAACCTGATGTGAGGTGACCGATTGACCAAGTAACCCGCTGCGTCAACTGTGTCAACCCAGAACGCCTTTGGAAGCCCTACCTGCAGCCTCATGCATCGTGCCTTTTCCAGAAATGTTCTGTTCATCCTCTTGGCCACCCCATTCTGCTGTGGAGTCTCTTTAACTGAGAAGTGTCTCCTGATCCCACACTCCTCACAGTAGTCCTGAAACTCTCTGCTGGTGTACTCCCCACCATTGTCTGACCTCAAACACTTTACGCTCCTCCCCTGCTCCTTCTCCACCTCAGCTCTCCAGATTTTGAACTTGGTGAAGACCTCTGACTTCTCTCTCATGAAGTAAATCCAGAGTTTCCTTGAGAAATCATCAATCAGGGTCATGAAGTATCTGGCCCCATTCCTAGCTGAAACTGGGGCTGATCCCCACACATCCGTGTGTACTAACTCCAGAGGGGCTGCACTGCAGGTTGTACTGATGTTGAACTGAACTCTCCTCTGCTTTCCCATCTGGCAAGGCTCACAGATCTCCCCTGTAGCACCATCCTCCAGATCAGAGATGAGTCCTCTCTTGCTCAACTCCCTCAGCCCCTTGTCACCCATGTGGCCTAGGCGGTAGTGCCACATCCTGTAAGCCCCCTGCTGGTCCTGTGTTGCAACTACTGCATCAGACTCTCCGATCACCACAGATCCCTCCATACGATAGAGATTATTGTCCAACCTCCTGCCTCTCATCACTACCATAGCTCCATTGGAGATGTTCAGTACTCCACTTCTAGCCCTACTGCTGAAGCTGTATCCACTGCGCTCCAAGTAGCCAAGTGATACCAGATTCTTTTCCAGCTCTGGGACGTGCTTTACATTTGTCAATATCCTCACAATCCCATCAAACATCCTCATCCTGACTGTCCCTATCCCAGCCACCTTGCAAGGATGATTGTCGCCTAGAGTCACTGATCCCTCATCTGTCTTGGTGTATGTCGCAAACCAAGACCTGTGTGGTGTGTAGTGATGTGAGCACGCAGAGTCTAGTATCCACTCCTCTATGTAATGCCTGTGACCATCTGATACCACAAGTAGATCATCCTCCACCTGTTACCCAGCAACTGCACTCACTGATTCTGAGCCACTTCTTTCTCCCTTCTTGCTCTTCCATAGTGGACATTCTCGCTTGAAGTGCCCGAACTCGTTGCACTTGAAGCATTTCCCTCTTTCTTTCCCTTCCTGGACTTGGACCGCCCCCTAGACTTGCTTCTGCCTCTGCCTGTCCTCTCCCCTATTGCCAAACCCTCCTGGGGAGCCTGATCTTTGGTCAACTTTTCTCTTTGCTCATTAGACCTCAGCACCGAGACCATGTCCTCATATTTCAGAGTCTCCTTACCGTAGAGCAGTGTAGTCACCAAAGAGTCATATGATCCTGGCAGTGAACATAAAACCAACAGGGACTTGTCCTCCTCATCCAGCTTCACCCTGATATTCATCAACTCCGTGCACAACTGGTCGAACCTCTGAATATGGTCAATCACATCAGATCCCTTCTGCATCCGAAGACTGTACAACCTCTTCTTCAGCATTAACTTGTTGCACATATTCTTCCCCATATACATGGTGTGCAACTTCGACCAAAGGCCCTTCGGGGTCTTTTCTTTCAGTACTGAATACAACGCCGCATCCGCCAAACATCCTCTGATTACTGAGCATGATTTCTTCTCCAACGATGCCTACTGTCTATCTGCCATTCCCTCAGGCTTCTCATCCAAAGCCTGATCCAGATCTGCTTGCACCAGAAGATCCTCCACCCAGATTTTTCACATGAAAAAATTTTTCTTGCCATCAAACTTCTCGAACTCGACCTTCATATTGCTGCCCATGACTGGATCCAAGCCAAACAAGCAATATAAAATCAAGAAGTATAGAATATACCTTGATGGTACTTTGCTGAAAATTTTCAGCACTTGGGATCTTCAACTTCTCATACTTGGAACCGCTTCCTCACCACCGTGGCTCTGATACAACTATTGGAGCATGATCCTGGCTCCTCCCACAGATCTTGGATACAGCAAAACCAGCAACGAACAAATCTGGAGACTTCTGGACTCGATTGAAGGCCCTTGACGAAATCAGTCTGGTTGCTGTCTTCTTCATCAGCCTTTCGTTCCAGATGA